>NW_011490984.1:9392-10299 GCF_000754665.1 Bison bison bison | reverse complement strand
GAGTGGGTTTCCATTTCCTTCTCCAATGCATGAAAGTGAAAAGTGAAAGTAAAGTTGCTCAGTCATGTCCGACTCTTAGCTACCCCATGGACTGCAGCCTACCAGGCTACTCCATCCATGGGATTTTCCAGGCAAGAGTACTGAAGTGGGGTGCCATTGGGAAGTCTATAAACTTCTAATTTTTGGACAGATAAAATTCACAAGTACAAAGTACAGATGCCATGAAAAACACACCTTGTTTCCTCTGTCTGTGACAAGGGCATTGATCTCTACTGGAGCATGGAAAATGGTAGAAAGTTAAGAAATATCCCTATGCTTTTGAGTTCCAGGAAAAGGCTTACAGCAAAGAACTACCTTTCCCCATAGGACTTAGATAAGACTCATGCATAAAACCCTTGTGATGTACTACAAGGCCAGATACAGGCTCGAAATGCTTTTTTGCCTTAAAAATGATTTGCTGAACTCTTGGCCCCAGTGATCCATCAGAACAAAATGCTTGACAACCAAACTTTGGTGAAGTTCCTCTCTTTTCCCGAGACCCTGGAATCCCCTCAGCTTGAACCAATAGATACCCCTCCTGAGGATAGGGGAGGCTTCCAGTGCAGGCATTCTTGGAGGACTGTCCCGTGTCCTGCCTTACCTGGTCCTTCCCTAAGGAGGAACCCCTTCCTGTCTAACCCTTGAGAGCCGGCAGATCTGTGCTGAGGTGTCCTTCCTGTTATAATCATCTCTTGCACCCATCACTACAATCTTTCTGAATAAAGTCTTGAATTATTGGATCTGGTTTTCTATTTTTTTTTCATTTTATTTATTTATTTTTTAAAATTTTATTTTATTGTTTATTTTTTTAAATTTTATTTTATTTTTAAACTTTACATAATTGTATTAGTTTTGCCAAATATCAAAA
>NW_011490984.1:5080-5395 GCF_000754665.1 Bison bison bison | reverse complement strand
TTCAGAATGGACTGGTTGGATCTCCTTGCAGTCCAAGGGACTCTCAAGAGTCTTCTCCAACACCGCAGTTCAAAAGCATCAATTCTTGAGTCAGTTCTAGTGAAGGGTATGAACCTAGAGCCTGTTATACAGAGTGAAGTAAATGAGAAAGAGAAAAGAAAACATCATATATTAACCCATATATATATGGTATCTAGAAAAATGGTATTGATAAACCTATATACAGGGTAAGAATAGAGACACAGACTTAGAGAATGGACTTATGGACATGATGGGTGAAGGGGAGCGTGGGAAGCAATGAGAGAGTAGCACTGA
>NW_011490984.1:453-902 GCF_000754665.1 Bison bison bison | reverse complement strand
GGTAAAGAACCCACCTCCCAATGCAAGAGATGCAAGAGACATGGGTTTGATCTCTGGGTCAGGAAGATCCCCTTAAGGAGGGCATGGCTACCCACTCCAGTATTCTTGCCTGGAGAATCTCATGGACAGAGGAGCCTGGCGGGCTACAACCCATGGGATTGCAAAGAGCTGGACACAACTGAGCAACTTAGCATGCATCAAAAATATCGGGGGCTTCCCTGGTGGCTCAGACAGTAAAGAATCTGCCTGCAATGAAAATATTAAAAGAAATAACCTCCCAGCTAAAGATGTAGGTTCTCATAGTTCCTTATAAAGCCCGAGAAAAAGAAAAAAGAAAACATACTACTCTAATCTCAAGATATTACTAGCTATTGGAACTAAAATAGAAAGGCAAATCCAATCAGATCCATCTTTTTTCTTAAGTGAAAATGATTTTGCAGTGAAAACCA
>NW_011490984.1:0-353 GCF_000754665.1 Bison bison bison | reverse complement strand
CCGACTCTTTGCGACCCCATGGACTGCAGCACGCCAGGCCTCCCTGTCCATCACCAACTCCCGGAGTCCACCAAACCCATGTACACTGAGTCGGTGACACCATCCAACCATTTCATCCTCTGTCGTCCCCTTCGCCTCCTGCCCTCAATCTTTCCCAGCATCAGGGTCTTTCCAAATGAGTCAGCTTTTCGCATCAGGTGGCCAAAGTATTGGAGTTTCAGCTTCAACATCAGTCCAGTCCTTCCAATGAACACCCTGGACTGATCTCCTTTAGGATGGACTGGTTGGATCTCCTTGCAGTCCAAGGGACTCTCAAGAATCTTCTGCAACACCACAGTTCAAAAGCGTCAATT
>NW_011490983.1:13641-14952 GCF_000754665.1 Bison bison bison | reverse complement strand
ACAGGTTCATCAGTATCATCCTTCTAGATACCATATATATGTGTTGATATACGATATTCTTTTTTTCTCTTTCTGACTTACTTTACTCTGTATAATAGGCTCTAGGTTCCTCTACCTCATGAGAACTGACTCAAATGTGTTCCTTTTTATGTCTGAGTAGTATTCCACTGTATATATGTACCACAGCTTATTTATCCATTCATCTGTTGATGGGCATCTACGTTGTTTCCATGTCTTAGCTGTTGTAAATAGTGATGTAATGAACATTGGGGTATATCTGTCTTTCTTCAGGTTTGATTTCTTCAGGGTATATGCCTAAAAGTGGTATTGCTGGGTCATATGGTAGTCTTGAGAAAAGAATACTCAAACTACCACATGATTGCACTCATCTCTCATGCTAGCAAGGTCATGCTCAAAATTCTCCTAGCCAGGATTCAACAGTACATGAACCGTGAACATCCAGATATTCAAGCTGGATTTAGAAAAGGCAGAGGAACCCAGAGATCAAATTGCCAACATCCATTGGATCATCAAAAAAGCAAGAAAGTTCCAGAAAAATATCTATTTCTGCTTTATTGACTATGCCAAAGCCTTCGATTGTGTGGATCACCACAAACTGTTGAAAATTCTTAAAGATATGGGAATACCAGACCACCTTACCTGCCTCCTGAGAAACCCATATGCAGGTCAAGAAGCAACAGTTAGAACCGGACATAGAATGACAAGCTGATTTAAAATTGGAAAAGAATACGTCACAGCTGTATATCGTCACCCTGCTTATTTACCTTGTATGCAGAGTACATCATATGAAATGCCATTCTGGATGAAGCACAACCCGGAATCAAGATTTCTGGGAGAAATATCAACAACCTCAGATATGTAAATGACACCACCCTTATGGCAGAAAGTGAAGAGGAACTAAAGAGCCTCTTGTGGGTGTAGTTCTAAGATGGCAGAGGAATAGGATGGGGAGACCACTTTCTCCCCCACAAATTCATTGAAAGGTCATTTGAATGCAGAGCAACTTCCACAAAACAACTTCTGAATGATGGCAGAGGACACCAGGCACCCAGAAAGGTAGCCCATTGTCTTTGAAAGGAGGTAGAATAAAATATAAAAGACAAAAAGAAAGACAAGAGTTAGGGGCAGAGACACATATCAGGGAGGGAGTTGTGAGGGAGGAGAAGTTTCCAAACACCAGGAAGCACTCTCACCAGTGGGTTTATGGGGAGTTTTGGAATCTCAGAGGGCAACATAACAGGAGGGGAAAACACACACACACACACACACACACACACACACACAGACTCC
>NW_011490983.1:9070-10097 GCF_000754665.1 Bison bison bison | reverse complement strand
TGGCAGGACATACTTAAAGTCATGAAAGAGAAAAACCTACAACCCAGATTACTATACCCAGCAAGGATCTCATTCAAATATGAAAGAGAAATGAAAAGCTTTACAGACAAGCAAAAACTGAGAGGATTCAGCACCGCCAAACCAGCTCTCCAACAATTGCTAAAGGATCTTCCCTAGACAGGAAACACAGAAAAGGTGCATAAACTTGAACCCAAAACAACAAAATAAATGGCAATGGGATCATACTTATCAATAATTACCTTAAATGTAAATGGGTTGAATGCCCCAACCAAAAGACAAAGACTGGCTGAATGGATACAAAAAGAAGACCCCTATATATGCTGTCTACAAGAGATCCACCTCAAACCTAGGGACACATACAGACTGAAAGTGAAGGGCTGGAAAAAGGTATTTCATGCAAATGGAGACCAAAAGAAAGCAGGAGTAGTAATACTCATATCAGACAAAATAGACTTTGAAGTAAAGGCCGTGAAAAGAGACAAAGAAGAACATTACATAATTATCAAAGGATCAGTCCAAGAAGGAGGCATAACAGTTATAAATATATATGCACCCAACATAGGAGCACCACAATATGTAAGGCAAATGCTAACAAATATGAAAGGGAAAATTAATAGTAACACAATAATAGTGGGAGACTTTAATACCCCACTTACACCTATGGATAGATCAACTAAACAGAAAATTAGCATGGAAACACAAACTTTAAATGATACAATGGACCAGTTAGACCTAATTGATATCTATAGGACATTTCACCCTAAAACAATGAACTTCACCTTTTTTTCTCAAATGCACACGGAACATGCTCCAGGATAGATCACATCCTAGCCCATAAATCTAGCCATGGTAAATTAAAAAAAAAAATGAAATAATCTCAAGCATCTTTTCTGATCATAATGTGGTAAGATTAGATGTCAACTACAGGAAAAAAAAAAAAACTATTTAAAAATACAAACATATGGAGGCTAAACAACACACTTCTGAATAACCAAGAAATCACAGA
>NW_011490983.1:4483-4783 GCF_000754665.1 Bison bison bison | reverse complement strand
GTGGATGGTGATTGCAGCCATGAAATTAAAAGACGCTTTCTCATTGAAAGAAAAGTTATGACAAACCTAGACAGCATATTAAAAAAGCAGAGACATTACTTTGCTGACAAAGATTGGTCTAGTCAAAGCTATCGTTTATCCAGTGGTCATGTACGGATGTGAGATTTGGACCATAAGGAAAGCTGAGCACTGTAGAATTGATGTTTTCAAACTGTGATGTTGGAAAAGACCCTTGACCTTGTACTGCAAGGAGATCTAACCAGTCAATCCTAAAGGAATTCACTCCTGAATATTGATTGG
>NW_011490983.1:0-420 GCF_000754665.1 Bison bison bison | reverse complement strand
AGATAATACTTCTGTACAGAAGCAAATCACTGCTGAAGAAAACAGTGAAAAGTCTAAAATTAGCTTACAACTGACTACTGATTCACCATTTTCCATTTCTCACTAACCAACACAGTACTCATCTTCATCTTTTTGTTTTGGGTCCAGAAGACATCCTTGTGAGTTTGTATTTTTCTTCTTATCTCTGATTCCTCTAGTTCTCAGTTCAGTTCAGTTCAGTCGCTCAGTCGTGTCTGACTATTTGCGACGCCATAAATTGCAGCATGCCAGGAGAAGGCAATGGCACCCCACTCCCTACTCTTGCCTAGAAAATCCCATGGACGGAGGAGCCTGGTGGGCTGCAGTCCATGGGGTCGCTAAGGGTCGGACACGACTGAAAGACTTCACTTTCACTTTTCACTTTCCTGCACTGGAGAAGGA
>NW_011490982.1:4078-4750 GCF_000754665.1 Bison bison bison | reverse complement strand
AAAAGATGTCCTCTTCATTATAGGGACTGGAAAACAAAAGTAGGAAGTCAGTAGATACCTGGAGTAAGAGGCAAATTTGGCCTTGGAGTACAAAATGAAGCACAGTAAAGGCTAACAGAGTTTTGCCAAGAGGACTCACTGGTCATAGCAAACACTCTCTTCCAACAACACAAGAGAAGACTACACATGGATATCACCAGATGGTCAATATCGACTGAAATCAGTTTGATTATATTCTTTGTAGCCAAAGATGGAGAAGCTTTATACAATCAGCAAAAATAAGACTGGGAGCTGACTGTGGCTGAGATCATGAACGCCTTATTGCCAAATTCAGACTTAATTGAAGAAAGTAGGGAAAACCATTAGACCATTCAAGTATGACCTAAATAAAATCCCTAACGATTATGCAGTGTAAGTGAGAAATAGATTTAAGGGACTTGATCTGATAAACAGAGTGTCTGATGAACTATGGATGGAAATTCGTGACATACAGTAGACAGGGATCAAGACCATCCCCCCAAAAAAGAAATGCAATAAAGCAAAACAGCTCTCTGAGGAGGCCTTACAAATAGCTGTGAAAAGAAGAAAAGTGAAAAGAAGAAAAGGAGAGATATACTCATTTGAATGCAGAGTTTCAAAGAATAGCAAGGAAAGATAAGAAAGCCTTCCTTA
>NW_011490982.1:0-307 GCF_000754665.1 Bison bison bison | reverse complement strand
AATTGGAAGTGGTCACACAAGAGATGGCAAGAATGGACATTTAAGGAATCAGTGAACTAAAATGGACTGGAATGGGTGATTTTAACTCAGATGACTATTATATCTACTACTGTGTGCAAGAATACCTTAGAAAAAATGGAGTAGACTTCATAGTCAGCCAAAGAGTCTGAAATGCAGTACTTGGATTCAATCGCAAAAAGGACAGAATGATTTCTGTTCATTTTCAAGGCAAATCATTCAGTATCACAGTCATCTAAGTCACAGTGATGGTGAAGAAGATGAACATTTCTGTGAAGACCTACAAGAC
>NW_011490981.1:4908-5503 GCF_000754665.1 Bison bison bison | reverse complement strand
GTTTTCCCATCAGCTTCCCTGGTGCGCTGTTCAGCTTGGGGGCTGGGAGGATGGCAGATCGGGATGTCCTCCTCCAGCACCTCAAACGACTCCCTGGAATGGAGCAGTAAAGTGAAGTGAAGTCGCTCAGTCGTGTCTGACTGTTTGCGACCCCATGGACTGTAGCCTACCAGACTCTGAGGAGCCTCTCAGTCCATGGAATTTTCCAGGCAAGAGTACTGGAGTGGTTGCCATTCCCTTCTCCACGGGATCTTCCCAACCCAGGGATCGAACCCGGGTCTCCCGCATTGCGGGCTGGCGCTTTAGTGTCTGAGCCACCAGGGAAGCCAGTAGAGAAAGGCAAACATAATGTGAAGGCTTTTCTGGTACCAGGCACCATCCTCAGCATTTTACATGCATAATTCCAGTTAAACCTTACAACAACTCATTTTATGGATGAGCAAAGTGAGATAAAGTCGTTAAGGAGGGGCAAAGACAAGAGAAAGAGTCAGAAATCATATAATAAACGAATCGCCAGTCCAGGTTCAATGCAGGATACAGGAAGCCTGGGGCTGGTGCACTGGGATGACCCAGAGAGATGGTATGGGGAGGGAGG
>NW_011490981.1:480-989 GCF_000754665.1 Bison bison bison | reverse complement strand
TTGTCCCAGTTTTTAAAAAATACATTGTAAAGGAGTGGTTCTGAAACTGTTAGCTCCCATCTGTAAGAGAGAAAAAAGTGGCATCCACAGCTGTGGCTTCTTTCCACTGGAGGCATCCCTCCCTGCTCTAGATGGGAGTGGAGACAGACTTTCCACTGAAGCTTTCCTCCCTGGTTGGACTTAGTCTGTCCCTTATGGATGCAGGCACCTTACTTGTCCCTCTCAGTTGTACCATTGAGGCGGGGTGGAGATGCACCAGAGGCACACCTGATGGCATCCCAAATTGATTTAGTTTCATACCACCAAGACCTTTGATTTGATTTGTTCTTTTCTCTGATGCCACCCAGAGTGTGACAGAGTAACTTTCCCAGAAATGTTTCCTAAGCTAGGCCTACTAGGGGAAGCATCCGTCTTTATGTGTGTCTGTGCACATTCCTGAGTACAGTCCTGACCACAGTAAAAGCAGTGAGTCATAAACAGATGAACAGCAACCAAGATGTCCCTTCTCT
>NW_011490981.1:0-380 GCF_000754665.1 Bison bison bison | reverse complement strand
TCGAGTCAGGAGTCAGTGTCTGTCCCAAGTAAGCATCTCTCCAAGAAAGGTCATAATGTAAAGTTAGTACCATAAAGTCTCTGTGTACTTTTTGGATCCTCTCGATAGTCTCGACCTTAATATTTCTACTGAGACTGAGGCAACCCCTCCTGGAAGGGTGCCCTTATTCTCAGTCTGTTCAGTTGGGAGCCCCAGATACAGGGGCAAAGTAAGAGAACAGGAGGCAGCTGAAGGTTTCACACCCAAATTTGCACCCTTAGGACATAAGTCTTGCATGTCTCACAGAGAAATAAAGAGCAACACATATGGCACTTGTACCCATTTCTCTTGTTTTCTACAGAACTGGTCTAGTTGTAAAACAGTAATAATTGAGATCCTTC
>NW_011490980.1:4880-5541 GCF_000754665.1 Bison bison bison | reverse complement strand
AACTATGAACATTTAAACCCACCACCCAGAAATAACAAGTGTTAATATTTTGTCGTATATGCTTTGCATTTTTTGAAATAAATTTAAATCTGTAAGTATTTGTAGTAACAGTTATACTGTATACATATATATGGAATCTAATTTAATCCATAAGCATAAGCTAGACCCACACAGTGCATTCCCTATTTTTACTTGGGCTTCCCTGGTGGCTCAGAGGTAAAGAATCCACCTGCCAATGGAGGAGATGCAGGTTTGATCCCCTGGAGAAAGAAATGGCAACCCACTCCAGTATTCTTGCCTGGGAAGTCCCATGGACAGAGGAGGTTTGCAGGCTAGATTCCATGGGGTCGAAAAAGAGTCAAACATGACTTAGTGGCTAAACAACAATGACAACTGTTTTTACTTGGTTCCTGGGCTATGTAAAATCATTCAGTGGTCTCAGTACCTATGACATGGTCCAGGACTCTCATTTCAACAAATATTTCGTGGCCATGTGGCTAGGTTCTAAGGAAATTAATGTGAATAAGACATAGACTCTGCCCTCAGGCACCTCATTACCTGGTGGCAGAAGAGACCAAGAGATTAACAATCACAATTCAGAGGAGTAAATGTTATTATTGAGGTATAAACACAATGAAAAGTGAGCACTTTTTGTTATTTA
>NW_011490980.1:733-1053 GCF_000754665.1 Bison bison bison | reverse complement strand
ATAAAAGATTTACTGTAAGTTCTAATAAATGCATTAATAAGTTAATGAGTTCTCTAGAAAATGGGGCCCACGAGAACTCACAAATCCTAGAATAAAATTTCCAAGGGCTGAGGAAGGGCTTGTGAATCAGACAAGGACTTCTCCAGCTTAGGAAAGAAGTAAGGATTCTAGTTCTGTTCTAGCCTAACCTGGACTTCACAGAAATCGATGCATTTTCTCTCTCTCTTTTTTTTTTAATAATGTAATTTCTCTTTATTTTGAAAATTTTAAAGAAACACAGAAAACTATGAACATGTAAACCCACAATCCAGAAATAACAG
>NW_011490980.1:279-633 GCF_000754665.1 Bison bison bison | reverse complement strand
ACATGTACATGCATGCTAAGTCACTTCAGCAGTGTCTGACTCTTTGTGACCCTATGGACTGTAGCCTACCAGGATCCTCTGTCATGTGTATATTTATTTATAAAGGGTTTATAACTACTACACTAATTTATATAAGTTTGTAACATACACTAATGCACTTTTATATAATTTATATAATTATATATAAATTAAATAACACTAATTTATAACATACACTAATGCACTTTTTTTGTTTAGTCGCTAAGTGGTGTCCAACTCTTTGCAACCCCATGGACTGTAGCCTGCCAGGCTCCTCTGTCCATGGTGATTCTCAGGCAAGAATACTGGAGTGGGTTGTCATTTTCTTCTCCAGGG
>NW_011490980.1:0-179 GCF_000754665.1 Bison bison bison | reverse complement strand
TGAGTTTATCAATGCATATGGAGGGGTTTTGTGAAAGAGATAAGGGCAGTAAAAACAGCTTCAGACCAGAGAGCAAAGAGCAGAGGAATCTTGATTTGATCCTTTACAGCAATATCTTCAAAACCTTTTTGATCATACATTCCTCTCAGAGAAATATCTTAGCATATCCCTAATATATA
>NW_011490979.1:9103-9826 GCF_000754665.1 Bison bison bison | reverse complement strand
ATGAACAACAACAGAGTGGGTGTCAGTGGATGGAAACTTATTAAGACGACCATAAGGGTGCTGGTGGATCCTGGCTCAACTGAGAGGATCATTGCTGAGGTTAGGCAAGACTGATAAGATAATGAGGTGAGTGATAAAGAATTTGATCTGATCTGAGGGTGGTCAGATCAAGGGTGAAGTATGTTTTCTAAACTGAAGTAGCAGAATCTAGCTTAGATTGGACTAAATGGACAGGCGCCCCGGTATAAAGACATGAGCCAAAGTTGGCAGTGCATTAATGAACTACTGCTGCATAACAAATTACCCCAAAGCAACAGCTTAAAACAATATTATCTCATACTGCTGCTGAAAGTTGGGAATCCAGGAGTAATTCAGTTGAGTGTTCTGGCTCAGGGTTTCATGAGATTGTCATCATCTGAAGCCTTGACACGGACTGGTGTATTTCCTTCCAAGATGGCTTACTCACATAACTGTTGAAACCAGTTTCCTTGCTGGCTGTTGGGAGAAAGCCTCAGTTCTTTCACATGGGCCTCTCTACTGGGATACATGTGTGTTCTCAAGATACGACTAAGCTGGCTTCTAGAGTGAGTGATCCAAGAGGATGAGCAAGGAGGCTGCAGTGCCTTTTATGACCTAGTCTCAGACACTTCATTTTAATTTCTACAATATTCTAACATTAGAAGTGAGCCACTAAGTCCAGCCCACATGTGAAGGGGAGTATAA
>NW_011490979.1:4504-5984 GCF_000754665.1 Bison bison bison | reverse complement strand
CACTGCCAGGGAGGCAGGCTGGAAGTGCCTGGAGGCATGCCACACTCACATCCTGTCTCTCCTAGGATGTCTGTGGGTTTGCAGGTACAGCTTACTTTAGCATGTCTCGCGTTTTGTGTCACAGTGTGTGCCACCCTCAGGGAGGGAGTGTGCTGGCTGATGGGCTGCTCCTGGGCAGCACTGGCCCAGGACCTTCCCAGTTCTCCTTCTCACATGTGTGGAACAAGTCTCCAGTGCAGCAGGCAATCTGTGCCTCTTTCTCCTTCACATCTCTGCCCAACTCGGAAGGACCTTAGGCTCCTCACCATCGTGGGTCTTGCCACAGCCATGTCCACCATTTCAACAGGCCAGCCATGGCCCCCGGAGACTCAGGGCTCCACAGGCAGTGGTTTAAAAGCCCCACCCTACCTGATTTGCCCTGAGTGAACCCTCAGACCATGAATCCCTTTTCCTGGTCCAAACACACACAACAACACAGTAGAAATGGTGAGCGTGTTTTGTGTTTTGTCTAATTGCAGATACTGGCCATCCTTTCTTCATTCCCATCCTGGACAGGGTCAGTGCACAGATATGGCGACAAACTCCTTCAGACTGGGAACGCCTCGTGCCTCCTCTTCTGGTTACTCAGCACCTCCTCTCCTGTCGCCTCCATCTCTGCATCTGCCCTGGGCTGGATACACACAAACACACACACAAACACAGCCAACACAAGCACATGCGTGTATACACACATGCTTGGCATAGGGACACAAATGCAAACAGGGAACACAGGTATTTCAGGAGCTGAAGACGCCCATGTCCAGCAATGTTGGAGATGGTGTCAGTCGGCACCATGTCCTGCCTTTGGGGCTCCCTGTCCACCTCCTCCCCAGATTCATCCGGATTTTCCCAAGGCAGCCTGAAGCCACTTCGAGTGCAGCATGTGTGGTGGTGGTGGTGAGATCCGAGTGGTAAATGTGGAAATTCACCCAAGATCCCAAAGTCAGCACACAGGTGCACTGGGACCACCGAGAGGATGTACTTTCAATGATAGGCCATCGCAGGGTAAGGGGCGGGAGTGAAGGGCCCAGTTAATCTCAAACTCAGTGAGCAGCAGGAGGCTGGAGGATGGCAGGACCCAGGGACGGGTGATTCTGACACAGACACTTAATTCACCCTACCTCTAGGACTCTAGTGGAATAGGGTATCACCTAGGTATCACCTAGGACTCTTGTGTTGCAACCATAGCTGACTTGAGGGAGACTTACTTCACTTACGGACACACCGAGTCCCCCATGCCCCCAGTCTCAGCAAGTCACCTGCTACATGCATAACCCAAATTCTGGCTCTGCAGCCAGCTTGCATGAGCCTGAGCATCCCCATTTGGGAAAGGATAGTGTCCCAGCTACGATAAGGCTGTCCCTCAGGGCCTATCTCCTGACCGCCTCACCACATGTGTTTCTGTCAGTTATCTCTGATGGAAGAATCATCCTCCCCGAGG
>NW_011490979.1:0-706 GCF_000754665.1 Bison bison bison | reverse complement strand
AGGACCCAGCCTAGTTCAGTTCAGGGGCGAGAAATGGGGTCAGGAGTGTTTGTCTGGGCTTGAATATGGCCAGGATCTCAGCCGCTATCAGTGCAGGAACCAAGATGTGGTCTTAGGAGTGTTTGTCATGGTTGATATGGGCAGGAAACAGCCTGGTTTGGTGCAGGGACTGGGATGTTGGCACAACAGTATTTGTCATGGCTTGAACTTTGGTGGGACCCACCCTTGTTCAGGGCAGTGAGTGAGATGCAGGCTCAGTAGTGTTTCCTGGGGGATTGAACAAGGGGAGCACACACCTTAGATCAGGGACAGGGAGCGATTTGTGGGCTCAGGATTGCTTGCTGCGGGCTTAAATAAGACCAGAAACCAGCCTTTGAGTCAGATGCAGGCCCAGAACAGTTGGTCGGGGGCTTGAACATGTGTAGTTTCTGGCCTGGTTCAGTGCAGTTTCTGATGTGTGGGCTCAGGAGTGTTTGTCAGGGGTTTCAAAAAGGGCAGGACCCCGTCTGCTTCAGTGCAGGGACGAGGATGTTGGCTCAGGAGTATTTGCAGGGGACTTCAGAAAGTGCTGAACCCAGCCTAGTTCAGTGCAGGGAACAAGATATTGGCACAGGAGTGTTTGTCAGGGTCTTGAACAACTGTGTGGATCGCAATAAACTGTGGAAAATTCTGAAAGAGATGGGAATACCAGACCACCTGATCTGCC
>NW_011490978.1:23577-24350 GCF_000754665.1 Bison bison bison | reverse complement strand
GACGTCCCCTTCTCCTCCACCCTCAATCTTTCCCAGCATCAGGGTCTTTTCCAATGAGTCAGCTCTTTGCATCAGATGGCCAAAGTGCTGGAGCTTCAGCTTCAGTATCAGTCCTCCCAATCAATATTCAGTACTGATTTCCTTTACGATTGACTGGTTTGATTGCTGTCCAAGGGACTCTCAAGAGTCTCATCCAGCACCACAGTTCAAAAGCATCAGTTCTTTGGCACTCAACCTTTTTTATTGTCCAGCTCTCACATCCATGGGCCTTCCCTGGTGATTCAGATGGTAAAGAATCTGCCTGTGATGCAAGAGACCCGGATTTGATCCCTGGGTTGGGAAGATCCCTGGAGAAGGCAAGGGCTACCCACTCCACTATTCTTGCCTAGAGAATTTCATGGATGGAGGAGCCTGGTAGGCTACAGTTCATGGGGTAGCAAAGAGTCAGACATGACTGAGCAACTTTCACCTTCACCTTCACCACATCCATACATGACCACTGGAAAAACCATAGCTTTGACTATACAGACCTTTGCAGGCAAAGTGATGTCTCTGCTTTTTAATACAGTGTCTAGGTTTGTCATAGCTTTTCTTCCAAAGAGTAAGCGTCTTTCAATTTCATGGCTACAGTCACTGTAAACCACTAGAAAGTCTATGTCCACTTATAATATACCTTAACTCAGCAAATATTTACTGATCACCTACTATATGACAGACATGAAATACACTGGTGAATAAGATGAATCTTTCATCCTAGCCATTTCACTCTGGCC
>NW_011490978.1:20064-21031 GCF_000754665.1 Bison bison bison | reverse complement strand
GTTTATCTGAGTGGGAGCTAGTGGCTTTTTGGTATTTTTTTCTTTGTACCTCTCAGAATAAAGCCTGAAGAATTATTTATTATTAAAATGTCCCTAGTTTTGTAAAACAAAATCTGTGTATGTGTATGCGTGTGTGTGTCTCATATCTCTGCAGGAATACAGACCAAACTGCTAATGTGTGGGCTGAATTTCAAGATTGTTTGGGGAGCTGGGAGACGGAGAAATGAGTTTCATTTGTTACTTATATATTGTTAAAGTGTGTCGTAGTGAACGTGTATTACATTCTACATTTTTTTCAGACAAGAAATAGTAAACCATTTTCCCTCCTGAGGCTAAAAGGGACATGTGTTCATTCTGGAAAATACAGAATAGTATAAAGAAGAAACAATCACAACAGTTAACGTTTTAGCATGCTTCCTTTCAGGCTTCCTTTTATACTTTTTTTTACATAGTTGAGTTCACATTGTATATAGTTTTGTATCCTGTTTTTCTCTCTTAAGAATAAAACACAAGCATTTTCCTGTGTCATGATAATATCTGTATGGCTGCATCACACACAATCTTATGGTTTTGTCACAATCCGAGTGGATTAATCAGCTATTTCTTAAAGTTGAACATTAAGGTTGTTTTCAGTTTTTCCACATTACAAATGATTCTTTGATGAGCATCTTAGTAATGAAATCTTCATTTGCATTTCTAAATGTTTCCTAGGGATAGATCCCTACCGGTGGATTTAATGAACCAAAGAGTAGATTTTCAGAAGTAGGATATCAATGGATAGCAAATATTTTTACAGATAACCAAAGGTTATACCAATTTCTACTCTCCCCAGCAGTGTACAAGTGTCTCTGATCAATATTGTATATAACTCCCGGCCTCCACTTTTTTTTTTTTTTTTTTATCCTTTCTGTAGGAAAGTAGTAGGTGAGAGAGTTATCTTCATTTGTCATTGCTGTTGAGACTGAAC
>NW_011490978.1:19293-19869 GCF_000754665.1 Bison bison bison | reverse complement strand
GCCTGGTGGGCTATAGTCCATGGGGTCAAGAAGAGTCGGACAAGACTGAGCGGCTGAGCACACACACAAAGGATTTAAGAAGATGGGGGGCGGGGGGCAGGGATGGAAGCAGTTTGTGCCAGAAATTTTTAGAATTCTGAGGTAAGAAGCCAAATCTCTCCAGTCTCCTGCGTGTTGGGAGGGGGAGTAAATTTTGTGCCAGCAAACAGAACTCTTGATGGAAAAGTACTGCTCTGGGTTGCAGATGTGTACGTGGCTTGGCTTTAATTATTTTTTCCTCTTCTCTCTACCCTTTCTTCCGCTCCCCTCCCCCTGCCACCATAAAGAGGGCAGCCACATTAAGACTCTGAAGGGTACAGACAGTGCTTCCTCCATGAGGCTGCTCCTGTGCAGCTGGTTAGCACATCAAAGGCCGGATGAAATACCAAGGAAACAACGGCCCAAACCTAGGATCCTTCCAAACTCCCACCTTCATCTGGGCTCTAGCACAGGGTTATTGTGACTGCCAAGGATAGCTCGACCAACTTCAAATAGAAGAACGCTGCCAAACAAAGAAACTTTGGTGATTATTCTGAG
>NW_011490978.1:18521-19193 GCF_000754665.1 Bison bison bison | reverse complement strand
ACCAAACAAACAATAACAACAACCAAAAAAAGCGCAACAGAGTCTTGCCCGCTGATGCCCTGGGATTGAGCAAATCAGTGATTGCAAAAAGGATTTAGTGTTCCAAAAACGAACCCAAAGCAGATCAAACGATCTGATCTGTTTCACCAGACACTGGGGGAGTTATCAGATGAGGCCCAGGCACTGATTTGACCTATCCCGAGGGGTGTCTGCCCCACAAAATCTGGTGGGAGGAGGATTGGAGAAAGGCTGCCAAGGGGAGCCAGGTGAAAATGGTTAGTCTGAGTCTCTAGCAGCTAGGGTGGGAAAGGAGTTTAAGGAGTCAGTTTCTTGTCTCCTAAGAGAGCCTCGTGATCCCGAGGGTTGGCCGGGGAAAGATGAGTCTCCTGAATGGAAGGCTGGGAGAAGGTTAAAGCAGGAGACGTGGAGTTAGTGTTTGGTTCGCATCAGGTGGCTGAGAAGACCTTACACAGAGCCCGGCAAAGCCCAGCGGGTAGGTGTGTGATGAACAACTGGGGGTAAGGAGGAGGGCTGCGTGACGCGTCGCAGTTAGCTAGAGGCTGGCGTGGGGATGGCGTGAGGCTGCGACCAGGCCCTGCAGGTACTGCTGAGGGGTGTGTTCCGCAATCCCCGCGGCGGAGGAGGTAGGATCCGGCTGGGGGAGGGGAGCCA
>NW_011490978.1:14028-16728 GCF_000754665.1 Bison bison bison | reverse complement strand
TGGAGGGAGGGAGAAGTGGGAGGATCCTGAGAAACAAAAGGGGTAGGGCTACGAAGGCTGCTGGGTGTGGGGATTTCGTGGAAAAGCCAACCAGAGGGGAAATGAGGGCTGCTTGACTGAGGAGCTGTTGGAGAGGGACAGGCTTGGTAGGCCTTAGAAATGAGGCTTTTCCAGGCTTGGTTGCAGAACAGAATCACCTGATGCACTTGAGGGACAATACAGATTCCCGGCCTAATCTCCCCCAAGAGTGGGGGAAAGGGGTGATCCAGAAATCTGCATTTTAATACGCCCACCCCCAGGCAAATTCGAGGAGTCTCCAGGTTGGGAAAGTTCTGCTTTACAGCATGTTTGGATCAGAGGAAGAAGGGGTTTTAGCTCCTCCAGTATGGATGCGTCTAAAATCAGGGGGTTCAGGGAGAGGAGGGAGAGCGAAGAAGGCAGCAGTCTGCCTTCATCCCCACTCCTGGTTTGTTCTACTTTGCCCCTCCAACTCATCAACATCAGATGTACTAAAGCACTCTCCCACGCCACAGTTTTTCCTTGGGGAGGATTTAGAAGACCTACTTCCTATAAACATGTAACTGTCAAAATAATTTGAAAACCGTACCTATATTATTTGTCACTTACAGTGGTGCACCTGAAGGCTTTATCAGTAAACATAATCATGTAAATATCTGTTACAACCAAGCCACCCCATAAAGCAGTTGAAACGTGCCTGGAGCTTCACCATATAATTGTAGTTTGCAAAGTCATTGAGAGGAATGTAGGCCTGTGTACAGAGCTTGAAACTGGGAGTCAGGCAGCCTGGGTTCTCTGCCTTGTTGGGTCACTCACCACCTGTGTGACCTGGGGCAAAGCATTGTTCTCTCCAGGCCTTAGTTGTCCCTCTTTAAAGTGATAGAGATGGCCCGTTGTGAGATCTCAGTCTACCTGCATGAGTCCATGCATCTGTAACATCACGTGGCAATTACACTTTGTGTTATAAAGGATTCCTGAAAATGATTTATTATTTTTAATGATGTTGTATGTATGGCACCTTTGTGGGTGCTGGGAATATAGTAGTGAACAAAACAGGCCTACATCTCTGCTCATGGAGCTTACATTCTGGTGACTGTATATTCTGGTGGATAATGTATATATTCTCCAAAGATTTTTAATGCTCCCCTCAGAGTGTTTTCAGTATTCTGTAACCATAAGTTCTAAAATGGTGAGGTCCAAACCCATCCACTTGGCCTGTTTACCTTCTCTAGTGGAAATGGCAGTATGTAATGGTGATGAAAAACAACCATTTTTCTTCGGAATCTTATGTGCCTTTAAAAGTTGATCATAAATTTCGTCTAATTTGTAAAAATAAAAGTGTCCTAGTGGATTGAGGTTTCAGGCCATATTGAAATGTGATCTGTTCTCATACTTGGTATGGTGAAAGTGAAGTCAGAAAGTGAAGTCACTCAGTCGTGTCCAACTCTTTGCGACCCCGTGGACTGTAGCCCACCAGGCTCCTCCATCCGTGGGATTCTCCAGGCAAGAATACTGGAGTGGGTAGCCATTTCCTTCTCCAGGGGGTCTTCCCAACCCAGGGATCAAACCCGGGTCTCCCACATTGCGGGCAGACTCTTTAACCTCTGAGCCACCAGGGAAGCCCACTTGGTATGGTAGTTACCTGCAAACTTCTTCATATCTGACTTGCTACTTGATCTACCTTTGGGGAAACAACACATTGTTTAAAGTACACTGGATTCTTTTCATTTACTGGTGCAATATTAAAATAAGTCGAAAAACCCACTTGAAGTACATACAGAATGATTCACTGCTCTCTTAGACAAAAATTTAGTATCATTATGTATAATAGCAGTCAGATATTTTATAGAATTTTCAGAGTCTTCAAACCCACCCAAAACAGCTGACAGACCTGATTCCATGCCTTCTTTACTGACAGTGAAGATTATGTAACCTGTGGATAGATTTCTAAACCACTGATACTCATAAAATGATTTCTCCTGCAGAGGCCATACATTAATGTTCAACACAGTCTAGTCTCACAACCAAAGATCTCTATGAGACACTCTTGGCTCATTAAATTGCATCAGCATACATGTGTAAAATGTTTCTGTTTACACTCTAGTGTTTCTTATTTTCCCAGGTGGCGCTAGTGGTAAAGAAGCCACCTGCCAATGCAGGAGGCATAAGAGATGTGGGTTCAATCCCTGGGTCAGGAAGATTTCCTGGAGGAGGGCATGGCAACACACTCCAGTATTCTTGCCTGGAGAATTCCATGGACAGAGGAGCCTGGCAAGCTGCAGTCCATAGGGTCGCACAGAGTTGGACATGACTGACTGACTTAGCACGCACGCACGTTTCTTATCTTCAGAAACCATAACTTTCACTGGTGCAACCCCAGTCCCTAGAACAGAGCCAGGTTCTAGGTTCAATGTCCAGAAGTTAAATTCTGATCCATGAACTATATCTTGGATCATTCCCTACTAACACCCTCCCCCCAGGAGATAATCATTTATGGCTTTTTTATTAGCTATTTGCAATCACAAGAAATGCTGCTGCTGCTGCTCCTGCTGCTAAGTCGCTTCAGTTGTGTCCGACTCTGTGACCCCATAGACGGCAGCCCACCAGGTTCCCCCATCCCTGGGATTCTCCAGGCAAGAACACTGGAGTGGGTTGCCATTTCCTTCTCCAATGCATGAAAGT
>NW_011490978.1:6551-13465 GCF_000754665.1 Bison bison bison | reverse complement strand
ATGACTGCATCACAATATCTAGCTAGTTCTCTGTGGAAACCTGGGTTTCTGTTTTTGAAATTTCTGAGGTTTGCATAGATTTTCCCACTAGGATTTGGTGTGCAGGGGAAAGGAGAGTGGCCATCTTGGCTACAGAAGGATTTTCATAAGCCCTTACTTGTAGAACTTGCTGTTTAAAAGCAGCCCACATTGCTGTTAAAGAATGAGAGACTTGTATTATACAAAACAGCTTCTCTTTGAATCTAATTGAGCCTAACTATAGGCCTCATCTACAAATGATGCTTATAATCTGCCCAGCAACAATGGTGTCTACGTTTTTTAAAAAGAAAGCAGAAAGGAGACACTTGTTTCCTGGCTTATGCTATGGACCAAGGGCTTTGGGGGGAAGTAAGGATGGAGGTCATTGTAAATGTCATTTTCTATTTACTGTTCTCTATAAATTTTTTTTTTTTTTTTGCTAAATTCAACTGTTTTGAGAGTAATGCTGACCTCAGAGAGAGTTCTGGATTAATAATTAGCCAGGTATAACTCTGCCTTTAGAGTTTGGATCCCAAGTCAACTAAGTATAACTTTCAAGTCCAGAGGCAAGTCTTTGTACTCTGAAAACATAATTCAACTATCTAACAGTCCCTCATTTTTTGCATCTTCAGGATGCCTTTGTAACAATAGATTGTTCTATATGAAACCAATGAGTTGTAATTCATAATTTACATAGCTCTATTTTATAGGACTTAATTTCATCAGTGGGGTAAAAAACCATGGTTCCCCCAACCCCTTAAACTAAGGCTAGTCCCAAATACTGTCGTGACACTTGAGCTACACTCAAAACTGGCATGGTTCCCCCTTAAGGCAGGTTTCTCAGGTGCCACCCAGCTTTTATTTGTCTTGTACAGTCACAAGCACCCTAGGGACCTTTATAATATGTTCAAATAGGCAAGTTCTAATTGTTCCTGACTATTATTTCACAGCAAAGTAGCTCCAGTTTACCTGATTAAACAGGTTGGTTACTCCTTTAATTCCTACCCATATTCAGAAGAGGAGTTCTCTTGACCTCTGACACTGTGATAATTAACCCTACACTAACTTGGCCCGATAATACAGCCAATATGGTGGTCATCTGCTGACTCCGTCCCTCCTCGAGTCTCTTACATTCTGGTTACTCTCTTGAACCTGCATTCTCCAAAATCTCCAGTGTTCTCCTGTTTCCTTTACCACTGCCTTTAACCACGTCTAGCTTTTTTTCCCCAAGTTGAGGGAAAATTCTGTCTCCTGCTCTCCCCTTTATCCTCCGAGACTATTATCATTCCTTCCTCTGTCAGACAAGCATCTAGTAATCATGGCTGTCCCTAACCACTGTTCCATCCCTCCTTGCTCTCTACAATATGGTTTCTGCCCCCACCATTCCACTGAACCTTCTGTCTCAAACGTTTACTGAGACCTGCATCTTGCCAACACTAATTGCACTTCTCCAGTCCCTGTTGTCAGTCTCTGGTCACAAAGTCCCCATTTCGGTGCACGGAGTCTCCAGTGTTCACTTCCGTAACTCCTGTCTCCAGTTGCCTTTAATGGGTCTCATATCCTTCCCTTTCCAGCCCCATGGACACTGCCTTCGTCCTGGCTCACGTTTCTCCCCATGAGGATCTGCCCGCTGGCCTCCTAGTCACCCTGTCCCTGGACTCTCCTGACTAACTCGCCCGCCCTCTATACACAGTGGAACCGTTGTTACCATAGTACTATTTCACCTTGTCATTCCTTTGTTGTGCACTTTCGGTGCCCTTTGCCATCTGGGATAAGTTCAGACGCCTCAGGCTGCCTTTCCACATCTTTCATAAGATTTTCCCACCCTGTTTGGCTGACGCTGCTCCCGGTCTCCTGCCAAGTCGGTCCCTTTATTGCTCCCCAGATATGTTTGGTCTCACCTGAATGCCTTTGTGAATGGCGTTGGCACTTTGTGGAAACCCCTCCTTCCCCAAGTCCTTCTACACATCTTCCAAAGCGTATCTCTCTCCCACGAAGTGTCCTGCAACCCTTCCAACTAACTCATACCAAGCCCTTGCTCTGCTGAACATTCCCCTACACACAAACAAACCACTTTGACATTACCTTGCACACACATCGTCAGGCATCACTCCCCATTCTATACTTCTATCTGCTGAACACAACTACCTCCCTGGGACTTGGCTGGGACTGTGGTATAAACTGCCTTGAATCCCAGCATGTTTCTGTGTTGCTTGTAGGCCTCTCGTAAGTGCTTTCAAACGAAATATGATAGTGGTTTTCTCCAAAGCGTGAGAATGACCAGTTGTGTCATCTTCTTTTCTTCCAGTCAAGTACCATCATGTGGGCAAACTGCTGAAGGACGGGGAGGAGCCCACCGTGTACTCAGACGAGGAGGAGCCAAAAGATGAGAGCACTCGGAAGAATGATTAAGGCCTTCAGCGGAAGCATATCTATTTTTGTATTTTGCAGAATCATTTGTAACATTCCAGTCTGTCTTTAAAACATGGTGATTTCAATATTTAGAAAAGTTTTGAACTTGCTGTACATTTTTTTAATTAACATCACTAGTGACACTGATAAAGCTAACTCTGTCTTAGAATGCATGATATGTTTGTGTGTCTCAAATCCAGAAAGTGAACTGCAGTGCTGTAAGACAAATGTTATTATGGTTTTTCTTCTATTTGTAGTCAGTGCAGGCTGAATTGGAACTTGTATTTCCTGAGAGACAGGTAAGACATGAGTATTCCCCCCAAACAGGTTTAAAGGTTAAATGTGTGAAGTCCTTCAAGCGTCAAGAAACAAAGAATGGACTTTGAGTCATGATATTCTCTAAAGAGAGAAAATCCTTTATTTCTCGATTGACCTAACTGCATGATTTCTGTTTTCTCTACCTCTAAAGCAAATCTGCAGTGTCCCAAAGGCTTTGGTATTAATTAAAGAGAGCAGTCCAGTACAAAATGAAATCTCAAAGCTGGACTCAATCACAGGTAACCTACTTTTCTGTTTGGGGACAGCATCATTGTCCTGTGCTCTTTGGAACACTCAGATGCCCTTACTTAACAGTAATCTCCAATGAGCCTGAAAATAGGATCTCAACATTCCAAAGCAAGCTTTGGCGAAAATCAGCTGGCTTGCCTAAAAACCAAAAATACATGAATAAGATTGTAGGACTATTTTCCCCACCCCTGTGTTCTTGGTTATTTCACATGATTGGACATGCGAGCGGACCGTGTAGGACAGGAGCAGATTGTTCTCTAAGAGCCTTCACACACACCCCTGAAGAATGAGGAAACCGTACACATTACTGGCCAAGTGGTTTTTAAAGTGTATTCATAACCTAACAGTTATTCTTCTGTTGTTACAAAACTATAGCCACTGCAAGAGTTGTAGTCAAGTGTCTTGGTCTTTGATATTGGTCTTGGTTAACAATAAACTTAGCTTAAGTAGACTGTACAGTTGTATGACTTTGTAAAAGTATTATATGAATAACTAGTGAGGTTTCAAACTCTTGTAATTGTAGTTGAATAGTCATTGTATTTTCTTGTGAACTGTGTTTAATGGTTTTACCTCAAATCAGAAAACAAAATGAAGTGCTTTGGTCAGTTAATAAAATGGTTTTACCCAGTATAGTGTGGTGGATTGCCTTATTTCTTTTAAACCTTAATCTGAGGAAGCAGATTCAAGAGTTTCACTTCTGAGTGATGTTTTTTGTCTTCCAAGAGAGACAAGGAAAGGGGTACAACTTCACAGAGGCTTCACACCAAAAACCAAGTACCAGCTTATCCTGTTAAAATAGTGAATCGAATTTACTTTTTTGTCGGAATTTAATAAACTCAGAGGCAGACTTCTGCCTTGAATTATAGCAAGTTTACTAAGGAGTAACTCTAGTGAAGACTTACTGAGTGCCAAGGCAGGTTTTGTTTTTGCTTTACGTATCATGGGATTAGGAAAGTGTTCAGGAACCTTATGGTCGCAAAGTTGATTCACTTCATGCCAAAAGGATATGAGACTTACATATGCAGTCGGTTGTATAAACAGACAACCTATTACTCTGAAGATTAGTGTTTTGCCATTTTCATGTGAAAATTGACAGACTCTTCTTACAAGGGAGGTACTCCCTGAACCAGAGAGGGCTCAGAGCTTTCCAGCTTTTATGTTCTCAAACCATATTGTCTGTTTTTGTTGTTTTAAAATGTGTCCTTTTCCTGCATTAGTTTTCATCCAACAAATATTTGAGCTGCCTGTTTTGTGCCAAGCAACCTGTTAGGCCGTATGCTTTGGGGGAAGGGGAGGGAGAGAGAAACTGGGCCACCATTGCAGCCTGAGATTAGGCTGCTCCTTTTACTCAGTTAAACAGGTTTGTCTTGATGCCAGGTGGAAAACATCCAGAGCCTGGTTAAAAGCTTCAACCCCAGATAGCCAGAATCCCCCCATTCAGAACTAAACATTGTACTGATTACAGGTAAAGGGATATTACTATCAGGCAGGACTTTCCTGTAGAAACAAATCCAGCTCACACAGTTGTAAGCCATATTATGTAAAAGGCACTGTTTGAGAAGATGAGGGAGTGGTGGTTACAGCCATGGCACCAGCCATGCCAGCCAGGGAGGGGCCAGGTGAACAGCTGTTTCCTCCTCCCCTACTTTCTTATAGTCCCTGCCTAGACACTGTCTTCTTAGTCCCAACATCTGAGGGTCAGAAGCAGCATTTGCTATGTGCTTGCAGCATCTCTGTGGCTTCTCTACACAATATCATGTTCACCTTACATCAGAGGGCCACACTTCATGCAAACCCTCGATCCAGAATGAGCAAAAACAGCCTTTGCTGTCTCAGAAAGAGCTCTCTGAACAAAAAGAAGCTCTAGAGTGCCCAGTGGCCCTCTAAGGTACAGTCCGCCTTTGTTACAGATATTTAGAAGAAATTTGCTGTATATTTCCTGTGAAAATACAATTAACTCTTTCAGGATCAAAGACTGATCACTGAAGCCCCTCACATCTATGACTGGACTCCCCATCCCACACCCACACATGTTTTTGGAAATTGGGTAACTTCTACACTTTCACCAAGGCCTGAACTGTGTGTGTGTGTGTGTGTGTGTGTGTGTGTGTGTGCACTCAGTTGTGTCCAACCCTGCAACCCCATGGACTGTAGCCTGCCAGGCTCCTCTGTCCATGGACTTTCCCTGGCAAGAATACTGGAGTGGTTGCCATTTCTTCCTCCAGGGGATCTGCCCAACCCAGGGACTGAACCCACGTCTCCTGCATTGGCAAATGGATTCTTTAGCACTGCACCACGTGCGAAGCCCTAAGGGCTGAGGTGAAATTCTGTGGAATCTGTTTTGCTGCCTATAAAGAACTGATAAAACCTTTGCTGAAGGGAGAACAGTCTTAAGTCAAAATATGATTCTCATTTATCCAAAAATGAAAATACAACTGCATTTTCATGAGCTCTGACAGTCAATTGCCATTAACTGGTATTATAAAGGGAGATGTTGACTCAAAACAGTAGTGAAACCAGACATATTTTCAAAGAAAATATTACTGCAGGTGTGTGATATTCTATCCAGCACATCTGGTCAATGAACAAAGACTCTATACTATGACAACTTTATTTTTAATATATCTGAAAATCAAACATGTATTATTTCTCTACCAATGCAAATGACAAAAAGGAGCAGCAATGTTAGTGCAAAGCAGCATACTACAGGTAGAAATCTCACCCTCCCACAAAGTGGAATTATCAACATTTAAAAGTGAACATGTTGAACAGTCTTGCAACAAATGAAAATACATTTATTTGGTTCTTAAGTTCAAAATTACCAGGTTACAATGGCTTTCTACCTGAGGAATTCAAACAAATGTAACGAAAACACATTAACAGACTTTTAGTTAATTCTTAAAGCACTATTAGTAATGCATACAAGGAAAAACATGAAAACATCTATTTAAAAAGACACAGATTAAAGTTCCAGCCCTTCACTGGACATAGGAAAAAGATATGAGAAAACTTTTGCACCACTTAAATAACAGCACAACAAAGAATAACAGTGTTAATTAACAGAAAGTGAGTATCACATTTTCAGTTCTAAATCATTCCATCAATCCATTTGAAAAGTTCAGGAGAAATTGTTCTCATCCTTGTTTAAGGCCTACACACACCAAAAAAAGGGATTTGCTCAAATCTAGAATGCATTACCACAAGACATAAAAACCCAAGGTTGTATAGAAAGTAAACACAAAACCAGTATTTTTACTTTCTTCTAGGTCCCAGGATGGTATTTAGACCAAAATATTACATAGAAGTGACTTAGCACCAATTCTATTATACAAAAAAAATTTTTTAATTGCACATGCTGTATTCTGCAATGTATTTTTTTATGTCTGGTTACTGAGCAGCAAATTGTTTTCATGCCTAAAATCTCTGCAAAGAAAAATTATCAAATGACGGAAGACATTGAGTTGTTTTTTCTTTCTTTTTTCCAAAACAAGCACAGCCGCTTTCCGTTACAAACCCATAATGTTCTTTGTTTCAAGGGCATTAAACATGAAAAAACAACAGGGAGGTTGGGTCTCATTGGAAAAGAATAATACCTGGTTGCCACAGGTTTTCTGACAAAATACAAGCTGTTATAATTTAAAGGCTACTCTAGACAATAGTACTCTGAACATTAATAGTCATTGCTAGTCCTTAGAGGAGAAAAGGCACTCACCCTAGGAGTGATTTTTCAGATTGGACAAGCCAAGCCTAGTTGATGGCTTGTGTGACTCTGATGGCAGAGTCACTAGCTTGCAAGTAGAACTGAATACAAGAGAGCTAACAAATAAATGAATGATGTGAAGATTTCCTAGGCATCTCAGATATCAGGTTGTTCAAGAGTCTGGTTACAAACACACATCATGCCTTATCATTCTGGG
>NW_011490978.1:5340-5458 GCF_000754665.1 Bison bison bison | reverse complement strand
TGCAAGCACATTGTTTTACCAAGTTTTTGAATCGGGATGTTTGGTGTTTCCAGTTTGCCAACACATCTGCCACACACACACACACACACACTTTGATCTATACTTTATACTTTGGCAA
>NW_011490978.1:2472-5240 GCF_000754665.1 Bison bison bison | reverse complement strand
ACTTTGGCAAGAGAAGCAAGGTTTTGCATTTGACCTTGCTCAAGCTCCTAAGTGTTTGCTCTCTTGCTCTGTAGTTGCTAACTACATAGCTACATTTGGTTTTAAATTTTCTTCTTGCAGATTTTTACTGTGAATAAGGGTTTACTGATCTAAGAAACCTTCAAAACATTTGAAAATAAAAAGAACTAGTGAAGTTGTTTCTCAAATGGCTTCTATCAATGCGCTCCAGACTGTTAGGTCTGATGTAGTAACTATCAGAATTCAGCATGAAATCTCCAGAATACTCACGTCTTTTCATCCTTCCTGCATCCCAGTTATATTCTGACCTCCATGGTATCTCTCTTCTTTTGGGAAAATCCCACAAATAGGAAGCATCAGCAGTTTTTGGTGATGTTACTGGCACTTGCAAGAGCCTATAGTTGACTCTGTGGTCAAATGGACTATCACTAAACTGCCTCCTCTTTCCTATGACAGTGTCTAACTGATCACTGGCACTGGATCTGTGGTGGTGGCTTTCATCAAATAAGTATTGGGGAGCCTGTATTTCCCTCTCTTTGCTGTTGCTGTCCTCATTTCTAATGGAATTGTTTTTACCCTCAAGCCACGAACATCTCAGTTCATAAGTAGACCTCCTGCCTGGTTTCCTAAGCTTGTATTCAGAGTATTTTTCCTCCCCATCATGTTTCCACTCTGCATGCAAGGCCTGCTGACTTGACATAATTTCTGGATCACAAGTGATGATTTCACCAGCATCAAGACATCCCTTTTCTGGGCAGCTATCATATGTGGCCACAGACTTCTTTTTCTTCTCTTTGTTTACACTAAGATTATCACTGAAACATTCAGAATCACTGCTAATTTCCTCTAAGAAATCTCTCAACTTCAAATCAAAGTCTTCTGACCTCTTAGATGAGGAAACTTGGCTTTGACTTGTGGATATGGGATCCTGGACTTGGTAAGCATGAGTCTTTTCCAACAGATGGCTCTTGTCATCAGTTGGGGACAGGCAATCACCAGCTTCACTGGCTGTGTCCTTAAAATGATGTTTAAACTTCTTCGTGCATTCTTCAGCATAATCCACTTTTCTTTTCTTTTGTGATATATGCTCAGTATCCCAAGAAAGATTTGTCCAGAGATCATCTTCTTGCACCTGTTCTCTCCTATCTAGATGTTGCATTTGGCTCAAACTGGTTGAGCGATGCTTATGTTTTCTCAAATTGATTTGAAAGCTATTTCCTTTCACAAGGACAGTTCTCTTCCACTGACATGTGCTTGTTATGTGACTTGGTTCTAGGCAGATGCGGGCATATTTTGGAGTTTGATAATGGTTTAAAAGATAGTCAATAAATTCATCTGTTTCATAGATCTTCTGTTTCCTGCTATGGTCTCTCTCAACAAATCTGGAAGAATAGGAGGTATTAGAACCATGCTGGTCTTTCTCAAGAGCTGGACCTTGAGTCATTATAATTTGCAAGGAATTCTGTTCACAGCTCAAACTTTTATTGTATTCATCAGTTAATGATTTTCCAGCTTTCTCTTTTCTTGCTGAATATCTTTTTTTTTTCCCCCCAAGGCGGTGGGAAGATTTACGTAAGTGAGCTCTAGCTTTTTTCTTCATTTTTCGTTTACGTTTATAATTTGACTTGGAAACATGGCATTTTAGCGTTTCCTCCTGGTTTTGAAGATACTGAGTGTTTGGTTCTTCTTTCTTCAGAGTTCCTGACATGGTCCCCAGAGCATAATGAGCTTTGAAGCCTGCAATATTCGCCTTCCGTGGGTAAAATTCTTCAGACTCCTTCAAAGAAAAAGGTTAAAAATCTCACATGAAAAGCTCAACAGGTTAAAAATCTCAAAGAAAACTGGGCTATATAGCACTGTTCTGAAGAGTTTCTAATTACACCTAGGGTAGATCCAAATTAGGAATAATAGCACACTGAAGAAACAGGAGGTACAAAATTAAATGTCCCCATCTAACAGGAGCTGCTTTGACTAGGTCTGTGCCTGTCCTTATGTTAGAAAGCACCCCAGTTACATACCTTCAAAAGCACATAATCCTTTTTTCCTTTGTTCACAAATTGATGGGTCTACTTACTGTTCCAGGTATTGTGCTCAAGGGTGGGAAGCTGAAGAGGAATAAGAAATGCTCTACAGCGCTCCCTGGGGCTACAGTCCTAGAACAAGAAAAGACTGGTGGGTGAAATATGTGTCTTAAAGGGTCAGTTGGCTTTATAAAAGCCAAACTGCATTTTTGGGTTTTATTCCGGCCTCTTCCTATGGATTACAAGTGAGCATGTCTTTGACCTGACCACCTCGGTTGGAAACAAGATAGCAAGTAGAAAATATGGCTGTGACAATGGTGCTCTCTGCTGTCCATGACTGCAGGGCAGGTGGAAGGTGTGGACTACGGCCCCTACCCTGCTGGGAGAGCTTGTACTGAGCTCCCACTGACACTCGGCACAAATCAGGGCTCAGAGCTTACCCAGGACTTGGGATTCAAATTTGGTACCACACACATTGAAGAGAGGAATTCTTCAAAAGAAGTCACTTTTGGCAGTCATTAAGGCAAACTAACGGAGAAGGCAATGGCACCCCACTCCAGTACTCTTGCCTGGAAAATCCGATGGACGGAGGAGCCTGGTAGGCTGCAGTCCATGGGGTTGCTAAGAGTCACATACGACTGAGCAACTTGACTTCACTTTCACTTTTCACTTTCATGCACTGGAGAAGGAAATGGCAACCCACTCCAGTGTTCCTGCCTGGAGAATCCC
>NW_011490978.1:0-339 GCF_000754665.1 Bison bison bison | reverse complement strand
AACTGGTGAAACTTGTAAGTTGGCAGGCTAGAATTTTCATGCGAAAAGTACCCGGCCTTTTTTTTTAATGATTATTAACTCCTAGACAACCTAATCTGGTTGGTCCTACTATTCCTCATTACTTGCTCCTCCTGACAAGCATACTTTTAAAGTATCTTGTTTTTCACTGCTTTCTCCTTTTGGTTTTGTAACAATGTAATGGAAAGACAGCAATTTTCTAATGGGTACCAATTCCTGCTCCCCCCATCATGCTGAAGAGATGAACCCATTCACCTGAAGAGATAAATCCGTAAATCGAAAGTTTAAAAACAGACAAAAAACAACAAAAACAACAACAAT
>NW_011490977.1:8427-9497 GCF_000754665.1 Bison bison bison | reverse complement strand
AGAAAACAGTGGCAGCCCATTCTAGTATTCTTACCTGGGAAATCTCATGGAGAGAGGAACTTGGTGGGCTACAGTCCAGGGAGTCATAACAAGTAGGACATGATTGAGTGACCGAGCACACACACACACACTCTGCTTATAAGTTAAATAAGCAGGGTGACAATACACAGCCTTGTACTTCTTCCCAATTTTGAACCACTCAGTTTTTCCATGTCCAATTCTAACTGTTGTTTCTTGACCCTTATATAGGTTTCTCAGGAAATAGGTAAGGTGTGGTTCATCATGACCTACACAGACAAAAGGGTCATGTGTTAGTTCTCTTTTTAGTTTCTGTAGGAATCTCCATACTATTTTCCATAGCAGCAGCACCACTTAACAATTAACAGTGTACAAGAGTTCCCTGTCCCCACATCCTCACCAAAAATTTTGTGGTCTTTTCGATGACAACCAGTCTGACAGTGTGAGGTAGTATCTCATTTTGTTTGGTTTTATTTCCATTTCTCTTATAATTCACGATGTTGAGCCTCTTTTCATGTGCTTTTTGTCCATCTGTATGGCATCTTTGAAAAATATCTATTTAGATCTTTTGCCCGGTTTTTTATTGGGTTGCTATTGTTATTTTTTTTTTGAAGTTTACTTGTATGAACTGTTTATATATTTTGGACATTAATCCATTATTGGTCATGTCATTAATAAATATTTTCTCCTATTCAGTAAATTTTCTTTTCATTTTATCAATGGATTCCTTTCCTGGGCAAAAGATTTTAAGTTTAATTAAGTCCCCTTTGTTTATTTCTCATTTCATTTCCTTAGCTTTAGATAGATAGATCCAAAAAAATTACTATGTTTTATGTCAAAGAGTGTTCTGCATATGTTTTCCTCTAAGAGTTTAATGGTTTCTGATATAATGTTTATGTCTTTAATGCATTTGAGTTTATTTTTGTATATAGTGTGAGAAATGTTCTAATTTCATTCTTTTACAGGTAGCTGTCCAGTTTTCACAATACCACTTATTGAAGAGTCTGTCTTTTCTCCATTGTATAATCTGCTTCCTTTGTTGTAGATCAATT
>NW_011490977.1:4715-5071 GCF_000754665.1 Bison bison bison | reverse complement strand
GCCATAATTTTAATTTTTAATGTGGACTTTCAAGCCAATTTTTTCAATCTCCACTTTCACCCATATCAAAAGGCTCTTTAGTTCCTCTTCACTTTCTGCCATTAGAGTGGTATCATCTGTATATCTGAGGTTGTTGGTATTTCTTCCAGCAATTTTGATTCCAGCTTGTGATTCATCCAGCCCAGCATTTTGCATGATGCATTCTGCATATAAGGCTTCCTAGGTGGCACACTGGTAAAGAATCCATCTGCCAAAGCAGGAGATACAAGAGACGTGGATACAATCCCTGTGTCGGAAAGATTCCTTGGAGTAGACAGTGGTAGCCCATTCTAGTATTCTTACCTGGGAAATCTCAT
>NW_011490977.1:0-309 GCF_000754665.1 Bison bison bison | reverse complement strand
TTTTAGAGGTCTAGGGAAAGGTCCAGGAATCCACATGTTTATTAAGTTGTGCAGATGATTCTGAGGGTTGTGGTTTTCTTATACCACACTGTGAGAAACTTTTTGCTGCAGCTACATATATTTGATTAAATTTATGTTTTGAAAGATCTAATTCTATTGTTCACATCTCGAGGTGAACATTAAAATCATTAAAAATGTGATCCAGACAGTTTTTAAAATTCCTCAGGTGATTCCAATGTTCAGTCAAGGTTGAAAAGTCTTGACTTAGCACCACTGCAAAGGGCAGATATTAGAATAGTAAAACTGGAA
>NW_011490976.1:19085-19668 GCF_000754665.1 Bison bison bison | reverse complement strand
AACACTGGAGTGGGTTGCCATTTCCTTCTCCAATGCATGAAAGTGAAAAGTGAAAGTGAAATCACTCAGTCGTGTCCGACTCAGCGATCCCATGGACTGCAGCCTATGAGGCTCCTCCATCCATGGGATTTTCCAGGCAAGGGTACTGGAGTAGGGTGCCATTGCCTTCTCCGAATTACTTCAGCAATGACAATCAAACGGATGAGAAATCATATCCCATTAGTCAGTTTAGGCATCTTCAGAGGCTACAAGCGATACATGTGGGAGAGGGGCTAGAAAAAGGGAACCCCCGTATACAGTCAGTGTGAATGTATGCTGGAAACACCCAGTAAAATGGACAGTCTCCCAATCCTCCCAAAAAACTTTCAAGAGAGGCTAAACCTAGGACCTGACATTCCCACATCTGGGCCTAGATCCCTAGAAATTCCTCATTCAATAAGACACCTGTACGCCAACATTCACTGTGGCACTAACTACAATGGCCAAGACAGAGTAACAGCTAAGTTTTAACTGACAGATGTTTTTGAACTGTGGTGTTGGAGAAGACTCTTGAGAGTCCCTTGGACTGCAAGGAGATCCAACC
>NW_011490976.1:18552-18985 GCF_000754665.1 Bison bison bison | reverse complement strand
GGAGAAGGCAATGGCACCCCACTCCAGTACTCTTGCCTGGAATATCCCATGGACAGAGGAGCCTGGTGGGCTACAGTCCATGGGGTTGCTGAGGGTCGGATACGACTGAGCGACTTCACTTTCACTTTTCACTTTCATGCATTGGAGAAGGAAATGGCAACCCACTCCAGTGTTCTTGCCAGGAGAATCCCAGGGATGGGGGAGCCTGGTGGGCTGCCGTCAATGGGGTCGCACAAAGTCGGGCACGACTGACGTGACTTCAGTTCAGTCGCTCAGTCGTGTCCGACTCTGTGCAACCCCATGAATCGCAGCACGCCAGGCCTCCCTGTGCATCACCATCTCTCGGAGTTCACTCAAACTCATGTCCATTGAGTCGGTGATGCCATCCAGCCATCTCATCCTCTGTCGCCCTCTTTTCCTCCTGCCCCCAATC
>NW_011490976.1:17160-18452 GCF_000754665.1 Bison bison bison | reverse complement strand
CAGGTTTCTCAAGAGGCAGGTCAGGTGGTCTGGTATTCCCATCTCTTTCAGAATTTTCCACAGTTTATCTGACACTCTAATTCACAGGGTCTTGGGGTCTGTTAATGATAATTGTTGTCCTCAAGGCAAGTCCTAGGGCTGATATTGGAGAAGTGAAACCAAACATCATGGACTTTCAGGAAGCCAATTGCCACAAGTTTTCCTCATACTCTGATGAAAAGAAAACCAAAAGCAAATCCTCTACCACAGAACAAGATGCTCAGCTTTATAATTTCTGCAGAAATGTCCCTCAGAAAGACAATGAGCAATCAAATCCCACCAGCCAGGTCTGACATCCTCATGAGGAGACAAACAATAAATGTGGGAGGCATTTTAGGGGAAAGAGACCCCCCCACGCCCACCCCCACCCCAACTCCTACACTATTGCTGGGTATACACAGTGGAAACAACCACTATAATGACTAGTCATGGAAGGCCTGCCAAAAGAATATCAAGAGAGGTGAAGCCTCTGACCTGACATTTGCACAAAACATGGCCTGGATGCTGACAAATCCATCATTCACAGAGAAACACACACCCAAATTACATTGCAGCACTACTCACAACAGCCAAGACAGAGAAACAGCAAAATCTCCACTGACAGATTAAAGCTTAAACAAATGTTTTACATATAGAAATGTATTATTGCTCAGCCATTAAAGACCACCTTAATGGAGGATCTTGGAGGCAATGGTGCTGGGGTCCTGGCTCAAGCCTCTTTACTGATAGTATGGCCTTCTAGACACCTTTGCATCTATAGCTGGATGCTGTGGCCCCCTAGGATTAGATAGGGGTCAGGCTTTTGAAAATTTAGGGAGAGAAAGCAGGGGGAAACAAGCTTATAGGTGCATGCTCAGGCATTCAATTGGATGCATAGCTCAAGAAGCCAAATTTCCGTAAGTCTCTGGGTGCCTAAGGAACGAATGGTGGGCATGAAAAAGTGTTGTTGCCTTGTAGACACTTCCAATAAATACTGGATTGCCAGTTTTTACTGGAACCTGGAATTCACAAGTTTGAGAAGCTCAATAGATTGCTCTTAGGACATGTCTTCAAGTGAGTATTTCAGAAAGAAATTCCAAACACAACGGATTTTCAGGAAGTCAGTGGACACAAGGAAATGTTTCTCATACACTTTTGCTGGGGAAAAAAAAAACCAAAATTCAAACCTATACCACAGAACAAAATCCTCTACATTCCTATGCTACTGCTAAGTCGCTTCAGTCGTGTCCAATTCTGTGCGACCCCGTAGATGG
>NW_011490976.1:14473-16198 GCF_000754665.1 Bison bison bison | reverse complement strand
TTTCTCCTGGCAATCTTGATTCCAGCTTGTGCTTCATCCAGCCCAGTGTTTCTCATGATGTACTCTGTACTCTGAATTCCATAGGCATATTCCACTTCAAAGCACATTTCAAGAAGCTGACATTCTTAAGGTTATAGTTGTCCCAGGAATCAGTCATTGGCCTGAAAAAGTGCTACCACCTTGTGGACTTTTTACCACCTTCTTGTAACTACAACTGGATAACCAGTGCTTACTGACACCTTAAATTCAGACTTGAGGGTTGTTAGTGATAACAGCTACCCTCAGGGCATGTTTGGCAGCAAATATTGCAAAAATAAATTCCAAACAGTGGAATTTCAGAAGGCCAAATGCTACAGGTAAATTTTCCTCACAACTTTTAAGAAAAAAAGCAAATGAGCAAAAAACCAAAACTGAAAACCCAGATGTCCACCACATAATATGAGACCACACATTCCTAGTTATGATAGGAGTGTCAATCAGGACATCAGAAATCAAATCCCAAGTTGCCATTCTGAAAATGCTACAACAACAATTGCAAAATGGATCATGGTGGAAAGAGAACCCAACTACACTGTATACTGGCAAACCCAGTAGAATGTATAATTTCCAAATGCTGGCAAAAACCTATCAAGAGAGGCTAAACTTTGGATTTGACATTCCCACACTTCATCTACTCAGTGGATAGGAAAGTCTAAGGCTCCACAGAATAAGTTTTGAAAGGATAGCCAGCAACTAGAGGAAGCTGAGGCCCCACAGAAGAGTTGACTAGATACAAAGCAGGTAGAGGAACCTGAACTTACACAGAAAAGTCAGTTGGTTACTCTACAGAAGAAGAGTCAGCTGGATACTCAGCAGGTAGAGGAACAAGAATCTCCACAGATGAAGAGGAGGCAGGATACCCAGAGAGCTAGGAGAAGAGACCCTGGAGACTCAATAGATGAGTTCCTGTAGATTAAACCCTGTAGGCTGAGGAGAGCAGACCCTGGAGACTCAGGAGAATAGACCCAGAGACTCCAGAGATTTGGCTCTGGAGACTCAGGAAATGAAACCTTAGAATACTCTGGAGACTGGATAGACTTAGGAGAGTAGACTTAGGAAACTCAACATAGAAGAGGAGAATTAGGGTACTCAGGAAAAGAGACTCCAGAGACTTGGGAGATGAGATGGTAGACACTCAGGATACCAGACACCAGAATCTCAGGAGAAAAGATCCCAGAGTTTCAAGGAGAAGGACCCTTGAGAAACAGAAGACAAGGCCTTGGAGACTCAGAAAATGAGACCCAGGAGTCTTAGGAGATGAAACCCAGGAGTCACAGGACATGAGAGATTAGAGTCTCAGAGATGCACCCTGGAAATAAGACCCTGGAAATTCAGGAGAAGAGACCCTGGAGGCTCAGGACACAAGACCCAGGCATCTCAGGAGATGAGATCCAGGGGTCTTAGGAGAAAAGACCCTAGAGTCTCAGGAATACCCAGGAAATGAGACCCTGGAGACTCAGGAGATGAGACCCCAGATATTCAGGAGATGAGATCTCAGAGACTCAGAGGATGAAACCCTGGAAATGAGATACTAATGAGTCCTTGTAGATGAGACCCTGGAGACTGAGGAGACCAGGACTTGGAGACTCAGAAGACTAGACCCTGGACTCAGGAGACTAGGCTCTAGAGACTCAGGAGATGAAAACTTGTAAAGCATACTTTGGAAACTCAGATAGACTTAGTAGA
>NW_011490976.1:13648-14373 GCF_000754665.1 Bison bison bison | reverse complement strand
AAAGATGTCAAACTGGACATGGTGGTCTTTAAGCTAATTGGTTAAAAATTACACATGTTAACATGGGAGGCAATAAAAAATGTACACATCAATACTAGTAAAAATATAACCTGCTGTAATTCCCACATTTTGGGGCACCCTCTCTCAGTGTCTACGTGGAGAGCTTTACTTCTCTCTTCTTTAAAATAAATTCTGCCTGCTTGCTGTGGTGAGTGCATGTTTGTGAAGTTCATTCTTTGACCCTGCAGACTAGAATTCAGATTCCCTTTTATAGAGATCCATAAAAAATTAAGGACCAGGGATGAATTAAGTTGCTGGGGACTAACATACAGACAGAGATCTGTACCTGTAATTGCTATTTCACAGGGTTTATCAACTTTTCCCTTTCTTTCTTGCTTCCTTCCATATACATACATAAATCTCTGTCTCACCTATTCACAGAAATGTGTACCTGATTATCTCCTTTCTACCTTCCTCATATACACAAGATATATGTGAAGTAGATAATTCACAAGAATCTGATGCTCAGTATGATGCTTGACTTCCTGCAGTAACATCTATGGTAAAATAATCCAAAAGGGAAAGTTACACTGCATGGATTCATCAAACCTTAATCGTGGATCCACACTGACAACAAGCAAGCATGACCAATCTGCTAAATACTAAAATAACATGATCTTGATGTTAAAGGAAAGGGAAAAAAAAAGTCTAATTTATTCCCTCAG
>NW_011490976.1:12885-13548 GCF_000754665.1 Bison bison bison | reverse complement strand
TTTGCATCAGGTGGCCAAAGTATTGGAGTTTCAGCTTCAACATCAGTCCTTCCAATATACATTCAGGACTGATCATCCTCATTGCTCAGCATAAGAAACCACCACTGAAATTAGAAAATTATGTCACTGGTTGACACAGGGATGATGACAGAGGATCGTACAATAAGGGAACTCAGCCAGATAGAGAAAGACAAAAGCATATCATGTCCCTTCTTAGCAAAATAAAAAAGAGAAATATCAGATCAAATTTGCAATGCAGAGACCCTGAGAATTCAAACTGATGCCCAGGTGAAGTAGAAATTGTTAGTCAGTTAGTGTAGGACTCTGAGCCCTCAGTCCTTTTTTTAAAATTTAATTTTCCTTCTCAAGTAAACATCTTACTCCATTAACCTAAAACTATACTCTTTGTTCCAATTTCCTGGCATTCAGAGGAATGCATCTTTGGTCTGGTAGGTCAGAAAACATCCAGACCCAGGACAGGACACATTAACTGTTGCCTAACTTATAAAAAAAAAAAAACAAAAACAAAAAACAGATATTCCATCAATTCTTAGCCCATTTACATCTGGTCCTTAAACAATAGCCTAAAGTCGTGAGAAATGGTCACAGGATGGTGAGTCAATGCCTATGTCTAAAAAAAACTTAAAAACTGAGGATCAAAGG
>NW_011490976.1:9061-11769 GCF_000754665.1 Bison bison bison | reverse complement strand
CTGTGAAGCCTCAGGCTCCACTACCCACTGGGTATCTTGACAAGTCATCTTCTGTGGTGCCTCCTGTACTTGCTGGGTGTCCTGTTGACTCCTTCTGTGGAGCCTCAGGCTCCTCAACCCACTGGGTTTACTTCTGACTCTGCTTATGTTGAGCCTTAGGTCCCACTTCCCTTGTGCATCTTCTTCTGTGTAGCCTCAGACTCCTCTATGTCCTCAGTATGCTGTCAGCACACTCCTCTATGTCCTCAGTATCCTGTCAACTCTTTTTAAGTGGAGCCTTAGGCTAATCTATCTGCTGGGTATCATACCCACTTTTTTTCTCTGAAGTCTCATCTTATCTACCTGCTGCATATCCTGACAACTATTCTGTAGAGCCTCAGATTTTCTCTTTTACCTTCTGAGTAACCTGTCTAATTTTCTTTGGAAACTCAGGGTCCTCTACAAACTGGTTATCTTGATTGCCTTTCTTCTATGGAGGCTGAGGATCTTTTACCAGTTGGATATGCTGTCGCCTCTTCTTTTTTGAGCCTCAGGCTCCCCTACCTTCTGAGTATTCAGCCCACATTTCTGTGGAGCCTTAGGTTCCTCTAGCTGCTGGGTACATATCCACCTCTTCTTGGATACTCAGGCTCTTCCAAATGCTCTGTATCCTGATGACTCTTTTTCTGAGGTGCCTCAGGCTCTTCTACTTGCTGGGTATCCTACTGCTTGTTTTTCCCTGGAACCTCAGGCACCCATATCTACTGGATATCCTGGTGCCTTTCTTCTTCTGTGGATCTCAATATCCTATACCTGCCGGTAATCTTGTTGACTCTGCTCCTTTGAAGCCACAAGCTCCTCTTCCTTCTGCATATCCTGCTGCCTCTTCATCTTCTGTGAATCCTCAGGCTTCTCGATCCACTGGATATTCTGTTGACTATGCTTCTGTGGAGCCTCAGGTTCCTTTACCTGCTGGGTATCCTGTCTCATCTTCTTCTGTGGAGGTCCACGCTCCTATATATACTAATTATTCTGGTGAAGCTTCTGTGGAGCCTAACACTCCTGTAACTACTGAATACCCTGTCCCCTCTTCTTATGTAGAGTCTCAGGCTCCTCCCCTGTGATGTATCATGTCGTCTATTATCTGTGTTGCCTAGGGAGTCTCTACCTGCCTGGTATCCTGCTGTATTTCTTCTGTGGAGATGCAGGCTCCTACACATGTTCTTTATCCTGTTAACTCTTCTATGGAGCCTCAGTCTTGCCTACATGCTGTGTATCTTGAGACTCTTTTTCCAGGCCTTTGGCTCCTCTACCCACTGAGTATCCTTATGCCTATTCTTCCATGGAGCCTCAATATCTTCGATCCACTGGGTATTAAATGAACTCTTCTTCTGTGTGGCCTCAGGCTCCTCATCTGTTGAGTATTCAGTCGACTCTGCTTCTGTGGAGTCTTAGTCTCAAACTGCTGGGTATTGAGCTGACTACTTCTGTGAAGCTTCAAGGTCCCCTACCTGCTGAGCACCCTGACAAATCTTATGGAGCCTCAGGCTCCCTTACCTCTAGGTATACTGTCCCTTTTCTTTTGTGGAGCCTCAGGCTCTTCAACCTGCTGGATACCCTGTACTCTCTTCTTCTGTAGAGCCTCATGCTACCATACTAGGTTGGTGTTCTTTCTCCTTTTCTGTAGTGCTTCATTCTTCCCTACTTTCTCTTAATCTGTCACCTCTTCTGTGGAGCCTCAGGCTTTCTTATATCTCTTTTTGTAGTTCCTCATAATCCCCTACCTGATATTTATTCTATCTCCTCATCTGCTGAGGAACTTCAGACTGTGCAACCTACAAGGAATCCAGCCACGATTTCTGTGTTTTCTAAGGCAAGTAGATCTCCTGCATACTCTGCCGTATCTTCTTCAGTGGAGGCACAGATTTGTCTAACTGTTAGGTATCCTATGGCCTGTTCCTTGTGGAGCCTTAGTCTCCTCTTCCTATTGGTTATTTTGACAACTCTTCTTTGGAGCCTGAGGGTACTGATTTATTATCCTGTCAACTGTGCTTTTCTACAGCCTCAGGCTCCTCTGCTTACAAGATATCTTGCCACTCTTCTGTGGAGCCTCAGGCACTTCTCAGTTCAGTTCATTAGCTCAGTCATGTCCAACTCTTTATGATCCAATGGACTGCCAGATGCCAGGCTTCCCTGTCCATCATCAACTCCTGGAGCTTACTCAAACTCATGTCCACCGAGTCAGTGATTCCATTGAACCATCACACACTTTGTCATCCCCTTCTTCAACCTTCAATCTTTCCCAGCATCAGGGTCTTTTCCAATGAGTCAGTTCTTCGCATAAGATGGCAAAGTATTTGAGTTTAAGCTTCAGCATCAGTCCCGCAAATGAATATTCAGGACCACTTCCCTTTAGGATTGACTGGTTTGATCTCTTTGAAGTCCAAAGGACTCTCAAGAATCTTCTCCAATACCATAGTTTAAAAGTATCAATTCTTCAATGCTCAGCTTTCTTTATAGTCCAACACTCACATCCATACATGACTAATGGAAAACCATAGCATTGACTAGATGGACCTTTGTTGGCAAAGTACTGTCTCTGCTTTTTAACATGCTGTCTAGTTTGGTTATGGCTTTTCTTCCAAGGAGTAAGGGTCTTTTAATTTCATGGCTGCAGTCACCATCTGCGGTGATTTTGGAGGCCCTGAAAATAAAGTCTGTCACCATTT
>NW_011490976.1:7339-8961 GCF_000754665.1 Bison bison bison | reverse complement strand
AGAGGAGAGTTAGCAGACTCAGAAGAGGAGATGAGACTAGGCTACTCAGGAGTGGAGAGTCTGGAGACTCAGGAGTCACCAAGATGGGAACTCTCAGGATATGAGACCCTGGAATTTCAGGATGTCAGACCCCAGAGTCTCAGAAGAGGAGACCATGGAGACTGAAGAGATGAGACAATAGAGACTTAAAAAATGAGACTCAGGTTATGAGATCCAGGTCTGAGGAAATGAGACCCCAAAGGCTCAGGACCTGAAACCTTGGGGTCTCTGGAGACCAAGCCCCAGAGTATGAGGAGAAAAAAAAAAAGCCCTGAGCTTGAGGAGACCAAACCCCAGAATCTCAGGAGACCAGACCATGGAACCTCAGGAGATGAGACACCAGAGACTCAGGAGATGACACCATGAACCCACAGGAAGCAAGACTCTGGACTCTCTGGAGGTGAGACCCCAGAGACACAGGTGACAATACCCAAGAGTCCAAGAAGATGAGACCCTAGAGTTTAGGCCAATGATACCTTTGAGATGAGACCCTGGAGACTCAGGAGATGAAATCCTGGAGACTCTGGAGACAGGAATCTGGAGCTTCAGAGATGATACCCAGGAGATTCTGGCAAAGAGATGTTGGACTCTCTGGAGACAAGAGTCTAGAGACTCAAAATGAGACCTTGAACAGGAGAGTCAGAGACTCAGGATAGTAGACTCAGGCTACTTAGGAGAGGAGACAACCTAGGCTAATCAGGAGATGAGACCTGGAAGTTTTAGGAGACCAGACCCCTGAGTCTCAGGAGTTGAGACCCTGGAGATGAGACCCTGGAGACTCATGAAAGAGATCCTTGAGAACCAGAAGACAAGAACTCAGAGATTCAGGAAATGAGGCCCAGGGGTCTTAGGAGACCAAACCCAGGAATCCCAGGAGATGAGACCTCCGAGACTCAGGAAATGATACCCTGGAAATGATATTCTGGAGATACAGGAGAAGAGACCCTGGAGACTCAGGACATAAGACCTAGGAGCCCCAGGAGAATAGACCACAGAGTCTAATGAGACCATACCCAGGAAATAAGATCCTGGAGACTCGGGAAATGCAACCATATACATGAGACCCTATAGACTCAGGAAACAAGATCCTAGAGATTCAGTAGGCAAAACCCGAGAGCCTCAGAATATGAGACCTGTAAATGAGACCCTAGAGACTCGGGAGGAGAGACTCTGGAGACTCAGTAGATGAGTCCTTGTAGATGAGACCCTGAAGACTCAGGAGACTAGACCCTGGAGACCCAGGGGACAAAACCCTGAAAATTATACTCTGGAGACTTGGGATATGAGATTTAGAAGAGACCTAGGAAAGGAGATGCAACATAGTTTACTCAGAAAAGGAGAGTCCAGAGACTCAGGGATGAGATGGTGGACACTCAGGATACAAAACCCCAATATCTCAGAAAATGAGAATATAAAGTTTCCCTGGAGATGAGATGTTGGAGACTTGGGAGCCCTACCTTCTGCATATCCTGCTACCTCTTCTTTTCTGTAGCTTCAGGCACCTCTACCTATTGGCTATCCTCTTGACTCAGCTTTTGTGGAGTCTCAGGATACTCTACTTAATGGATATCCTGTTTCTTCTT
>NW_011490976.1:4705-6674 GCF_000754665.1 Bison bison bison | reverse complement strand
GTTGAACAGTTCTATGAAGACCTACAAGACCTTCTAGAATTAACACACACAAAAAAGATGACCTTTTCTTTATAGGGGACTGGAATGCAAATGTAGGAAGTCAAGAGACAGTTGGAGTAACAGGCAAATTTGGCCTTGGAGTACAGAATGAAGCAGGGCAAAGGCTAATAGAGTTTTGCCAAGAGAACACACTGGTCATAGTAAACAACCTCTTCCACAAGTACAAGAGAAGGCTACACATGGACATCACCAGATAAATACCAACACAGATTGATTATATTCTTTTCAGCCAATGATGGAGAAGTTCTATACAGTCAGCAAAAACAAGACTGGGAGCTGACTGTGGCTCAGATCATGAACTCCTTATTGCAAAATTCAGATTTAAATAGAAGAAAGTAGGGAAAACCACTAGACCATTAAGGTCTAAATCAAATGATGACCTAAATCAAATCCCTTATGATTATACAGGGCAAATGACAAATAGAGTCAAGGGATTAGATCTGATAGAGTGCCTGATGAACCATGGACGGAGGTTGGTGATATTGTACAGGAGACAGTGATCAAGACCATCCTCAAGAATAAGAAATGTAAAAAGGCAAATTGATTGTCTGAGTAGGCCTCACAAATGGCTGTGAATAGAGGAGAAGCAAAAGGCAAAAGAGACAAGGAAAGATATACCCACTTGAATGCAGAGTTTCAAAGAATAGCAAGGAGAGATAAGGAAGCTCAGTGATCAGTGTTAAGAAATAGAGGAAAACAATAGGATGGGAAGGACTAGAGATCTCTTTAAGAAAGTTAGAGATATAAAGGGAAAATTTCATGCAAAAATGGGGACAGTAAAGGACTGAAATTGTATGGACCTAACAGAGGAAGAAGATATTAAGACGAAGTGGCAACAATTCACAGAAGAACTATACAAAAGAGATCTTCACGACCCAGATTATCACGATGGTGTTATCACCAACCTAGAGCCAGAAATCCTGGAATGTGAAGTCAAGTGGGCCTTAGGAAGCATCACTTTGACCAAGGCTAGTGGAGGTGATGAAATTCCAGCTGAACGATTTCAAGTCCTAAAAGATAATGCTGTGAAAGTATTGCACTCAATAGGCCGCAAATTTGGAAGACTCAGCAGTGGTCACAGGACTGGAAAAGGTCAGTTTTCATTCCAATCCTAAAGAAAGATGATGCCAAAGAATGCTCAAGCTACCTCACAATTGCACTCATCTCCGACTGAAGCGACTTAGCAGCAGCAGCAGCAACAGCACACGCTAGTAAAGTAATGCTCAAAATTCTCCAAGCCTGGCTTCAATAGTATGTGAACCGTGGACTTCCAAATGTTCAAGCTGGGTTTAGAAAAGACAGAGAGACCAGATATCAAATTTCCAACATCCACTGAATGATCAAAAATGCAAGAATTCTAGAAAAGTACTTCTGCTTTACTGGCTATGCTAAAGCCTTTGACTGTGTGGACCACAACAAACGCTGGAAAATTCTGAAAGAGATGGGAAAACCAGACCACCTGACCTACGTCTTGAGAAATCTGTATGCAGTTCAAGAAGCAACAGTTAGAACTGGACACGGAAAAACAGACTGGTTCCAAATAGGAAAAGGAGTGTAGCCTTCATCTATATATGAAGGCTGTATACTGTCACCCTGCTTATTTAACTTCTATGCAGAGTACATCATGAGAAACGCTGGGCTGTAAGAAGCACAAGCTGAAATCAAGACTGCCAGGAGAAATATCAATAACCTCAGTTACACAGATGACACCACCCTTATGGCAGAAAGTGAAAAAAAACTAAAGAGTCTCTTGATGAAAGTGAAAGAAGAGAGTGAAAAAGTTAGTTTAAGGGGCTGGTGCACTGGGGGACGACCTAGAGGGACGCTACGAGGAGGGAGGAGGGAGGGGGGTTCAGGATGGGGAACACGTGTATACCTGTGGTGGATTCATGTTGATGTATGGCAAAAC
>NW_011490976.1:3786-4605 GCF_000754665.1 Bison bison bison | reverse complement strand
GTGACTGCAGCCATGAAATTAAAAGACTCTTGTTCCTTGGAAGAAAAGCTATGACCAAACTAGGCAGCATATTAAAAAGCAGAGATGTTACTTTGCCAACAAACGTCCATCTAGTCAAAGCTATGTTTTTTCTGGTAGTCATGTATGGATGTGAGAGTTGGACTGCAAAGAAAGCTGAGCATCAAAGAATTGATGCTTTTGAACTGTGGTGTTGGAGAAGACTCTTGAGAATCCCTTGGAGTTCAAGGTGATCCAACCAGTCCATTGTAAAGAAAATCAGTCATGAATATTAATTCGAAGGATTGATGTTGAAATGAAACTCCAATACTTGGGCCACTACATGCAAAGAGCTGACTCATTGGAAGAGATCCTGATGCTGGGAAAGATTGAAGGTGGGGTGAGAAGGGGACAACAGAGGATGAGATGGTTGGATGTCATCACTGACTCAATGGACATGAGTTTGAGTAAACTCAGGGAGTTAGTGATGCACAGGGGGGCCTGGTGTGCTGCAGTCCATGGGATCACAAAGATTCAGACATGATTGAGCAACTGAACTGAACTTGCTAGAAACTGAGATGACTGCAACTGTGCAGTAGTTTGAACATTGTTTCACATTGCCTTTCCTTCAGATTGGAATGAAAGCTGAACTTTTCCAGTCTTTTGGCCACTGCTAAATTTTTCAAATTTGCTGGCATATTGAGTGAAGCATTTTCACAGCATCATCTTTTAGGACCTGGATAGTTTAGCTGGAATTCCATCACCTCCACTGGCTCTCCTTGCAGTGATGCTTCCTAAGGCCCACTTACTCTCATCCCTGGA
>NW_011490976.1:1330-1701 GCF_000754665.1 Bison bison bison | reverse complement strand
TTTCCATTCCCTTCTCCAGTGGACTACATTTTGTCAGACTAGATGGACCTTTGCTGTCAAAGTAAAGTCTATCTTTTTGCCTTTTTCTTACTGTTCACTGGGTTCTCAAGGCAAGAATACTGAAGTGGTGTTCCATTCCCTTTTCCAGTGGATAACATTTGTCAGAACTCTCCACTGTGACCCGTCCATTTTGGATTGCCCTACACAGCATGGCTAATGGTTTTTTTGAGTTAGACAAGGCTGTGGTCCATGTGATCAGTTTGATTAGTTTTCTCTGATTATGGTTTTCAGTCTGCCTGCCCTGGCACCCCACTCCAGTACTCTTGCCTGGAAAATCTCATGGACGGAGGAGCCTGGAAGGCTGCAGTCCA
>NW_011490976.1:423-1230 GCF_000754665.1 Bison bison bison | reverse complement strand
AGATATAATGGTCATCTGAATTAAATTCACCCCTTCCTGTCCATTTTAGTTCACTCATTCCTGAAATGTTGATGTTCACTCTTGCCAACTCTGGTTTGACCACTTTCAATTTACTGTGATTCATGGACTTACCATTCCAGGTTTCTATGCATTCTTGTGTTTTACAGCATCAGACTTTACTTCCATCACCAGTCACATCCACAACTGGGTGTTGTTTTTGCTTTGGCTCCAACTCTTCATTCTTCCTGGGGTTATTTCTCCACTCTTCTCCTACCGACCTGGGCACCTACCAACCTGGAGAGTTTATCTCTCAGTTTCTATCTCTTTCAGTTCAGTTCAGTTCAGTTCATTTCAGTTGCTCATTCGTGTCCAATTACTTGCGACCCCATGACTTGCAGCACTCGAGGCCTCCCTGTCCATTGACAACTCCTGGAGCTTACCCAAACTCATGTCCATCGTGTCGGTGATGCCATCCAACCAACTCATCCTCTGTCATCCCCTTCTCCTCCTGTGCTCAATCTTTCCCAACATCAGGGTCTTTTCAAATGAGTCAGCTCTTTGCGTCAGATCAGATCAGATCAGATCAGTCGCTCAGTCGTGTCCGACTCTGAGACCCCATGAATCACAGCACGCCAGGCCTCCCTGTCCATCACCAACTCCCGGAGTTCACTGAGACTCACGTCCATCGAGTCAGTGGTGCCATCCGGCCATCTCATCCTCTGTTGTCCCCTTCTCCTCTTGCCCCCAGTCCCTCCCAGCATCAGAGTCTTTTCCAATGAGTCAACTCTTCACATGAGGTGGCCAAAG
>NW_011490976.1:0-323 GCF_000754665.1 Bison bison bison | reverse complement strand
AGACGAACCTTTGTTGGCAAAGTAATGTCTCTGCTTTTGAATATGCTATCTAGGTTGGTCATAACTTTCCTTACAAGGAGTAAGTGTCTTTTAATTTCCTTTCATCTGTAGTGATTTTGGAGCCCAGAAAAATAAAGTCTGACACTGTTTCCACTGTTTTCCCATCTATTTCCCATGAAGTGATGGGACCGGATGCCATGATCCTAGTTTTCTGAATGTTGAGCTTTAAACCAACTTTTTCACTCTCCAGTTTCACCTTCATCAAGAGGCTTTTGAGTTCCTCTTCACTTTCTGCCATAAGGGTGGTGTCATCTGCATATCTG
>NW_011490975.1:4199-5821 GCF_000754665.1 Bison bison bison | reverse complement strand
GTAGTAATCAAGTACTTGAAGCTCTTGTAGAGTTTGGGGATTTGATTAAAATACAGATTTCACATTTTCTTCTTTTGGCTGTTTCCACTTAGACAAAGAAGCATGAAAACATTTTCAAAGTCTAACCATGTGAACAAATCCTTTTGGTTTCACTGCTGATATTACCAGTCTACCCTTGCAGAATGTCAACTGCTAAACATATTCCATCCCTGGACGGGCACAGGACTAAGAAATTGACTTTACCGTCTGGCTTTCTAACATTTTTATCAGGTCTTTTTAATTAGGTTCAAATCGGTGATCTCCACCTTTCCCTGCTTCTACCTTTTTCAGTGCCATTAAGACTGAACTCATTTCCAGTGCACTGCAGTGTGCTCAAGTGGAACTTAAATTGAATAGTACTTTCCCCCAGGTTTTCACGCCTTACATATGCTAGCAAAAGTCATGTCATGCTTGCCCAGTAGTGCATATAATTCAAGTTTTGTTTTATTAAGATATGAAGATGACCATTACATTAAAAAGCTGGGAAACCCAAATGAAAAATGGGACCATAGTTAGAGAAATTAAAGATGTCTACCAGGTAAGGAAAAAGGAATGGAGAGCACTGAAATTTTGCTCTTGAATTTAAACTGCTGAAACAATGTATATAATAGAAATATTTAAAAACTTTTTCAAGTTAAACCTAGTGTCACCCTCTCTTACAAAAAAATACTTCCACAGGGTTTGTGAGAAGATGAAAAACTAGTCAAATCTTGGTTATGTCAAATCTCTGTTAATTTAAAATGATCTCAATTCAATACAAGTTGAACCTCTACAGCAGAAAGCTGGTCAGGCAATGGGAGCTCTTTGTTCCCTCTGTCTGTGGCAGTAGAGCTGTCTGCAGGCTACATTGCAGTTAATCTGAATTTTTTTTTCTTGAAGAGGAAGTGTAGAGCAGTTATTCAAATATAGTAAGCTTAGTACCTTCATAATAGTCACTTCAAAATGGCCTCAGATTCAAATAAAATTGATTTCCAGGGAAGCCAAAGAGTGTTTTGTTTTTTTTAGGATGGCAGCAGAAAGAAGCCTTATCCTTACCTCAACCTTATAGAATGAACACTCAGTCATGTTTCTAAGAAACATCTAAAGCATTAAGCATACTTATTCACTCTTTGTCCAAGTATATATATATATATATACACACAGGCAGTCCAGGGAAGGGTGAGTCACGGATCACTTGACTCCCTGCCATACCAACCTGAGCAGGACAAATTGAGCAGACCTTTCATTCCCATATAAGCTGACATGCATAAATAGATTAAATTTTAATCTTCATTTTGAACTGATGATTCTGGATTTCAAACAGGAAGGACTTGAAGAGTTTGTACCCATGGTAATTTTCACACTACACTGAGATTTGGAGTCAAAAAACCCAACCCACAGAGCTACTACTTAGGAATTCTATGAACCTTTTTTTCCTGCTGTCATTCTGAACAATGCCTAGGGTCCTTCCATATGAACCTTCAAGGCTGAATTTCCCATCGCTATTTGGAATATCCTACCCACTCTCTAACACAATGGATTCTGGTTTTGAGAAGCTGTGTGGCTCAACACCTGTTCAAACAGATATGGGAAGTTTGGGATAC
>NW_011490975.1:0-676 GCF_000754665.1 Bison bison bison | reverse complement strand
GAGCGACTTCACTTTACTTTGTAATATGATTTTTACCCACCTAAATTCTTCTACCATTATTATCTGAGCTTACTTTGGAGTAATAATATAGGATAATCCTCTGCATTCTTAGTCTTAATAAAATACACCTCTAGCTCCTAAAATACATACTATAAATCAGAATTTCATTTTGTTTCAATTAATGTGAAAACCTTATTTAGATACAAAATCCAGAGGTCATATTTTTGTCTTGTTTTTTTCAGATTTTTGTCAGATTTTATCTTTGTCGCCTTTCTGTCTTGTTCATCACTGTACTACTAATCTTATTCTTTGTTTTCTAAGACAATGCTATTAGGTATTAGTACTTTTCTTTTGGTTTAGATGTCACCAAAATTAGTGGTGTGAGCCCTAAAATCCTCTGTGTTTTACCCAACCAAAATGTGATCTTGATATCTGTTGACCTCATGTAAATATTTCAATGCTGTTTCTTTCGGTAGCTGTGATTTGATTTTTGTCATCCAAAGAAAGAATGCATTAATCTTTATTTTTTTGGTTCAATTTGCTTCATCTCAAATATTCATTGAGCACCTGTTATTGGCTCAGTACTATACTAGGCCTTAGAGATGAAAGAATTCTGGTCCAAGTCATTACCATCTTTCATCTGGACAACTGAGGCAGCTTTCTGAATGGTTTCTCT
>NW_011490974.1:7552-8320 GCF_000754665.1 Bison bison bison | reverse complement strand
ATTTTAAATTATCTAGGAAATGAGATGAAAAATTAAGCATTTCTTCACAAATTATGAATCTGATTAAGATAATTTTAATAATAGATTTAGTAATCACCATTCAGACTATTTGGCTGATCTAAATATTTGGCTTGCTTAAGGATAAAGCAAATTTGATAGCAATTACCATACATCTTGATAATATATCAAGATAATTTTATTTCTATATTAAAGTGCTACATATGATCAAAACAAGTATATATGCTATAATTATTTCCATTTGTTATTTTCATAACAATTTCATAATTACTTCATAACCATTTTCTGGAGAAAAAGGAAATTTATGCTCTGATTATTTTTATCCATTTTCAGCTGACTTAAGTGTCTATAATAATTGCACATTTACATATATCAGGATTTTGGTTAGAAAGATCTTTAAATAAATGGACACTGTGAGAAAAACCTAAAACATAGAATGACTACAGCTCATTAGGGGCAAAATTGAAACAAGAAGTAAAATTTTCTGACTTCTGTACTTTAACCATTCTATTCTCTCATCAGCTTATTCAACCCCTTTCTTCTGGTAAATCTATGAGTGTCCAAACATCATTATAACTGATGTTTAAAAGTGTCAATGTAGTTTAAAGTAATTAGCCTCCAATTAAAATAAATAAATTTATATTAAAAAAAGTGTCAAGGTAAGGCTGATTACAGAATTTCTTATAATTAAATATGTGAAATAACAGTTACATTTTAAATCAGATAACTGCCACATCAAATACATCAGTT
>NW_011490974.1:2584-4274 GCF_000754665.1 Bison bison bison | reverse complement strand
TTAGGACATTTTACATACCTTTGTACTATAAAACATAGTTAAATCATCTTGTTCATTCTGTTTGCAGAAAATATCTAAAACATTCAGTCAGTTCAAGAATAGATGTTTGCTTTATATAATAAATTGTCTATCATCACACAGAGGCTTCACAGAACACTCAGTTGTGCAAGAACAAGACAAAGAGTATCTCTGGTCAAAGAATCATCTACTCTTTTGGCTTCTGCCCATTAGTAGTATGGGTAATCAAGAACTGAGATCATATTTATGTTGTTATTCTAAAGTACATCAATGTTGCAACTTTATTCAAAAATGAGGAGGTAATTAAAATAACAGTTTATCTGAAAGTTAATCAACAAATACACTAAAGCAATTAGGTCTTATTCTCTTATTTTCCTCTGAGCAATATAAAATTTGTGATAAATATATCTATGTAAAACTTTCAAGATAATTTTTAAAGTTACACTGTAACTTTTTCTTCTTTAAGCCCAATTGTCAGAATTGACATAAAAGTCTTACAATACCCTTTCTTATCCTCTAGATAATTTAGTTAGTCTTCTGTTGATGGCCATACAATTAGTAAGAGTTTGGTCATTACAGATTTTGTTTACTTTTGTATTGAAAGTGGCTTGCAAAAATAAATGGATAAAAATTGCTGGCTGTACTCAAAATTCTCTGCCAATAAAATGAGAAGAAAATACTGGGAAAAATATGAAAATTCATGAAACATCAGGTATTGCTTCCAGTCAAGCTCAAATAATAGGTATTTACCCTTAATAAAATTATTTCCTTTTATATTTACAGCATAACATGGATTTTTACATATGCATGAAAATTCCAGTCATCATTTAGCTAAAACATCAATCTGCTGAAGAGTGTGAAAAAGGCTCATGTGGGGGATATACTTGACAAAATTATTAAGCAGCATTTCTTTGTCTTTCATTTTGAATGATACACTGAGAGTCTTTCTAAGGTTCTATTACTCAGCCATTAAAAAGAATAAAATAATGCCATAAAAAAACTGTATAGACAGTTAATTAAGTCTTTCTTAAATAGATTGATCATTTCATACTTTAAAAACATAGTTTAAAAGTATATGTAAAAGAATTTAAGCATATATGTACATATTTATTAAAATTTTATACCAAATCACTTCTATTTTTTTATAAGTAAATAGAAACAATTTCTTTTGCTTGTTGAATGATGATTGCTTAATTCTGAAAGTGTACCTAAGAAGCACTTATAAACTAATGGACTATTAATCATTTGTGATGATTAGACCATTTAAATCTTTAGTACTTTTAAGGTATTTCTTATTTTGTACTGATGTATGCAGTACCATTAGTGAAGGACACTGAAGGCTTGGGATACATGAGATGATTTATTGAGAGTAGTGAGAACAGTATGCATTGTGACATCAAAACACACTCTACTTATTGAATTCAAGACAGTTATTTAATTTCTTTGATTTGTAAAATATCTTTATGTTGAGAAATATCTTAATTATTCATCTTTGCTCCCACTGCTATAGTGCTAGACCCCAGAAGGCATGCTTTGACCCTTGTGTGCACACACACACACAAAAAGAAACTTATTATATCTAACACAATAGTATGTCTTCTCCTCCCTACCTCCATCGCCCTAAAAATAAGAATAGCTCTTGAATTTATAATAGCAGTGTTCAGATTAAAAA
>NW_011490974.1:0-194 GCF_000754665.1 Bison bison bison | reverse complement strand
TGTTTAGTTCCTCTTCATTTTCTGCCATTAGCGTGGTACTACCTGCATATCTGAGGTCCTTGATATTTTTCCAAGCAATCATGATTCCAGCTTGTGATTCATTCAGCTCAGCATTTCACATGAGGTCCTTCCTCTGCATAGAAGTAAAATAAACAGGGTGACAATATACAGTCTTGACATATTCTTTTCCAAAT
>NW_011490973.1:9146-10012 GCF_000754665.1 Bison bison bison | reverse complement strand
TAGGGAACGTCGAGGCTGTTCATTTGTAGAGTTCAAATCTCATATATTGTAGCTTGAGTCATTCCGTGAACTCTGTGACCCAAAGGAAGATCTTTGCAGAGAGCCATGACATAGTAGGTGTTTCATACATGCTGGGGCATGAATGAAACTGAGTCAAATCAAATGGCTGCTCAACCCCAGGAGACACAAGGGAGACTCCAGCTAAGCTCTACATCAGCATCTTGTGGTCATCATTGCACCCAGGCCCAGAACCAGGACTGAGGAAGATCAATTCACTTCCACAAGTGGGTGAGGGCAAAGAAGCTTAGTGGTGGGTAGGAAGTCGATGGGGGAGGGGGGACAGGCAGCAAATGTTTTCTAAGGAAAGGGCTGCCCCCCACCTTGGTGGCTCTGTCCCAGGACTTGGTCTGTACAATGACCCACAAGCAGGGGCTTCAACAGCCTATTCTCTGTTTAGAAAGGCAAGTCTGGGCTAGAACTGGGCTGGCAAAGTGATTTATCCTGAGAAATTTAGGCCATCCCAGAACTCAGAGAATAGGATTTGGGTAAGTACCTGCCTTATCTTTCCGATGCCAATGTTAAGCAGTTGGGGTGAAGGTGAGGAATTGAGTTGCCATATCACAAATGTATGAAAACAAAAACTGATCTGAAAATGGCAGAATTGAGAAGACATATGATCCTGGCCTGGAAACAGAAGGGATATGTTGTAGAGGGCTTTGTTCCATCAGTCCTTGAATGTTAGATCTGCCCTCCCTACTCACATGCCTCAAAAGACACATTTTTTTTTCATCCGTTTACCAGCCATAAAAAGAAATGAAGTACTGATCCAGGCTACTACATGGATGAACTTCTAAAATGTCATGTTA
>NW_011490973.1:4436-5590 GCF_000754665.1 Bison bison bison | reverse complement strand
AGTCAAAGATCTAGTGGGAAGACGATACCTGGTTCACCTTTCTCAGAAATACTAGCATGGGCAAGACCAACTCTAAGCCGCCCCAAAGTCATGTTATCTGGATACTGTTTGTGAGTCTGGGATAAATTCAGGTAGAGGTGGGTGAGTTAGAGTAGCAAGACTGAGGTGAAAGACCTTGGGAGCTTATTAGAACAGGCAAGAACCAATGTAATCAAGTAGGTAAGTCTGAAGGACTGATGCTGAAGCTGAAACTCCAATACTTTGGCCACCAGATGTGAAGAAATGACTCATTGGAAAAGACCCTGATGCTGGGCAAGATTGAAAGCAGGAGGAGAAGGGGATAACAGAGAATGAGATGGTTGGATGACATCACTGACTCGATGGACATGAGTTTGAGTGAACTCCGGGAGTTGGTGATGGACGCGGAGGCCTGGCGTGCTGCAGTCCATGGGGTTGCAAAGAGTCGGACATGACTGAGCGACTGAACTGAACTGAAGTATGAACCACAATCAATGAGAAAGGCAAAGACCAGAGCTTGAAAAGCTATATGAAACATTAGTCCTGACCTTAGCTCAGATGAATGAGGGAAGACTATAAACAGCAGAACGGAATTGTTCAGGTCAGAGGCATAAAGATTACAAAGCAAGCAGGGAACAAGGGACTGGTAAGAATGAATAAGAGGGAGACTGTAACCCTACAAGAGGGTCAGAGGTTTGTTTTCATATGGTACCAACTATCGAGTGCTGAGATATTGAAGGTAACTTCACTACAATATGATTCAGAAAAATATTCCCTATGACTCAATTTGTTTAGTGCTTTAAAAACACTTACCCCATATGGCTTTTTTAAAATGTCATAAGGTCTCAGAGAGAACGAAATTACAAAAAAATTTGTGGAAGTTGTAAGGCATTCCTTAGAATGCCTCCACTTTCAGGAAAAATTAAACATAACTTTTTTAGGAAAATGCACTGATTAAAACCCAGCCATGATTCTAAGCTTCAATCAACGACTCAGTTGCTAACAGATTCAGTGGTTCTCAACCAGGGGTGATAGCACAGGGGTTCAGGGGGCATAGCAGAAACACTCGTGAAAATTAAAAACACTCATGTCTAGTCTGCTTGTACCCACCATGCTTGGAAGGGTCAGGGGGAGGA
>NW_011490973.1:0-479 GCF_000754665.1 Bison bison bison | reverse complement strand
CTAGAGCCAGACAGCCTGGAATGTGAAGTCAAACGGGCCTTAGAAAGCATCACTACGAACAAAGCTAGTGGAGGTGATGGAATTCCAGTTGAGCAATTTTAAATCCTGAAAGATGATGCTGTGAAAGTGCTGCACTCAATATGCCAGAAAATCTAGAAAACTCAGCAGTGGCCACAGGACTGGAAAAGGTCAGTTTTCATTCCAATCCCAAAGAAAGGCAATGCCTAAGCATGCTCAAACTACCTCACAATTGCACTCATCTCACATGCTAGTAAGTAATGCTCAAAATTCTCCAAGCCAGGCTTCAGCAATATGTGAATCATGAACTTCCAGACATTCAAGCTGGTTTTAGAAAAGGCAGAGAAACCAGAGATCCAATTGCCAACATCCACTGGATCATTGAAAAAGCAAGAGAGTTCCAGAAAAACATCTATTTCTGCTTTATTGACTATGCCAAAGCCTTTAACTGTGTGGATCAA
>NW_011490972.1:28851-29227 GCF_000754665.1 Bison bison bison | reverse complement strand
TACGTGGTGTGTGTGTGTGTGTGTGTGTGTGTGTGTGTGTGTGTGTGGCAGGTTGGGGGGGAGTGGAATGGAGGGCAAGGACTTGGAGTGAGTGGTTCACTGGGGAGGTGGGAGCTGTCCAGCCTAGTGAGTGTTGGGTGTGTGTGCCTCTAGGAATGAGGGCAGGGAAAGGCTAATTCAATCACTCCAGGCTTCCAGTTAGCAGAAAGACCTGTTCTGTGGCTTTGAGAATTTAATCTTGCTTTGAGCCCAAATCTTGTGAAACAGAGGCTGCTGAGGGAAAGCAACAAGAAACTGGGCTACTGGGAGCCTGGGCATAAGACAGTGTCCAGGAGCCTCAGACTTCCTTCGTGGAAGGATTCCCATCTGCTTGATT
>NW_011490972.1:26266-28659 GCF_000754665.1 Bison bison bison | reverse complement strand
AGAGCTCTGTGTAAGTTGCAGGGCTTGGGGGCCCTCAGGGATACAAAGAAGGTGTTTCAAAGGGCAATGGACAGACTGGGGAGCTGGCTGTGCAAATTTTTTCTTGGAAACCCAGAATTTTCACTTCTATCAATACCACCTCTTCTTAGGAGGCTTTACAAAGTCAGAGCAACAAGGAAAGAACTGAAACATTTAATTAGGCTCATAAAACGTATAAGCCAATCCTTGGACCAGATCATCTGGATATTTCCATTAGGGTGAATTTATTTGATCAAGGGAAATGCCCACCTCTTAGTTGCTCCAACAAAATGTTTTAGCTTTTTCCCTTCTACAGTCTATGGTCCAAAGTTAAAGATTTCTCAATTCAACAGAAGTGCAAACATTTTACATAGTTTTTATAAAGGAAATGCTGGGTTTTCAGATGCTGGCAGTGACTGTACTGAAGGTTGGGCATTCATGGCATCTATTTAATTCAAATAATTATTAGCTTTAATGCCCATTTTAAGGCTCTTATGCTTAATAAAGATGGCTACTGTAAATAATTCACTACATGGCATTAATATAGCTATTGGCAATTATAATTTGAAATGCTGATACTCCACCCAGGAGCGGCTTATTGCATCGTTTCTGCTATATGGCTCCATGCCTCAGCTTTCTTCTTGGCCAGGGAGAACCAGACTGGTTCAGCTGGCTCAACCGGCTGTGGTAGCATGGCTGGAAGTGTAGCAGACCTGGTTTCTTTTTCCATCGAAGGTACTTGAACTATCTTCTCATCTTCAAATCCAACTGGAACCAAACCATAGAAAATAACACATAAGCAGTAAGAAGCCCCAGAGATACTGAAGTATGTTTATGGGATGCAATAAAAATTTTCCTCCTTTTAGGTTTCCTCTGGTTTCTAAAAGTCAGTGCATGGGCAATGCTATAGGGTGGTATGTGAAAGGAGTAATGTCAATATGGCTAGAACCACAGAGGCCTGGACATTGGAAGGCCTGAGAATAAATACCTGCACTGTAACTGCCAATCTTTGGGTCGTCATTATTGGACTGTCTTACACTTTTGAACTGAGACCAGAGCGGAAACATGTTATATGGTATCCATTCAGTTTTTAAAATTTCAAATAAGGTAACATTGTTTTTGTTTTGCCAATCCCTTATGTTGTATGAAATCACTGTTGATGACTCAATAGGTCCACCCAAGAAAAGTCTATGCTAAATAACATTATATCAACTGCTCCTACTGAGCAGACTACCTCGCTATGCCCCAGTTCTACAAGTACCTCCTTCCTCATCCTGCTTTACGGTTGATTGACTTAGCGGCTTAGAGTCAGCCAGTGGTTCTCAACTCTGGTCACATATTAGAACCACCTAGGGTCTCTTTAAAAATACAAATGCACATGCTATTTCATGAACTAACTGAATTAGAATCTCCAGCAATGGATCCAAGACCATATATAATTTTTTAAAAATCACATCAGGTGATTCTAACACATAGTGAGAGTTGAAAACCACTTGATAAGAGTACCATGCCCATGAGAGGCTATTCACTTGACCTGCTGTGCTGCTATATCATGGCCAGACAGTGGATTCCTAAATTCCTAGTCTAATTTCTTCATGAGATAGACTAAGGAAGAGAACAAAGATGACGCAGTATAAACCTATCCTCCCCTCTCCCTGCTCCTTCTAGAAAAAAAAAAAAAATCCCTCTGACACATAACTGTACTGGTGAGACCCCATTCGATTTTATCACAGCACAGTGTTTTTCTCAGCTTTCAACATGCCCCACCTCTCATACCCCTGCTCAGAATATGGAGGGGTTGAAACAAGCGTTTTAAATAGTTTTTAAAATTCCAATACTATTGGGCATTTATACAAGATTATTTTTCACAGTTTCACTGGGAATGTAGAGGGTGAGAAAATACCACTTTGCTGTGAACTAGAAAGTGGCTTGGTATTCTCTCCTTTTGAATACCAGCCACAGGAACCTTCTAGTGCATGATCACAATTTTGTTCCTATACAGATTCCTTGATGGGGTAAAAGACTGAAAGGACCTCTGAAAGTTACACACTGGACTGACTTATATTAGTCATAATAGTTGGATTTTCCTAAAACAAGCTAATATCTGTATCTAATGGAAGTACCATGAGAGAATCACAAGCTGATTTGGGGGAAGAGACACGAATTGCCTGAGTTTGAAATGGGAAGTTTCACATTCTATGAGAGCTCTTCTGGGAGTCAAGGGATAGGGTGTTTTTTTGTTTTTGTTTTTGTTTTACCTGTTTTGGTAGACTTTGGAGGCTTTGTTGGTGCCATCTTCTCTTGTCTCTTGACATCAGAAGTGGGAACCATTCTTGGTTGGCTTTCACTTACAAGGCCAGTATCTTTCTCTTTTC
>NW_011490972.1:23098-24786 GCF_000754665.1 Bison bison bison | reverse complement strand
CTCTCAGCCTTGGCTGCAGCTCTACTCTTGGGTCTTGGCTCTTTGGGAGGAATGTTGGCCTGGAAGCTCCCCTGCTCCTGCTTTATCGCGGTTATCCAAGCTGCCTCTGAGGCGGCATACTCTGACCATCGACCAGGAGCTTTTCCTGAGAAAGGAATGAAAGAAAGTAGAACTAAAGTGAGGCAGGCTGGGTCTTGAGACTGACTGGGACCTACCCACAATAATGTCTCAAATGGGATCCTTGTTAACTGCCAAATGAAAATAAACAACATATAGAGAGGGGCCCCATTCTTTAGTGCCTTCCCCACAACTTCAAAGTTTGTCAACTGTCCTCTTCCTGGTCCCTTTCCCTCCCTTGTCCATCTCTCTTTCTATCCCCAGTTCACGTAGGACAATGGTTTCCAAGTGAGCTAGAGAAGTTCCTAGGAGGCCAGATGATTAGGCCACTGATGTCATTTCTCTAACTCCAAGGAAAATCTTAATGCATCTGTTACTTCATGGTCTCTAATGAAAGTGTGTGGTTATGGATATGGTTATAGGCATGTACAAGACTATGTGATGATAATTCTGAAGGTACAAAGGCTTGGAGAGGAATAAATGCTCAAAAAGTCACCTAGCTCTTGATTCTTAGACATTTCAGGTGAGTTAAGAAGCTGTGGAAGTACAAACATTTACAATAAGTTAAGACTTCAAGCTGAGAGTCTGAATATAGTGCTCTATTAATGAGTTGGCTTCAAAAATACACATGGGGGACTTCCCTGGAGGTCCAGTGCTTAAGACTCCATATTTCCACTACAGCAGGTTTGATCTCTGCTCAGGGAACTAAAATCCCACATGCTGAGTAGCAAAAAAAAAACAAAAAAGTAAACAATAAAAAGCTACGTGGTGTTCAAGGGAGCATAATACATGTAAAGGTATTTTGAGAAAGGCATAAAATCCCATCTGCATGTATATGGGGTAAGAGGGGTGGGGAGATGGTTACGTGTCCATTACAGAATATGGACAAATGTCCAAAGGAGACCCCATTGGGAAAGAGAAGACTTCAAGTTAACCATCTCCAAATCTATTCATCTAGAATAGAGCATTATTCTGCCCCTAAATCCCCAAACCAGCCCTATCAAAGCCACAAGGCAATGGGCAAGGCTAGAACAGACTTCCTCCCATTCAAGACTTTGCTTTCTAGTTCTTCTCTCCTCTTGATACCTGCTGCCCATCTGGGAAGATAAAGACTCACCTGGAATCCTGTAACCAGGTTGCTTCTTGGCCATCCTTTCAGATTTGGGCCTCCTCTGTTGCTTCTCTGCCAAGTCAGATACTGTGGTGAGGTTTTGCATGGTGCCCAGGGCCCCCTTGGAAGCCCTTCTGATTGGCTGGGCTGTACCTACAGAGGATGAAATTGAGCCCAAGGAGGGTGAAGAAAGCTTGGTAAAACCTTGTTTCTTACCCTTATACTTCTGTGAGGAAGAGGTTCTTCTCAGTCGGACTCCAAAAAGCTTTTCAACATCAGCTCCATTGTTGGATGAATCTGAATAGCTGTTATTTTGATCATCACTCTCAGGAACTTCCTCCTGAGAGGAACTGCTTCCAGAAGTGGGCGCTTGCAAGAAAGGAGCAGTGGCCAGCATGGGCTTGGTAGGGGCAGTTGTGACGTTCTTAGAGAGGGCTTCAGAGCTTTGGGTGGGGTTCTT
>NW_011490972.1:19620-22780 GCF_000754665.1 Bison bison bison | reverse complement strand
AGTGTCTGGGCAAGATGTCTGGGAGGCAGCTGCTCTTTAAAACTGCTCAGCTTCGCAGGAGCACTCTCTGAATGGGAGAGGACTTCTTGCAGGCCTTTGGGCTTCCCTAAGCTTGGTAAAAGGCTTTTCATGGGCGCTTGCTTCAAAGAAATGGCTCCCTCAACACTGGTACTCTCCCAGCCTGAGGAAACTTGCTGCTCGACTTTCGGCTTCAATGATTTGGAAGGTGGATTTGAAGATGAAGGATCCATGTGAGTTCCCTCCTCTGTAGCAGGCCTCTCTGAAAAGACATGCTGTGCCATATACTTCACAAATGACTGAGAAGGACGCTTGACAATCACCGATTTCTTAGGTATGACTTCTTTATTGGCCATGCTCTCTAGACGTGAGGACATCTCCAGAACTTTTGACTTTTTAAGCACTCGTCTGGGATATACGGAAGGCAGTGGCCTTCCAGAAATGCCCACTTTGGCAGCAGCACTCTCAAAACTCGATGATATTTGCTGGACTTTCTGTCTCACGATGGAGTAGGGATGTTTGTCAGGCAGCAGCTCAGTAGATGCATCCCCTTCAGTGTCGACACTCTCTGGACCTTCAGAGATTGCTTGTTTGACTCCTGCTCTCATCGAGGCCTGAGAAGTCCCTCTGGGAGGCAGCGGCTCTATGATAATGCTCCACTCGAAGGCAGCACTCTCTGGACCTTCAGAGGCTGGTTGCTCAAACATGGGGATCTCCCAGGACTGCTGGATGGTGGATCTGGGAGGCACAGGCACCCCTGGACTGCTCCACTCTGTGGGAGCACTCACAGACTCCAGTGGAATGGTCTGTGGCTGGAATTTAGACTTCACCGAGGGCTGGGGAGGTGGCACCTCCACAATGCTGCCCTCCTTAACAGCAGTGCTCTCCAAGGTTTTCTGGGCTCGAGGATTTGTCAAGGACTGGGGAGAATATTTGGGGAGCAATTTCTCCACCAGACTGATCTTCTGAGCAACAGAACCCTCCAAACCTGCAAATACACTCTGTTCAGCTTCACAATAAGTCACAGAGACTTGTTGCTGGGCTAGAGCTCTCTTTGGGGGCTGAGAATGATGCTTGGCAAGCAGTGGCTTCATAGAAATGCTCTTCTCAACCACAGTGCTTTCTGCACCCATGGAGTCTTGGTACTCAACTGCTGGCCTCACCGCAGGCTGGGAAGGATGTGGGAAAGTGAGCAAGTGTGCAGGTGTGGTCTTCTCAACATCGGGGCTCTCTGGATGTACAGAGCTTTCTTGCTGAGCTGCTGGTTTCAATGAAGGCTGAGAAGGATGTCTCAGAGGCAGCACGCCGGCAGAAGTCATCGTTTTAAGTGTTATCACTCCTGAATCCAAGGAGACTGGTGGCTCAACTTTTCGCCTCCTCAGGCGCTTAGAATTCACTCTGGGAGGCAGTGGCTCCATGGAAATGCCCCACTCCATGGCCACGCTCTGTGGGCTTGTGGACGCGTGTTGCTCGAATTGAGGGCTCATCCAGGACTGGAAAGTGTCCCCGGGAGGCACCTGCCACTCAGAAGCACCCTGCACTTCAGGTATGGTCTTTGAAGCCAGGGAGACTTCTTTTGTGTCACTGGCACTGTTGTACTTCTCCACATGGCTATTTGATCCCGTGCAGACTTTGTCTTCAGGCTCTCCCACAGCCCAAGAAGCACACGTGGGAGTCGGTGGCTCAATAGAACCACTCATCTGTCCCAAGGAAGCCAATTTTGTGAAGACTTCTTGGCCATCTTTGGACTTGCTCAGGGGCTGGAGAGAGGGTGTGGGAGCCTGGTGCTGGCCAAAATCACTGCCCTCTTTGGAAGTGCTCTTGGAATCAGAGAAGATAGCTGTGGCTTTGGACTTCCCCGAGGACTGTGAAGAATACGTAGGGGCCTGCTGCTGCTCGAGACTGCTCAGCTCCACAGCTGAACCTTTTGATTCTGGAAAGATGTCTTCATTCCTGTGCATCTTGGACGGTAGGGAAGAATGTCCAGGAGCCAGCTGTTGCTCAGAATCACTGCCCTCCTCTGAAGTGCTCTTGGAATCTGCGATGATGACTTCAGCTTTTGACTTCCCGAAGGACCCTGAAAGGCTTCTGGGAGGTGGTCTCCCGGCACAAAGGGTTCCCTCCACCAAGGCACTCACGCTCCTGGAGATCCTTGCTGTTAAGGCCTGTAGAACACTTCTGGGAGGCTTTTCTTTGAGGGTCTCTTGAGCGGACTTCATTTTAAATTGGACACTTTTCACATCAAAGCCAGAAGCTTCTTCCTTTTCTGGCTGGCTCTGAGAAGGCTCCATAAACATCTGACTGTACACTGCCACCGAGAGAGCATCTTGGGGTGTAGATGGCCTTCTTGCCACATGTGATAGAGCAGCCCTGGCTTCTGGCTTCTTGGCTCCAGAAGTCCCATCTTCATGGGATGGTGACAGACCACCCACCACGGGCTCTTCCATGTCTTCAGGCTTGAGTTGTGATACTGATGCTTTTCTGGTTTCAAAATCTGCATCAGCAATTCCCCTTCCTGGGTCATCTTTACCTGACAGCAGCTCCTGAGGAGTAGTGCTCTCTGTCTGTGGTGTTGTGGGCTGCTCCATGACTTGCTTCTCCAAGGACAGTTGCCAGAAATGGCAATCCCTGGCGTTCTTATCAGCAGGTGGGGACCCAGCTCCATCACTTAGGCCAAGCACTCCAGTGGATTGTTTAAAGCTTCTTCCTTTGGATCCACACTCACTCATTCCTGAAGTACTTGAGCTTTTCTTTCCACGGCGTTTCATGTATGCTGCTGGAAATGGGTAACTCTGACTCTCAGTAGCATCTGTGTTTGTAGCCGGATCCATTGTCTTCTGTTTAGCAATCTCAGTCTTGTTGCTCTGTTCCTGGCTTGAGGCACCTGTACCAAACGGAAGGAAAGGAAAAATGTGTTCTTTTGATTTTCTAAAATAAGAATACTCTGCCTTGTCCCAATGGGTACCTATTTGCTATTGAATTCCCTAGTGTGGAGAAGTAGCTACTCAAAAGATAGAGAATGACTAGGTCACTGTTAGCCTTCTGCAGTTGGAAATTTTTAAATATAAATGAAATTCAGTTTTATGAACTGATTCCAAGGTTAGCACATCACCATCATATCAACAGTCTGTTCCACCATTAG
>NW_011490972.1:18722-19517 GCF_000754665.1 Bison bison bison | reverse complement strand
TAAGAAAGGTGTCAACAGGGGTTATCTGCAAGGTAGGATTATGCCCTCCCCACTTCTGCTTTCAACTCTCTTTATTAAAATAATCTAACATAATATACATGCAAAGAAATTCTTGAAAAGCCTTAACATTTGCACTGATCCACAGGCTTCAGGTCAAACACAAGGCAGCAGTTCTACAGGTCGGTCTTCTCTTCCCTGTAATATTACTATGTGTGTTCAGTCGTGTCCTACTTTTTGCAACCCCATGGACTCTAGCCCTCCAGGCTCTTCTGTCCATGGGATTTCCCAGGCAAGAATACTGGAGGTACGGCCTTTTACCTAACACAGGTGGCAACTATATTAAATGGGCAGTTCAAACGGAGAAACTTGGACCACATTAATATGCATCTTAAATTTTAAGCCCTCAGAAGACCAAGGATAGAGGCCTGGGCAATTCTCCATTATATAGTTCTTGTCACATAGCACTGTGCCATTAAGCTTGAGTATGTGTTTATGGGTGATGGCGAAGATATGCCAACCTGCGCTGTCTTTTTTCAGCTTCTTTTGGTCAGCTTCTTTCGGTTTGGTTGTGCTTTTCTCTTCTTCAGAAGCCACTGGGAGGCTTGGCTCCTCCTGTTTTGGTTTCACCTAGAAGAGGAAAAGACTTTGAATCAGGCTGAAATGCTCTCCACCCACCCCTGCATGGTTGCCAAAGGAAAAAAAGCATCAGGAAAAAAAAAATCCTTGCTATCCAAATGGCTGTGTTGGGAGCATAACAATACCATTCACAATGGAAATTATTTCAGTAGTATCCAT
>NW_011490972.1:16669-18622 GCF_000754665.1 Bison bison bison | reverse complement strand
ACCTACTGGCAGTACTTCATTTAGATTTGAAGTTTCTGGTCTCTGAGTGATACGCTGCAGGGAACTCTTGAAAACACCCCAGAAACCACTGACCTGCACTGCAAGGCCATCAACCTGATGATGGGGCTGTGGGGCCTGATAACAACCATGATATACATCTAAAGGCAAACATACAGCTCTATGTTACCACTTGAAGTGCCTTGGTAAGCAGACTCAGCTCAAAATTATTTACTTTTGAATGGATCAGGTCAGATAGACCTGGGTTCAGATCTCTGCTCCATCACGTGCTCTCCGTATATCTTGGGCAAGTTACTCTCTATATCTCTGTCCACATCTATAAATTAAGAATAAGGGGAACCCTCCTGTGGGACTTAAAGATCTAAGAAATTCCAAAGCAGGGAGCCAGTAGCAGCAGCCTCTCTGTCATAAAGGATCCTGCACACTTTTATTTTCATTCATCCATGTGTCAGGGAGAGAGGCAAAAGGAAGAAGTAGATGCCCTGACCTTGTTAGAGAGTGCTACCCAGGCCTTACCTCAATTAGGCTATGCAGAAAGAAGTCAGAAAGAAGGGTCTTGCTAAGTCTTCCTTCATCAACATTCCCTATGTGTCCAGATTTGTGGTGAAGTGTCCAGGTGATCATGCATATACAGGACTGGATGTATATGGCCTAGTGATTGATCACCCTCTGCTTGACATTGAACCAAGGAGATTCTCTCAGTGCTACTAGAAGACCTTCCTCCTAGGCCCACCATTCTGCCAGCTGTTCTTTGATCTTATACTTTATTCTCTTACTAAAGCAAAACTGCAATGTTTAAGCTAGGGGCAACGTGATGGGGGTGAAAATAGAACTGAACTGGAAGTCAGAAGATGGGGTTCTGGTCCTACTTCTGCCATTACCAGAGTGTATGACCTTGGACATCTATTTGCGCTTTAATGTCCTTCCTGGTAAAATGCCTGTAACTATTAAATCTTTTCATCTCCTCCATCTCTGATTTATAGCCCTTTACTTATATCCCAGAGTTAGAGGCTAAAGACTCAGCCAAGTGACTCTTCCAGCTAACCGACACATTCTTTAAAATACCAAATTTTAAAAATTCTTTGTTGTTGTCATTCAGTAACTAAGTCGTGTCTGACTCTTTGTGACCCCATGGACTGTAGCATGCCAGGCTCCTCTGTCATTCACTATCTCCTAGAGTTTGCTCAAACTCATGTTTATTGAGTTGGTGATGCCATCCAACGATCTCATCCTCTGTCACCCCCTTCTCCTGCCCTCAATCTTTCCCAGCATCAGGGTCTTTTCCAATGAGTCGGCTCCTCACATCAGGTGGCCAAAGTATTGGAGCTTCAGCTTCAGCATCAGTCTTTCCAATGAATAGTCAGAGTTGATTTCCTTTAGGATTGACTGGTTTGATCTACTTGCTGTCCAAGGGACTCTCTGGAGTCTTCTCCAGCACCACATTTCGAAAGCATCAATTCTTTGGTGCTCAGCCTTCTTTATGGTCCAACTCTCACATCCACACATGACTACTGAAAAAACCTTAGCTTTGACTATATGGACTTTTGTCAGCAAAGTGATGTCTCTGCTTTTTAATACGCTGTCTAGGTTTGTCATAGCTTTTCTTCCAAGGAGCTTTTAATTTTAATTTCATGGCTGCAGTCACTCTCCACAGTGATTTTAGAGCCCAGGAAAATAAAATCTGCCACTGTTTCCATTTTTTCCCCATTATTTGCCGTGAAGGGAAATGCCAATGGGACTGAATGACATGATCTTAGTTTTTTGAAAGTTGCATTTTAAGCCAGCTTTTTCACTCCCCTCTTTCACCTTTGTCAAAGAGGTTGTTTAGTTCCTCTTTGCTTTCTGCCCTTAGCGGGTATCTCCCAGCAACTTTTTTTTTTAATTTTATTTATTTTTTAATTGAAGGATAATTGCTTTACAGAATTGTGTTGGTTT
>NW_011490972.1:14989-16569 GCF_000754665.1 Bison bison bison | reverse complement strand
CTGCATATAAGTTAAATAAGCAGGGTGACAATATACAGCCTTGACATACTTCTTTCCCAAATTTGAACCAGTCCATTGTTCTATGTCTGGTTCTAACTGTTGCTTCTTGACCTGCATACAGATTTCTCACGAGGCAGGTAAGGTGGTCTGGTATTTCCATCTCTTTAAGAATTTTCCACAGTTTGTTGTGATTTGCACAGTCAAAGGCTTTTGCAATCAACGAAGCAGAAGTAGATGTTTTTCTGGAATTCCCTTGCTTTTTCAGTGATCCAATGGATGTTAGCAATTTGATCTCTAGTTACTCTCCCTTTTCTAAATCTAGCTTGTACATCTGGAAGTTCTTGATTTAATTCTTAGTTTTTAGTAAAAAAATCTTTTTCAAAGGAATTACTTCCCTATCCTCCTAAACACAGATCAGGGAATATAGTCCAACTTTCTTGATGATGTGGATGAGTAGTGAACATGACCTGTTACACTGGATGCTGATACAGTGTGGCCCTGATACAGGTGGCCAAGGTTCTTCTTGATCCCTATACTAAAGGACCCCAGATAGTTTGTGTCACTTCTTTCTGCTATCAACTGTCACTTCTCTTTGGTATCAGATCTGATTTGGGTCTGTGGCCATGTTTTAAACATAATTGGCTTGCCTGAGTGTGCTAGAAAGCATAAGAACTTGGCGACCTGTATGTGACACGGAGAGGTCTTTGGAGGGGCTAATAGCTGAGTTCTGAATGCTTGGCATTGCTGGAAGCCTGACCCCCAAAGAAGTGGAACAGAGCTGCCATAACTCATGGGTCTTATCTGGTTCATAATTAAACAGAATCCTGATCTGGGCTATGATTGAATGTCTTCTACAAAGAGCGCTGAGTGAATTCCCAGATACTAAGCCAGTAAGCAATTTCTTAGGACTTAGGTCACTCTTTCTGCTTTCTTCCATCCCTTTTATGTAAGTTCCCTCTACATGGAACATCCCAGGCTCTAGACACAAGTATGCTCACCTCTTTCCAGGACTGTCAAACCTGGGACAGTGTCCTTGACTTTACCATCCCTACTTAGGGTATGGATCCCCCAAACCATACCACTTCCCTAGGAGCAGTTTGCAAAGGTTGGAACTCATCTTTTTGGGGGGTGGGCACGAGCGCAGCTTGCAGATTCTGCTTCCCTGACTTTATATTGAACCCAGGCCACAGCAGTGAAAGTCTAGAATCCTAACCACCAGGGAACTCCTAGAACTCATATTTTCTTATATGGGAGTGTATTCCCAGGCCTCCTGAAGGACTTACAGTCACCTGGATGTTCTTCTTTTGTTTCCAGGGATCTAAAGCCATCTTGTATTGAGCAGCTGAGGAATCCAAACAGCTCTGGGTGGTGGCTGGGGTGTTGAAGCCAACAGGCACCTGGGTGCTGCTGGACAAGGAGGGCATGGCAAACGTGATCAAGGACTGTGAGCGAACCAGTCCAGACGAGGGCTCAAAGGCACTCTGGAGAGAGTAGGAAAAGAGAAATGAGTCAGCTCTGTATGCTGGCCTTGGTCTCAAAGTTAGAAATTCCTCTGGCTGAAGAAACATTCCTAGCGAACT
>NW_011490972.1:9286-14889 GCF_000754665.1 Bison bison bison | reverse complement strand
CATGATCTGCTGTCCCTTTTTCCTACAGCTAGAGTCAAGCTTCTGGTCAATGGACCCATTGGAGGCAAGGTGCACAATTTCAACTGGTTCCCTTGCAGGTGAAAACAAGAAACAAAATGTTCAGGTTGCTCCCCTGCTTAGAATGCATTCAGGAGCTCCCCTTTGCCCTCAGGATAGGAACCCCATTATACGGAGTTCACAAGGTCAAAGGTTTTGCATGTTCTCTTGTCTTGTACCCCTCTTATATTAACAGAAGGGGCTGACTGGGGTGAGAGGCACAATCTATGTCAGTAAAACCCATCAGAGCTCAGCGATTTCTCCATAGGAGTGCTTGGAGGAAGGAAGAAATCTGGTTGGAAGAGGGTTTGTCTGAAAGCTGCATTTGCACAGACAGTACACTACCTTATATTTACGGTTTCTGGATGCAAGGCTGATGGCAGTGCCCAGAGGGATGGAGTGTGCCACCACCAGCAGGGTGGGGATGGAGCCTGTCGCCTTGTCCTTGCTATGGCTGGCCTCTATGCCTCCAAACTATCTGGCCAGGGGACTCCTAGTTGGCTTCCTCTGTAGGACTTTCAAAGTAGTCTCCTCTGGGCTTCCTTTTTTTTTAATTAATTTTTTAATTGAAGGATAATTGCTTTACAGCTCCAGGCTTCTTGACATGGCTTTTTCTACACCTTGAAGAGACACCCCAGAGCACCTCTTCTTTCTAAGAAGTTCCAGGTATTTGTGCTAGCAGAAGCCCCTTTGAAGTCAAGGTGATGACCCCTCTCTCTCCTGAATGTCAGTGGCAAATGATGCAGTTTAGCAGGTAGACAGAACTTCCATGTGTGTTTACTCACTACTTCTTCCCAAACTAGCTTTATGCAGTGCTAGGGTATTTGCAGTTTTCACATCCCTTCACATTTCCCCCTGACCATTATATGTTGATCCAGTGATAACCTTAGTTACTATCTTAGCTCCCAAAATGGTTCTTTTATGGCCTGTGATTCCAACGCCTGAGGACTTAACATAGCTAGCGGATCAGACTGCTAATACATTCAGCTCACCATCCTCTTGTTGATTCTAGGAAAGGGAGCGGAATGATAGTTATCTTTGTGGGGCCCATCACACAAAATATAGAGTGGTCCCAAGCCCTTTCTAACTTCTTTAGGTAACTGCCATCCATGAATTTATAACACCTCATCCTGACACTATTAATTTATCTTTAGCTTCTGTTATCTCTTGGAATTATGAACTTAGTACTCAGTATACAGACTAGTGGCTCTTGTTTTATTGTTCTGAATATTTTTTTTCATGCTTCAGAGTAGTCTTAGGGTTCTGGTCTTTGGAACTGGATGGCAACATCTGTGCCCCCACTAACTTCACGTGATCCGTCTCTCTACTCCCTCTCTGACTGTGGCTTTTTACCACTTTTTGTTCCAGACCCAATGTTGGTTTGCTGTTCTTCAAACATTTCTTGCATACTCTTTCCTCAAGGCATTTTCACTTGCTGTTTCTGCGTTTCCCCCATGTCAGTGTTAGCTCACTTACTCCTTTCAGGTCTGGATACAAAAGCCACCTTCTCAGTGACACTTTCCCCAGCCAACTTATTTGAAATGTTAGCCTTCTACGCTGACACGTCACAATCCCCCTCCCTTGGTTATTTTTTTCCTTCTTGGCACTTTTTATCACTGTCTAACATACTCTATGTCTTGCCTATTTTCTTGTTTATTGTCCATATCATGCCCTCCACTGCAATATAAACTCCATAAAGAGTTTTCATCTGTTTTATTTACTATTGTATTCCTAACACCTACAACTGTGCTTAGTACACAGTAGTTGCTCAATAAATGTTTGTTGATCGGGTGAATTAATTATGTTAAAAGCTCCAAAGAGACATTGACCTTCTGAGAGGTCGTCAGAAAAAGCTGCTCTGTTCTCTGTATCATTTTAGTTATTCTTTCTGAGACTCACTAGCTCCAGCCAAAGATAGATGGAAAAAGTCTCAGCAGTCTGTGGATCTAGAAATAGAGTTGCTAGAGGATATCATGGTATTCTAGAGGATACCATGTAACCTACTTTGCATGAAAACTGACATATGATGCCTATTCAGCAAGTAAATGCACACTTAATAAAAAAACATGTTCAATTCAGTTGTCATCCCAAATTTTGTAGCATAACACTATAGGTAAAAGCACTGTTTCATGAAACACATTTTATAGCATAACAAACAAATCGGGCTCAGCAAAATTCTAGCAATTACTAGATTGAATGTATGCAGGAGATAGCTTATCTGTTCCCAATCACAGCCTAAGCCAAGAGTCCGTCAAACTTAACAATGGCCACTAGTCTCCTTATGCCTGATGGAGTGTCATTAAGGAATATTTGAGCATTCAGTCTATACACAGGCCCACAGCTACCCTCAAACCTGGACAAAAAATGAGAGTGTGAAGCCATCAAGCATCATCTCCACCTGATTATGGCACTCAAGCTCAGGCATGTGATTCAAAACAGCCCTAAGAGCATCTCTGTGGTTGGGTTTAGAATATGTACGTTGTATATATTTTACAACTTCCCTTAAATTCACCAGTGAATTAAATAAACTATTCAAATAAGCTCTTTGGAATGCTGGGCAATATTTCTCAAAATATGGTCTGGGAACCCCCGCCCCACCCCCAGTATCAGAATCACCTGGAGTGAGCGCTAAAAAAGCACTTTTACAGACACATTAAGATCTGATGAATAATACTATCAGGGGAGGGGGGCCTTAGAATAGGCTTAACAGGTTCTCCAAGTGAGTCTTCTGGGGGCTAGAGTTGTGAACCACTGTCTAGTCATCTGCCATGAAGAGAAAGGCTCCTATTTTCAAACAGAAGCACAGCAAGCTCCTAAATAATCACATCAGGTGCTTTAGAACAGGAGGCAGCCATATCTGTTCCCTCTGGGAAGCGGGGTTCCTTCTTAGGCCCTGCTTTTTCCTCCAGCCACATTAGTCAGGAGAAACCTAGAAAAGTTACCACAGGAATCAACCACAGGATTTTCCAGGCTACCCAGGAAAAACAAACTGAATCCTTCCCTGAAAGAAAACAAGTGCAGGAAATGGGACTCCCTCCTCTATTTTTCCTTTGCCACCCCTCCTGCAACCCCACTCCTCCTTCTCTGTGCTCGGAGAGCCAACACACCCAAGGTGCATATTATTCAGGAAGGCCAAGACGTTTTCATTCCTTCTCCTGTGATTTAGAGGGGAGTTAGCACAGACAGCTTCTAATTAACAGCTGGAGTGAAATGAGCTCCCTTCACCTCAACATCTGGGAGATGTGCCAGGCCTGGCAGCTACTAACCCAGAACCTTCCTGGGGAAGGAACCTGGGTCAGGACTTAGGGCAGGGGAGGGGATCCTTCAGCACTGATTGGGAGGGGTGCTGGACAGTCATATGCTGTTAGTGGGGGTAAGGAGTGCTCTTTGAACAATTAAAACACGTTTTAGCTCCTCTCCTCTTTCTGTCAAGTTTCTGAACCCTGTATAAAATTGTTCAATCAAACATGCACCCTTTTGATCATGCTTATGATGGTTTCTTTGTCTGTTGTATGGTGCCAGGGTTTTCCCATTTTAACTATTGATAAGAAACACTTGAGTGGGGATAGAGAGAAGTTTGGCTGCTGCTTGGAATATCAAATAAATCAAGCTCAGCAAAATTCTAGCAATTTCTAGATTCAGTGTGTGCAGGAGATAGCTTATCTGTTCCCAATTGTTGTATCTTAAATAATGGCATTACGTGGTGGCTATTTAGGCCAGATTTTATCAAGCCTTTGGCCTGAAAAGCTGTCAGTTTAGGAAAAACCTCACTCTGAAACTATCTGGGAGGTTTTGACACTGGGATGCTAGGGAGCTAGGTTCTGTATGAGCCATTCAGCTGAAAGTAGTAAGTAGTATTTGGCAAGTAGTCTTTGGAACATCTCCAGAAGAAGCAGCAGCTCTTGGTGGGAAAAGTAGTTCTCAGTAGGAGACTTCTCTGCCATGGTACGCTCGCACAGGATATGACTGGCTGTTAGGACTTTAATTTCCCAAGTGTTTCAAAGTGCATTATGTACTCATTCCTGGGAATTCCTGTGCAGCTGCAGCCTCACTCAGAATTTCTGTTTCATAAAAGGTGTCGTGCCATTTTGCCATCCTGAAAGTTGTAGGAGGTAGAATTTCACATATCCCCTGGAGCTCCCTGCTGTCTCAAGCTCCCCAGTTTCTTAAGTAGTGTAGAGAATAAGAACATGAACTTCGGAGTCAAAAGACCTGAATTTGAGGGCCTAGCCAAGCCATTTTTAAAACTGTTTGAGCTGAGACAAGTTACTTAACCTCTTTGAGCCTCGGTTTCTATGTCTTTAATATAGGGATAATAATAATATACACTTTAGTGTGCTGTTTTTAAAATTAGATGAAATGATACATGTGAAGTGCCTTTCACACAGGAAAGTCTGAGCAAGTATTAGCTGCTATTGTTACTGGTGGGCATTGATTGTCCACATTTAGAGAACTGCTAGAGTCCACGTGGCTGAGTGAAAACTGGTATGAATTTGGGGAGGAATCCTCAGTTTGAGTCCCAGCTGTATCTCTGATTGGCACTGCGGCCTTGGTCAAGTCATTTCACCTCTCTGAACCTCAGTTTTTTCCACCCCAAATGGGAATAATAGTATCTCCCCTATCTACGTTTCAGAGTTTTTGAGAGAATGAAATGCACCTGTATCTATGCAAAAAACTTTGTAAGCTACAAATTTCTATGCAGCAATGGGGAAGTGGGTATTAAGCTCTCTTCTGATATATCAGAGGATTTTTAAGAATATTGTTCTGGGCTTTGGAGACCTATTTGTAAATAATAATGGTGAATTATGAAGTAAGCTATCATGGGCAAAGCAATTTGGAGACCTATTTGTAAATAATAATGGTGACTTATGAAGTAAGCCATCATGGGCAAAGCAAGAGACATGATAAGGGGAGAACCTTGCAGCAATCTAAATGAACTCTTCATTAGCCAATACAGTGGAATAACTGGAAGCTACTTAACCACCACCATGTTAAATGTTAGCAACACTTATCCTGCAATGGGACTAAAGTCTAGGCAGTTAATCAGCTCAAGCTTTAAGCACCAAAATAACTGATACAGCTCTTTCTCAAGAGTGAAAATGCATGACTTCTTTTCCATACAATTGTTTTTCTCCATAAAAAGCCATATTGAGGAAAAATATTCTACAGACTCATTGGGGAATATGAAGTTGACTCACTGAAGAAGATGAACGGGGTTGGGAAGGTAGCAGGGGTCAGGGAAGCTCTAAGTAGGAGGCTCCTCTGGTCCGAAGATGGGGAAGAAAGAGGGGGCTTTGCTAAACTGGAACTGAAAGGGACAAGGCACACAACTCTTTACCCAAGGAAGTGTGGAAGAAGTAGTCTTAGACAACAAGGCCTTAAGGCAGTCCTTCCCATTCTGCCCCAGGGGTTTTGGAGGAAAAAGTAAGCTTTGGGTCCTTGAGAGATAACATGTATTTCCCTGTGTCACCAGTTGGAGGCAGCGGCTCAGAAAAGAAAGAAGAAAACAGCAAACTTGGAAAGACTGAGAGGGTAGTGTGTGTTAG
>NW_011490972.1:8787-9021 GCF_000754665.1 Bison bison bison | reverse complement strand
GCCCGGACTGCATTGCTTAGGGTAAGGACTGGGCCTGAATGCCCTGAGGGCAATCTGAGGGAGCTAACATGAAATAGTAACCCAAACTGTGGGATAGCCAGAGAGAGAGAGAGAACTATCCTGTGAAAAGCCCTAAACTAAGGCACTGCCAGGCCCATTCACAGAGCAAAGGACTGAGCAAATCCCAGAGGAGAGCTAGCTGGCTGCAGACCAGCCCATCTCCCGCCGGAGGCA
>NW_011490972.1:7574-8687 GCF_000754665.1 Bison bison bison | reverse complement strand
TCCAGGCAAGAATACTGGAATGGGTTGCCATTTCCTTCTCCAGGGGATCTTCCCAACCCAGGGATTGAACCCAGCTCTCCTGCATTGCAGGCAGACGCTTTGAGAGGATAGACATTTGGTCATCTTTAGTCTGACTTCTCTATTTGATTTGGTTTTCTACCTAGCTCCCTACTTGATGCTTAGTGAGAAGGCAGTCGGAGCTGGGTTTGTGGGGAGGCCTTTGGGGATATAAGAGACGGGGGTGTCATAATTTATGAGAAGCTCAGAGAAGCATCCAGGCCAGCACATCTGCTTGGGATGGTGATTAAAGCTCCTTCATGGGATGCTACTGCTGCTGCTATTGCTACTGTTGCTGCCACATGCCCCCTCCTTGTATTCACCCTCCTTAACTAATAAACCAGAGCAATAACTTAGCAGAAATAGCTAAGAAACTCTCATGCTTGGGAGAGCATCAGAGATTAGAATTTCTTCCTGTAAGCCCAACATTTAACCTATAACAACTTGACTCAATTCTTGAATTTACTAATAGAGAGTTTACTACGTTAAGCAAGACAAATGTTTAGACTGATGTTAGGAAATGTTGACTATAAATAGGTTAACTCTATTCATTAATCTATAAAATATATAGTTAGCTTACTCAAAAGAAAGAGAAAACTACCTGTTTTAAAATGTTAATTTTCTTAAGTGCAATCCCCAAGGTAACCACTAAGAAAATAACTTAAAAATATATAAAGAAGGAAATGAGAAGGGAATGAAAATAGTACACTGAAAATTCTAATTAAATCCAAAATAAGGGAGGGCAGTCCTAAGATGGTAGAGGAATAGGACAGGGAGACTACTTTCTCCCCCACAAATTCATTGAAAGAACATTTGAACGCTGAGCAAATTCCGCAAAACAACTTCTGAATGCTGGCAGAGGACATCAGGCACCCAGAAAGGCAGCCCATTGTCTTTGAAAGGAGGTAGGACAAAATATAAAAGATAAAAAGAGAGACAAAAGAATTAGGGATGGAGACCCATCCCAGGAAGGGAGTCTTAAAAGAGGAGAATTTTCCAAACACCAGGAAACCCTCTCACCAGCAGGTCTGTGGGGAGTTTTGGGATCTCAGAGGG
>NW_011490972.1:6759-7474 GCF_000754665.1 Bison bison bison | reverse complement strand
CAGCCAGAGCTGGAAGGTGAGAGGCAAACTCGGCCCCAGAGGCGGCATTCTCTACCAAACTGCGAGCAGGCTCCCAGTTGCTAACCAAGACTTCCTGGGATTCTGGATGGCTGACATCTGCTGGGAGGGTCTCAGCCACAGATCAGCTCCCCAGAGGAGACACACGACACACCTGAGACGGTGCACCTGGGAAATCAAGCGGCTGGGACGGGGGAGGCGATAGGACTCATCTCCCCACCTGGGGAGAGTGCACTCACCAAGCACCTGGTCGCCTGAGCTGCTTGGACCTGGGAAGGGCACAAAACACAGGCCCAACTGAGTCTGCACCTTTGTGGAGTACCCAAGAACCCGAACCTGAGTGGCTTAGACCTGGGCAGTGCACACAACCCAGGGCCCACTTTAGAAAGTTCCCCTGCAGAGCAACCTGGAGCCTGAGCAATGTAGACTGGGAAAGTGCACACGCTGTGAGCGGGGGCAAACCCAGTGTGGCCCAGACATTGCAAGCACTCCCCACACATGCCAGTGATATTTGTTTGCAGTGTTCCTCCCTACCCACTGAACAAGTGAGACTAAATAAGTGACCACCTTTGCCCCTTTGTGTCAGGGCAGAAATTAGACATTGAAGAGACCTGCAAACAGAAGAAGCCAAAATAAACAGAGGGAACCACTTTGGAAGTGACAGGTGCAACAGATTAAAACCCTGTAGTTAGCACCA
>NW_011490972.1:4628-6170 GCF_000754665.1 Bison bison bison | reverse complement strand
TTTTATCAATTTTGTACCTTTAAGAATCCAATCTTCCATACCCATTTTTACTTAGGAGTGTGATTACTGGCCCGATTACTCTCTCCCCCTTTTGACTCTCCTTTTTCTTCTCCAGGTCACCTCTATCTCCCCTCTCCCTTTTCTCTTCCATGCCCAACTCTGTGAATCTCTGTGTGTGTTCCAGGCTGTGGAGAACACTTAGGGAACTGATTACTGTCTAGATCTGTCTTTCTCCTTTTGATTCCCTCTTTTGTCCTCCTGGTCACCTCTATCTCCTCCCTCCCTCTTCTCTTCTCTATGTAACTCCATGAACCTCTCTGAGGGTTCCAGACTGTGGAGAGCATATAAGGAATTGATTACTGGCTAGACTGCTCCTGCCTCTTTTGATTCCCCCTCTTCTCCTCCTGGTCACCTCTATCTCCTTCCTCCCTCTTCTCTTCTCCATGTAACTCAGTGAACCTCTCTGGGTATCCCTCACTGTGGAGAATTTTTTCACCATTGACCTAGATGTTTTATCATCAGTGCTGTATGGATGGAGAAGTCTTGAGGCTACTGTAATAATAAGACTGAAAACCAGAGGCAGGAGGCTTAAGCCCCAAACCTTTGAACACCAGAGAACTCCTGACTCCAGGGAACATTATTCGATAAGAGATCATCCAAAAGCCTCCATACCTACACTGAAACCAAGCATCACCCAAGAGCCAACAAGTTCCAGAGCAAGACATACCACACAAATTCTTCAGCAACACAGGAACTGAGCTTCAATATACAGGCTGCCCAAAGTCACACCAAACCCACAGACATCTCAAAACTCACTACTGGACACTTCATTGCACTCCAGAGAGAAGAAATCCAGCTCCACCCACCAGAACACCAATGCAAGCTTCTCTAACCAGGAAACCTTGACAAGCCACTCGTCCAACCCCACCCACAGGAGGGAACCTCTATAATAAAGAGGAACCACAAACTGCCAGAATACAGAAAGGCCACCCCAAACACAGCAATATAAACAAGATGAAAAGGCAGAGAAATATACAGCAGGTAAAGGAACAGGATAAATGCCCACCAAACCAAACAAAAGAGGAAGAGATAGGGAGTCTACCTGAAAAAGAATTCATAATAATGATAGTAAAAATGATCCAAAATCTTGAAAACAAAATGGAGTTACAGATAAATCTGGAGACAAGGATTGAGAAAATGCAAGAAATGTTTAACAAGGACCTAGAAGAAACAAAAAAGAGTCAATCAATAATGAATAATGCAATAAATGAGATCAAAAACCCTCTGGAGGGAACCAATAGTAGAGTAACAGAGACAGAAGATAGGATAAGTGAGGTAGAAGATTGAATGGTAGAAATGCATTAAGCAGAGAAGAAAAAGGAATTAAATGAGGACAACCTCAGGGACCTCTGGGACAATGTTAAATGCCCCAACATTTGAATCATAGGCATCCCAGAAGAAGATAAAAAGAAAGGCCATGAGAAAACACTTGAGATAATGGTTGAAAACTTCCCTAAAATGCGGAAGGAAATAGTCACCCAA
>NW_011490972.1:2057-2879 GCF_000754665.1 Bison bison bison | reverse complement strand
ACCACATTAACAAATTGAAAGATAAAAGCCATATGACTATCTCAATAGATGCAGAGAAAGCCTTTGACAAAATTCAACATCCATTTATGAGAAAACCCCTCCAGAAAGCAGGAATAGAAGGAACATACCTCAACATAATAAAAGCTATATATGACAAACCCACAGCAAACATTATCCTCAATGGTGAAAACTTGAAAGCATTTCCCCTAAAGTCAGGAAAAAGAGAAGGGTGCCCAGTCTCACCACCACTATTTCAAAACATAGTTTTGGAAGTCTTGGGCACAGCAATCAGAGCAGAAAAAGAAATAAAAGGAATCCAGATTAGAAAAAAAGAAGTAAATCTCTCACTGTTTGCAGATGACATGATTCTCTACAGAGAAAACCCTGAAGACTCCACCAGAAAATTACTAGAGCTAATCAATGCATATAGTAAAGTTGCAGGATATAAAATTAACACACAGAAATCCTTTGCATTCCTATACACTAGTAATGAGAAAACAGAAAGAGAAATTAATGAAACAATTCCATTCACCATTGCAACGAAAAGAATAAAATACTTAGGAATATATCTACCTAAAGAAACAAAAGACCTATATATAGAAAACTATAAAACACTGATGAAAGAAATCAAAGAGGACACTAATAAATGGAGAAATATACCATGTTCATGGATTGGAAGAATCAATATAAATGAAAATGATTATACTACCTAAAGCAATCTATAGATTCGATGCAATCCCTATCAACCTACCAATGGTATTTTTCACAGAACTAGAACAAATAATTTCACAATTTGTATGGAAATACAAAAAACCTCGAATA
>NW_011490972.1:0-719 GCF_000754665.1 Bison bison bison | reverse complement strand
TCTACAAACGATAAATGCTGGAGTGGGTGTGGAGAAAAGGGAACCCTCTTACACTGTTGGTGGGAATGCAAGCTGGTACAGCCACTATGGAGAACAGTGTGGAGATTCCTTAAAACACTGGAAATAGAACTGCCATACAACCCAGCAATCCCACTGCTGGGCATACACACCAAGGAAACCAGAATTGAAAGAGACACGTACACGTGCCACAATGTTCATTGCAGCACTGTTTATAATAGCCAGGACACGGAAGCAACCTAGATGTCCATCAGCAGACAAATGGATAAGAAAGCTGTGGCACATATACCCAATGGAATATTACTTGGCCATTAAAAAGAATACATTTGAATCAGTTCTAATGAGGTGGATGAAACTGGAGCTTATTATACAGAGTGAAGTAAGCCAGAAAGAAAAACACCAATACAGTATGCTGCTGCTGCTGCTGCTAAGTCACTTCAGTTGTATATGGAATTTAGAAAGATGGTAATGATAACCTTATATGCAAGACAGCAAAAGAGACACAGATGTATAAAACAGTCTTTTGGACTTTGTGGGAGGAGGTGAGGGTTGGATGATCTGAGAGAATAGCATTGAAACATGTATATTATCATATGTGAAACAGATCACCAGTCCAGGTTCGATGCATGAGACAGGGTTCTCAGGGCTGGTACACTGGGATGACCCAGAGGGATGGGATGGGGAGGGAGGTGGGAAGGGGG
>NW_011490971.1:18150-19810 GCF_000754665.1 Bison bison bison | reverse complement strand
ACAGGTATACCTGTGGTGGATTCATTTTGATATTTGGCAAAACTAATACAATTATGTAAAGTTTAAAAATAAAATAAAATTAGAGAAAAAATGTAAAAAAAAAAAAAAAAAAAAACAAAAAACATAGCATCAGAAGTCTTAGCCATTGCATTCAGACAATAAAAGGAAATAGATGGTATCCAAACTGGGAGAGAAGAAGTAAAAGTGTCACTACTGTCATCTACATGATACTTTATATAGAAAACCCTAAAGTCTCTACCAGGTAACTATTAGATCCAGTAAATGAATTCAGCAAAGTTTCAGGAGACAAGATTAAAGTACAGAAATCTGTTACTTTTCTATACACTAATAATAAACTACCAGAATAAGAAAGTGGAAAAAAAAATCCTGTTTAAAAATCACATCAAAAAGAATAAAATTCCTTGGAATAAACTTAACTAACAAGTTGAAAAATTATACTCTGAAAACTATAAAACACTGAGGAAGGAAATTAAAGATTATACAAAGAAATGGAAAGGTATCCAGTGTTCTTGGATTAGAATGATTAACTTTGCTAAAATGCCCAAACTTCTCGAAGCAATCTATAAATTTAATGTAATTTCCTCAAAACACCCATGACATTTTCCACAGAACTGGAACAAATAATTCTAAAATTTATATTTTAGGTCTTTACATGAAAGACCCCAAATTGCCAAAGCAATTTTGAGAAAAAAGTAAAAAAGTACAAAGCTCTAGGTATCACCTTCCCTGAATTACAAAGCTGCTGCTAAGTCACTTCAGTCATGTCCGACTCTGTGTGACCCCATAGATGGCGGCCCACCAGGCTCCCCCGTCCCTGGGATTCTCCAGGCATGAACACTGGAGTGGGTTGCCATTTCCTTCTCCAATGCATGAAAGTGAAAAGTGAAAGTGAAGTCGCTCAGTCATGTCTGACTCTTAGTGACCCCGTGGACTGCAGCCTACCAAGCTCCTCCGTCCATGGGATTTTCCAGGCAAGAGTACTGGAGTGGGGTGTCAAAAACAGACACATAGAACAATAGGACAGAACAGAGAGCCCAGAAATAAATCCACACAACTATGGTCAATTAATCCATAACAAAGTTTGGAAGAATATACAACAGGGAAAAGACAATCTCTTTAATAAGTGGTACCAGGAAAACTGGACAACTATATGTAAAAGAATGAAATTAGCATAGTTCCTTATACTACATAGAAATAAAGTCAAATGAATTAAAGACTGAAAGACAAAACTTAAAATTCTTAGCAGAGAACATAGGCAGAACATTCTTTGACATAAATCATAGCATTTTTTTAATCTGCCTCAGGCAAAAGAAATAAAAGCAAAATTAAACACATGGGACCTAATTAAACTTAAAGGCTTTTGCACAGCAAAGGAAACCATTGGCAAAATGAAAAGACAACATATGGAATGGAAGAAATATCTGCAATTGATATCACTACCAAAAGGCTAATATACAAAATATATAAATGGTTCATACAACTGAACGTCCAAAAAAATCCAATCAAAAAATGAGAAGACTTGAGTAGACATTTTTCCAAAGGTGACAGATGGCTAACAGGCATATGAAAAGCTGTTCAACATAATTAACCATTAAAGAAATTCAAATTAAAACCACAATGAAATATCACCTCACACCTG
>NW_011490971.1:16005-16566 GCF_000754665.1 Bison bison bison | reverse complement strand
ATTCAGTTTCATGTATATATGTTTTATATATATATACTTTTTCATTACAAGATTGCATTATTATAGGATATTGAATATAGTTTCCTTTGCTATACAGTAGGACCTTGTTTATCTATTTTACATATAAGACCTTTAGATTCTTTAGGCTTCTAACAGTTGGTTGCTATATGCAAGGGCTTCACAACCTGTTCCTTATTTTATCTGTTGACTTTTCTGAATTAGACAGTTTTAACCCACATCCACTAAACAGTATTAAAGACACTTTAAAATAAAGATTAGTCGGAAAACATAAAGTAATCCTACATCCCAGTAGAATTTCAGATGAATTAAATTGTAAGAGAAATGCAATACTTACTGCACATATTGTACTAGTCTCGCACCGTCAAGGGAAGTCCATCCATGCACATGGAATTTGCATTCCAAGTGTTTTCATCTTGACCGTCATCGAGTCCTTAATCTATCTCCCTTCCTTTTTGAAGTCTTCTGCCTGCTTTTCTGACACTCCTTTCTGGCTGGTTCTGTTTTTCTCTGAGTTGCTAGATGGTACACAATTTGAGGGGT
>NW_011490971.1:15432-15905 GCF_000754665.1 Bison bison bison | reverse complement strand
TTCACATAATTCCCAACATCTGATTTATCTCAGTGTTGGCATCTGTTGATTGTCATTTCTCTTTAAAGTTTGATTATCCTGGCTCTTGTATGACAGGTGATTTTTTAAATTTTATCATGGATATTTTGTATAGTGTGTTAGGAGACTCTAAGTTCTATATAAATGTTTTATGTTGGAAGGAAGTCATCCTGTTTAGGTTTAACAGTAGCCTGGACTACTTTTGTTAGCTGTGGCACTGACAGTAGTTTTCTTTGGGTCTTTACCATACTATTTTAGTCTTCATGGTCTATCTGGTCCTGATGGAATTCCCATTTATTTCTGATGCTGCTGCCTGGGGGTTAGAGAGAATCCCCCAGGCCAGGCTACCTGGTGAACCTAGATTGGGTGAAAATAGTCATTGTCCTGCAAGGAGGAGGAGCATATCCCAGGCTAGGCCATTTGTTTTGCTAGGATATCCCTTGATGGTATCACCT
>NW_011490971.1:13735-15332 GCF_000754665.1 Bison bison bison | reverse complement strand
TGTTAGTTGCTCAGTCATGTCCAACTCTGTGACTCCATGGACTATAGCCCACCAGGCTCCTTTGTCCAGAAGACACCCATAAAACATTAAAAAAAAAATCATTACTACCTGTCATAAAGAAGAGTAATGTATTACTTTTGCCCTTAAGGAACAATAGGCTAGTCAGAGAGATGAGACAAGAATATAAACATAACAATAGCATTTACTATTTACTATGTTTCAGTTTATAGTTAGTAAGCATTCAGTTTCCAAATTTGCTGGCATATTGCTGGCATACTGAGTGCAGCACTTTCACAGTATCATGAGTTTAAGTTAATAAGTATTTAAAATTTTATAACACCTTCTGAAAGAGGTACTAATGAGTTGCCCATTTTAAATATGTGCAAGAAAATTTAGGCAACTTGTTCAGTGTCACACAGCTGTGTCAGTCACTCAGTCATGTCCGACTCTTTGTGATCCCATGGACTATAGCCCACCAGGCTCCTCTGTCCATGGAATTCACCAGGCAAGAATACTGGAGTGGATTGCCATTCCTTTCTCCAGAAGATCTTCCCAACCCAGGGATCAAACCTGGGTCGTCCACATTTCAGGCAGATTCTTTACCATCTGAGCCACCAAGGAGGTCACATGGCTAGTAATTAGCAAAGTCAGGACTAAAACCTAAGCAGTCCTACTTAAAAGCTGCTACTCTACTATACTAAGTTGAATAACAATACAAAGAGGCAAATGAATAGGGTTCAGAACAGTAAATGAACCTGCTATGATGTGGAAATCAGGATGAGGTAGCATTTAGGAAGTGTCATGAGGGATAAGAAGGATTTCAATGGGTAAAGGTGGTGAAAGTCTAGTATGAAAGAAGAGCATGTATAAAGACCCTGTGGTGGTAACAATGGGGCCTACTGAGGAAACCACTCTAGTATATAGAGTGGTGAGAGTTAGGACTATAATAAAGTTTGGAGCAATAAGATAGAAGTCTTTGAATGCCAAGTTGAGGAAGTCAGTATTAATTTCATAGGCAATAGTGACTTCACAAGAGGCATTACCTGAGTAGTTTGGTGATTTCTAAAGAACATTCTAGTGGCAGTAGCTGAGAGTAGATAAATGGAGTTCATGGCGACTAGGAGTGGGTGAAGGCCTGACCTAGGACCATGGCAGCCAAGATGGAAAGGAGGTAATTGATACAGGAGATATTTAGTGGGTAGAATCAAGAGAATTTAGTGACTTATTAGATATGGTGACTGAGCAAAAGAAAGGAGTCAATAATGACTCTTTTTAGGAGTCTGGCTGGCTGGTAATGCCATTAAGTGATATGTTGAATTCTTCTGCCTTTGGGAAACGTAAAAAAGCAGTATAGCATCACCTGTGTATCAGTCTTTTGATATGTGAAGACTATTATTCTGTTGACAGACACATTTCTGTTCTCAAGGAACACTTCCTTTCACCTTTCCTCATAGATCCTATTTCCAACTGTTATAATAACTTTCCTTTGCTCTCTTTTGGACACACTCAAATTTCCAGCACTCTTAGGGTGTAAGACACAGGCAGACTGGTGAGGGTGGAGTGAAGAGAAAGAGTGAGGAAGAGAGAAGTGTGTGGT
>NW_011490971.1:12103-13635 GCF_000754665.1 Bison bison bison | reverse complement strand
AGGCGATGAGGCAAAAGACCTGTGGATATCTTAGCACATCAGTGCTGTGTTTCTCATGTCAAAGCCTTGTCCATTTTGGTAAGGAATCAGAGGAAAAAAAAGTGGTAACGTAGCCTTTAGGGTTAAGACAAAGAACTAAGAGCCCTGGGGCCTAACTCCAGCTCAACCTCAGGTCATCTGAAGGGCCTCAGTAAAACCTTTTCCATTCCAAGTACTCCCCTCTGCTAAAGATGACATTCTGTTAGGTTGAACTATATGAATTTCCCAATACTCACCTAGTTTTGACTGGCACAAACAGCAGTATTACATGGTTCAACTTAGTATTTTCATCTATTGTAATCATGTGCCTGCTTACCTTACCACTTTCACACAGTATGTATGCATGTGCAGTCAGACATATATACATGGAAACACACACACCACTGCTAAATTGGCAGATCCTTTATGATTGAAACAATTGTAGATTTTTGAAAAAAAATTCGTATTTGTAGTGTTTGCCCATTTCCATAGAGGAAATTACTCTCTCATTGCCAATTTCATCTACCAATGTGATGTCTTCCCTCGTAGCTCAGTCGGTAAAGAATCTGCCTGCAGTGAAGGAGACCCAGGTTTGATTCCTGGGTTGGGAAGATTCCCTGGAGAAGGAAATGGCAATCCCCTCCAGTATTCTTGCCTGGAGAATCCCATGAACAGATAAGCCTGGCAGGCTACAGTCCATGGAGTTGCAAGAGTCAGACACGACTTAGCAACTAAACCACCACTACCATGTGATGTCACTGAATGTGGAGTTGGGAAGAGATATGCATGCACAGTTGGCTCTTAAGAGTTGGTATAAGTTGGCTGTAACATACCACTGCTTTATCTCTATATCCCTTTATAACATTTAGTAAAGGATCTCAGTATGAGGGCAGTAATGGTCAATTTGTACATAAAGCCTTCTCCTGAAGAATCCAAATTGCACAGAAAATGCCAGTAATAACAACCATTTTGATACTTTGCTTTACAGTTTTCCAAATAATTTGCATATCTATTTTAGGAGGAAGGCAGGAGGGAGACAGGATAGGAATTCATATTCTTATCTTATTGAATGAGGAAGCTGGGGATAAACTGAGATCGAGAGGTTGGGAGCATTAAGAAAGTGAATTCCTTTAGTTACCGCAATTAAAAAAATATGCCCCACACATACATGTCAAAAATAAGATTCTTAAGTCACTGTATCCAATGACTGGATAATTCATGTACTTCAACCTAATAGAATGCCATTTTTAGCAGAAGGGATCTGGCTACTGGTAGGTATAAATGCCTTTTCACAGGGCCCTGACTTTGTGAGAAAAATGAGCTCATAGAGGGCAGACAACCAGTACCAAAGCATTTGAATACCACTACCATTTTGCATTTCTGTAGCCTTTTACAACTTTTTTAAAAGTACCTTCACATTTACTATCTACTGCATTCCCAGGTGGCCCTAGTGGTAAATAACACACCTGCCAATGTAGGAAACATAAGAGTGGCTAGTTCAATCCCTGGGTAGG
>NW_011490971.1:11284-12003 GCF_000754665.1 Bison bison bison | reverse complement strand
ATCCATTCCCCACTGAATATTCTTGACACCTTTGTCAGACATCAATTGATCATATATGTGTGAATCTATTCCTAAATTCTATTTTGTCTCATGTATATCTTTACAAAAATACTACACTGTTTTGAAAACTATAGCATTATAAGTCTTGAAATGAGATAATGTAAGTCCTCTAACTTTTTTCTTCTTTTTCAAAATAGTTTCATTTATTCTAAATCATGTGGTTTTATTTCTTTATTAATTTTAGAATAAGCTTGTAAATTTTTAATTATTAAATTTCTTTATTGCTTATAATTAGTGTTATTTGTCTTATGTCTATTTTAAACTTACCAAGATTGTTTTCTTTGTGTGCTAGTATATGATCATGTTTTGTGAATGTTCCATGTACACCTGAGAAAAAGTATATTCTGTATGATCTGGATGTAGTGTTTTCTTTCTTTCTCTCTCCCTTTCTTTCCTTCCTTCCTTCTTTCTTTCCTCCCCACTCCCTCAAGTCCCACCTTAATTGATTAGCCCTTTAATAGCATTTCCTATTTCTTTTTTGTTCACTTAATCTGGCTACTTCTATGAATAGTATGTTAAAAGTATTCCACTAGAGAAAACTTCTATTTCTTCTTGTATCCCTGTAGTTTTTAGCTTATGTAGGCTTTTGTTGTGTTACTTTGTGCATGCTGCTGCTGCTGCTAAGTCGCTTCAGTCGTGTCCAACTCTGTGCGACCCCA
>NW_011490971.1:10496-11184 GCF_000754665.1 Bison bison bison | reverse complement strand
GGAAGATCCCCTGGAGAAGGGCATGGCAACCCACTCCAGTATTCTTGCCTGGAGAATCCCCACGGACAGAGGAGCCTGGTGGGCTACAGTTTATAGGGTCGCAAAGAGTCAGACATGACTGAAGCAACTTAGCACGCATGCATTTTCCAGTAGGAAAAATGAAGATAGTCTCAGCTGAAGCACAGGATTGGTGGGAGAGAGTGGCTGAATAGGTATTAATGACCCCATTTAGAAGGGGAGAAAACATGCTCAGGGCTGTTGACAGACCTATTCAGAATCTCAAGGACTTGCCTGTTACACACTCTGGCTGCTCTCTGCACAGGCCTGTCCCAAGCCATTTTTTTCAACTTCCAGGTGAGTAGGGTCCTTCAGACTGCCATACCTCTAAGTTCAGCCCCAGAAGTAGCATTATAGATATCCTACAAATACTTGGCTTTAAGTCCTGAAAGCAGCCCTCAAGGGAGGGACCCTGAGGAAAGTATTTTGGTTAGTCCTTTGTTTGCACCCTGTGTGTAGATACAGTTCACATGCCTACACAAACATTTATTGACAACTCATAAAAGCTCAGCCTTGACACCAAGCACCATCCATTGTTATCTCCTTCCTGCTCACCTGTTTGGTCCCACTGTTCCTCACTTTCTTCCTCCCTTTGCACCTGAGCTTCTCATGCCTACCTTAAACTCCTTAC
>NW_011490971.1:9638-10396 GCF_000754665.1 Bison bison bison | reverse complement strand
GCTAGAGACTAAGATAAACCATGAGTTCATACTGATAATAAATGACTGAATGAGGGAGATGGGAAAGCTCTTCTTTAAGGTCCAATGCCAAATTGTATGGAGAAAGAAATGGAAATCTACTCCAGTATTCTTGCCTGGAGAATCCCATGGACAGAGGACCCTGGTGGACTACAGTTCATGCGGTCACAAAGAGTTGGACACGACTGAGCAACTAAGCACACATGCACTTCAAATAGTCATATGGAACAAATGATGAAGTTAGGAAAATAACCTTTTGCAACCACTGTAGTTAGTAATAACTGAGCCAAGAAAGAATCACTGATGGATGCCAAAGCTATTGGATGAAAGTTTAACGAGGAACAAAGTGTTTACATAGTTTCAAGGTATATTCCTACAGATTACTCACTTATTACATAGGGAAACTGGTAACTTTACAGTGGAGAAACCTGGTAAACACAACCTTAATAGAAACGTACAAATTTTAATTTGAAAAGTCCTCATAATCTCATCTTTTGGAGATAATCAGTCTTAACAATTCAGTAAATATCCTTCCCCTTCATGGATCACAGCCTTGTTGTGGTGAAGGGGCTAGCATAACTCAATGAAGCTATGAGCCATGCCATGCAGGGCCACCCAAAATGTATGGGTCATTGTGAAGAGTTCTGACAAAACATGGTCCACTGGAAGAGGAAATGGCAAACCACTCCAGTATTCTTCCTGCGAGAACCCCATAAACAGTATGAAAAGGCAGAAAGATA
>NW_011490971.1:8899-9538 GCF_000754665.1 Bison bison bison | reverse complement strand
CTTAGATGATAATTTTAATTATACAGCTCAGATCTTAGCATGCTCTTCCAGGTACAGCCTGCTAAGGTTTCCTGGCACCAGGCATTTCCAATTTCTGATAAAAGAAACAAACTTGTCACTCATCCTCCTTGAAGTCTCCAATTCTATCTTCCTGGGGTGGGACATGGGACCTTGATCCTGGATGCTGACAGCTCTGGCTTTTCTGGGATGCTTAAGTCTAGCCACCAACAGGCACTCACAAAACTCAGTGAGAGAAGTATGAAAGGCCCATACTCATATTTCTTGAGCAGCTTAGGTCTTTACAGAGGGTGACCAGGTTGACTAGATTCTCAATCACTATAGGGTCCACACCTACCAAGGATCCAAATTGAGGTTGCCTATGTGCCAAGGGTACAGGCCACAATGACAACTGAGATTGACCATCATCTGGGTAGGGCCCACATGGGCCAGGCACTGGATAGAGAAGTTTTATACACATCATTGCTAATCCCTACAACATATAGATTATTTCTTCCATTTTATGGACTTCCCTGGTGGCTCAGATGGTAAAGTGCCTGTCTACAATGCGGGAGATCCGGATTCGATCTCTGGGTTGGTAAGATCCCCTGGAGAAGGAAATGGCAATCCACTCCAGTACTA
>NW_011490971.1:6882-8799 GCF_000754665.1 Bison bison bison | reverse complement strand
CATCTCCCTCACTCCAACATTACCTCTGTGACCTCATCCCTTCACTCACTCCACTTCAGGTACACTGGACTCATGGTTGTTCCCGGTATTTATTATCTTCTCTTACCTTGAAGTTTCAGTTCTTCTCTCAAATGTGACCTGCACAGTGAGTCTTCTCTTGACCACTCTATTTTACATTGGAACCTCCTGTCTTTCCTTTCTTTCCCTCCATTGTACCTATCACCATCCGACATATGATAACTTTATTTATTTTGCTTCATTATCTGCCATGAAAAAAGTAAGTCCCATAAGCGGGGGGTATGGGGAGAGGGATTTTTTTTTTTAATCTTGCTTATTCACTGCTGGACCCTCAGCACCTAGAATAGGTACTTAACATTTGTTGAACCAAAGAATACCATCTCTGCCTTCAGATCTGGAAGGACTGTTATGGGGCAAAGAGAGTAGATGGCAAATAGATCTGTGTGACTCCCAGGGACTAAGCTAGGCCTATTCCAACTCAACGTAAATAGGGACATCTTAGGCATTAAAACTGCCCCAGGAATCTATGCAGTGGAGGTGAGTAGGAACAAGACAGATGATAGAGGAAGAATTTAAGCATCAAAAAGGAAAGGGTGAGGAAAGGACCACAGTCTGAGATTCTGTGTTCTCCAACTCGTTTAAGGATGAAGAACCTGAGGCTCTGAGATATGAAGTTTCCATCAAGTGCAGGTAGAACAGGGACTAAAATCTTGGTGTCCTAAATTGTAGGACAGTGAAATAATTTTTTCCTTCAATAAAGCAGTATTTTGTGGCAGGGTAATTTCTGGAAATACTCATGTTTATTTATTTGCTGCCCCTCTATATCCCCACACCCCATACCCTACCCCTGCTACATGGAGGTAACCTGGCCCTTAAAAGACCTCTTGCAAGATGGATTTCACAGTGTAGAAAGCCAAAGCAGGCTGACATCACTGAATCTATCACTCTTTTATCAAAGTATGAAAACACCATTGATATATAAGGACAAGGAAAAGTCCTGAAAGAAAAAAAAAAATTGAAGAGGGATCCCTCCCACTCCCAGCCCCACGTAGGAATGGAGAGCTCCTAAGTCTGGGGCAGTAGAGAAGGATAAAAATGGCTTCGGGAAGTGCCTCAAAGATGGGGAGGAGATGGTTTTAAGGTACCCAGAGGGAGGCAGGACCTAGGACCTTGGGGCTCTCAGCTTCTCTTCCATCACTGCAGGCATGGAAAATGAGGGTATCAGTGGTGACTGGAATAGATTAGAGATTAGTTGCCTTTGCCTTAATTTCTGGGTAATACAAGTACCACTTGGATTCCAGTGCCAACCTTAAGTGGGTCCCCAGTCATGAAATACATGGAATTTTCTGCTTCTCTGCTAGAATGGGAGGTTTGGAGTCAGAATTCAGTTACTTTAAATAAAACAAACAAGGATTATTTTCTTGCCCACCCACATCTGAGTTTGTGGATGAACATGGATGTCCACTCCATTTTCTGCCTCTTGAAGGACATAAATATTAATTTTAATCACAGCATTTGTGGACAGAGCATCCACTTCCTGTTGGCACTGGGTTCTACATAGGAGCCCATTGGAAATCTCATGAGGTTCTCCATGGGCTGAGAGAAAATATGTTCAGGCATCCAGAGGAAGGAAGTGGAAAAGCAGGAGAGAAACTGAAGGAACAGAGGTGAGTAGCCTTCAAGAGCCCATCAGACAGCAATTATTCTTCCAGAAAATGAGACTGTTTCTCACTGTGACTGTTAAGTGATTTGCAATTAACTCTTCATGAGGAAATGCTCCAGTTGATGGTGAAGTTCTGAGTGGGCAGATGCCAGTTCTCCAAGCTCACATCTATTGATTCACTCTGCTAGTCATCTTTTTTCCCCAGGCTGCTTATTAGCAGGTTTAAATGGGAGAAG
>NW_011490971.1:5516-6782 GCF_000754665.1 Bison bison bison | reverse complement strand
GGATCGAACTCTCATCTCCTGCATTGCAGGAAGATTCTTTACCTGCTGAGCCATCAGGGAAGCCTAATGTATGCCCATGACACCCATATATTATTATTGGGGAAACTGAGACTCACAAGGAGAATGGATTTGCCCAAGTCCTCACTGATTAATGAGGGGTAAAAATTACAGCAGAAATCTAAGCCTCCCTGACCCCCATGAATTTCCCATGGATGTAATAAGGCCTTTCTGGAAGGTGTTCCCCCAAAAGTCCCCTGAGCAACTAGGCTTCCTTTCATGAGAGCCCAGGACAGAGAATTCCATTTCTATACATCATTATCAACTTCCTTCCCAGAATGTTCCTTTTTCTCTCTTGCTAATTTGTGTCTGTTTTGGCTTTGTTTGATTCATGAGGTCCTGGGGCCAATAAGCATCTTAGTCTGAAAAGGGGCCCCAAGGAGCCTAGGAGCACTATCCACAGCACATTCAAGCAGCTATTTTAGTCCTCCTGGCTTGGACATGGCAATTGGGCAGAACTCAAGGAAGCCCACCAACAGATGCCAGACACCCTTGCTTACCAAGGACGAATGGTAAGAGTTTGGATTAGAGAAATCTGAGCCATTAACACAGTCACCTTCTCCTAGTTGATGGCACAGGTAATAGAAAGGGGGAGAGTGATGACTGCTTAGGCTAGAAAAGGCCTGGAAATCGGGATATGACCTAGGTGACTGAGTTATTGCTGTGGTACACCGCTGGTGCCAACAGATGAGATGACTTGCAATAGGGCAGAAGCCACATGCTCTCCACTCAGACCCACAATTAAATAGGTGGGGCAGCCTGGCCAGCAGCTCTGCCCATAGGCCTGAGCATCTAGAAATTTACAAATATCTTTATTTTTATATCTTTGTTGTGAACAGGGCTTTTAACATTACAAAGTATCCTCCTTTATCTCATATAATTGCTTTTGGAATTCTACTTTGTCTGGAACCAGGATTTCAATCCCTGCTTTTATATCATTTTCATTTGGTAAATCTTTGTCCATCTCTATAATTTTAGCCTTTTTGAAAGACTGTTCTAAGCATGTCTCTTGTATACAGCATTGTGTTGGGTTTTGCTTTAACAAGGCAATGTGAAAATCTATTTCTTTTAATAGATGAAATAAGCCTATTCACATTTATTTGTATTACTGTTTGTAATATAATTAATACAAAATGTCAACTTTCTTGTTTTATCTTATGATGTAATTACAGTGTGTAAATGTTATATTTACTGTGTTTCTTTCTCTAT
>NW_011490971.1:4712-5416 GCF_000754665.1 Bison bison bison | reverse complement strand
TCATCCATTCTGCCCAACTGCTTCAGGGGCCTTTTTAGAAAATAATGGAGATAGAAGGAATTTGCCGACTAGAAAGTGCTACCTCAGGCCACTTGTTCCTATTGGCTAGGTCTGGCCCGCAAAAGTCATACAGGCCAAAGTCTAGGAATTGTCCAGAGAGAAGAGGAACACGGTCACTGGGGCCCAGAATCCAGTCAGGGTAGAGGCAGTACAGAGCTAGCAGCTTGTCTACAGCATCCTCCAAAAGACTTGCACAAATGTCTCCTGTCTATCAGATTTCCATCTGCTCTAAACAGAAATGAGGAACAAAGAAGGGCCATTCACTACGCACAACCCCAGCACCCAAGCAGACCAGAGAATAGCACTAGAGCTGACCAAGGCAGTTTTCTTGATGATCTAAGAAAGGTCTTTAGAGGTTCCCTCCACCAATGGCTCTCTCCAGTATTGCTAAGGACTCCCCAGGGGGTCACAGCGAACGTAGCCATTAGTCACAGTAGAACGGGAAGAGGTCTAATACATCAGTCATGCTGGGAACCACAACAGAACTCTCCCCAAGTCCAACTGAATTAGAATAGGGTGGGGCGTGCTGGACTTAGGTAGTTGACAAAATTCCATAGGTCACTTGGGGGTAGCCCAGTCTTCTCTCTTACATATGGAAACTAGTCTAGTCAAATCTATGCCCATGTGCTGTGTGTGTGTTCTTA
>NW_011490971.1:3888-4612 GCF_000754665.1 Bison bison bison | reverse complement strand
TCATCCATTCTGCCCAACTGCTTCAGGGGCCTTTTAGAAAATAATGGAGATAGAAGAAATTTGCAGACTAGAAAGTGCTACCTCAGGCCACTTGTTCCTATTGGCTAGGTCTGGCGCCCAAAAGCCATACAGGCCAAAGTCTAGGAATTATCCAGAGAGAAAAGGAGCACAGTCACTGGGGCCCAGAATCCAGTCAGGGTAGAAGCAGTACAGAGCTAGCAGCTTGTCTACAGCATCCTCCAAAAGACTTGCACAAATGTCTCCTGTCTATCAGATTTCCATCTGCTCTAAACAGAAATGAGGAACAAAGAAGGGCCATTCACTATGCACAACCCCAGCGCCCAAGCAGACCAGAGAATAGCACTAGAGCTGACCAAGGCAGTTTTCTTGATGATCTAAGAAAGGTCTTTAGAGGTTCCCTCCACCAATGGCTCTCTCCAGTATTGCTAAGGACTCCCCAGGGGGTCACAGCGAACGTAGCCATTAGTCACAGTAGGAAGAGGTCTAATACATCAGTCATGCTGGGAACCACAACAGAACTCCCCCCAAGTCCAGCTGAATTAGAATAGGGTGGGACGTGCTGGATTTGGGAGAAGGCAATGGCACCCCACTCCAGTACTCTTGCCTGGAAAACCCCATGGACGGAGGAGCCTAATGGGCTGCAGTCCATGGGGTCGCTAAGAGTCGGACATGACTGAGTGACTTCACTTTCACTTTTTACTTT
>NW_011490971.1:429-1487 GCF_000754665.1 Bison bison bison | reverse complement strand
GGTATACAATAAAATTTCCTGTAGTGATGGGAATATTCTGTATCTGTGCTGTTTAATACTGTAACCAGCCACATGTGGCTACTGAGCACTGGAAATGTGCCTAGTGTGACGGAAGAACTGAATTTTAAATTTTCTTCCACTTTAATTAATCAAAATTTAAATAGCCACATATGGTATGTGGCTACCATATTAGTGCAGCTCTAGCAAATTCCTTATGAAGGGCACACATATTCTGGCATATTTACAACTTTTCCTAAAACCCTTGATATTTGAAGGGTTTCTCTGTCCTGATATCTTTGGCTGGATATAATTCCCTTAATTTGTATTTTCTTAAGTTTCTTGAAACTACTGTATTGCCTTGCTTTGTATGTTGTTTTTGAGAAATTGATGCCAATCTAAATTTTTTTTGCCTGGAGGCCCTGAGGAATTTTTTTCTTTGTCTTTAAATTCTAATAGTTTTAATTAGGATATATCTCAGAGTTGATTGTTCCATGTCAATTTCCCTTGGTACCCAGTGGACCCTTTGATTGTTTTTGGATTTGTTTTATGATCCTGGATATGGATCATAAACTTGGTGAACATTTCATGTGTTCTAGAAGAAACAGTTAATCTCTCAGTTTTGAGTGGAATGTTTTACAAAATCAATTGGTTGATTGGTAGTGTTCAGTTTTCTATATCATTGTTGATTTTTTTTGTCTACTAGTTAGTTCCTTTAATCACTAAGAGAGGTGATAAAGGTTGGCAGCCATGTTTGTGGATTGTCCTATATTTTTTCCAGAATTTTTTAGTTTTGCGTCATGTATTTTGAAGCTATATTATTAGGGCAATCTTTCCCACACCTCTGTTCCCAGGGCTTCCCCTTCCTCTAGGTGGACAGTTAGGGCTTTCATCTCTACCCTGGCATTCACTTTCTACAACTAGGTTTGCCCTTTGGTCCAAGTTGTGATAGGTTATAAAAAAGGCAATGGGGATCTTTCTAAAGCTCTTCAGAACATTAGTCCTCTGCCCAAAGAAGAGATTCTTCTCCCTTAGAGTCTGAGGGGCCTGCTACTGCAAGG
>NW_011490971.1:0-329 GCF_000754665.1 Bison bison bison | reverse complement strand
CCAGTCAGTGTTCTTGCCTGGAGAATCCCAGGGATGGGGGAGCCTGGTGGGCTGCCGTCTATGGGGTCACACAGAGTCGGACACGACTGAAGCGACTTAGCAGCAGCAGCAGCAGTGCTGGATTTAGGTAGTTGACAAAATTCCATAGGTCACTCCTAGCCCAGTCTTGTCTTACATATTGAAACTAGTCTAGTCAAATCTATGCCCATGTGCTGTGTGTGTGTGCTTAGTCACTCAGTCGTGCCCAACTCTTTGCAACACTTTGGACTGTAGCCCACCAGATTCCTCTGTCCATGGGGATTCTCAAGGCAAGAACACTGGAGTGGGTT
>NW_011490970.1:46999-50191 GCF_000754665.1 Bison bison bison | reverse complement strand
GCATTGGAGAAGGAAATAGGCAACCCACTCCAGTGTTCTTGCCTGGAGAATCCCAGGGATGGGGGAGCCTGGCAGGCTTCCGTCTATGGGGTCGCACAGAGTCAGACATGCCTGAAGCAACTTAGCAGCAGCAGCAGCAACAGTCCTAAAAGTTACTGTATTTCCTATTGATGCATGTATGCAGACTATTAAAAATCAAGCATTAGGCAGCATGTATAAGTACATAGTCCAGGGGAAAAGTTTGGCCAAAGCGTTCTGAGGTTTTGTTTTGTTTTTTTTAATGAATGACAGGTTCTTTAAATTCTGTAGTGCTTTAAAATTTTCAAAAGTTTCACACACACAATTTCATATAATTCCATAATAAAACTATTTCCCCCTACCCCTACTTTTCCCCTCTCCCCTTCCCACCCCCAATGGTAACTACTAGGTTTGCTGTCTATATTTGTGAGTCTACTTCCCCCCCCCCCCGCCTTATTCATGAATTTGTTGTATTTGTTTAGATTCTACATACAAGTGACATCATACACTATTGATCTTTCTCTGTCTGACTTATTTCACTCAACATAATGCCCTCCAAGTCCATCTATGTTGCTGGAAATGGCATTATTTTGTTCTTTTTGTACTGAGTAATATTCCATAGTATATATGCACTACATCTTCTTTATCTATTCATCTGTTGATGGGCGCTTAGGTTGTTTCCATACCTGTGGGCACAGAACTTTCTCACTTTTCTGAAATCCCATTTTCTAACTATCTGGGGCTTCTTTATTTTTACATATGCTCACCTATATAATTTAAAAATACAGATTTTAAAATAGGGGCTTTCCACGAGACTCAGTGGTAAGGCAATGGCCTGCAGTGTAGAAGACTCAGGTGTGATCCTTGGGTCAGGAAGATCCCCTGGAGGAGGAAATGGCAACCCACTTCAGTATTCTTGCCTGGGAAATCCCATGGACAAAGGAACCTTGTAGGTTATATTCCATGGAATCACACAGAGTTGGGCACTACTTAGCAACTAAACACACACACATATGCACATTTTAAAATATATTTTGTCCCTCATATTTAGGTCTAAAAAGCTTTTCTGAATTTCTCATCCATAGTACCCAGCATCCAAAAGAGAAAAGCTTTCTAAAATTTTTTGAAGCCTTTATCCACATTTATACATAATTTTAAATGTATCAGATCAGATCAGATCAGTCACTCAGTCGTGTCCGACTCTTTGCGACCCCATGAATTGCAGCACGCCAGGCCTCCCTATCCACCACCAACTCCCAGAGTTTACCCAAACTCATGTCCATCGAGTCGGTGATGCCATCCAGCCATCTCATCCCCTGTCGTCCCCTTCTCCTCCTGTCCCCAATCCATCCCAGCATCAGGGTCTTTTCCAATGAGTCAACTCTTCGCATGAGGTGGCCAAGTATTGGAGTTTCAGCCTTAGTATCAGTCCTTCCAAAGAAATCCCAGGACTGATCTCCTTTATAATGGACTGGTTGGATCTCCTTGCAGTCCAAGGGACTCTCAAGAGTCTTCTCCAACACCACAGTTCAAAAGCATCAGTTCTTCAGCACTCAGCTTTCTTCACAGTCCAACTCTCACATCCATACATGACCACAGGAAAAACCATAGCCTTGACTAGATGGACCTTTGTTGGCAAAGTAATGTCTCTGCTTTTTAATGTGTTATCTAGGTTGGTCAAAACTTTCCTTCCAAGGAGTAAGCATCTTTTAATTTCATGGCTGCAATCACCATGTGCAGTGATTTTGGACCCCCCAAAAATAAAGTCTGGAGTCCATTAAGTCCATTTTTAAGTCCACCTTAAAAATAAGGTGGGTGAGGCAAATCCAGGAAGGCCAGTTACTTAATTAAAGTCTAATTTATACTATTATCATTACTGAAATTACTATGAGTGAGTGAGTGAAAGTTGCTCAGTGGTGTCCAGCTCTTTGAGGCACCATGGGTTGTAGCCCACCAAGCTCCTCTGTCTATGGAGTTATCCAAGCAAGAATACTTGAGTGGTTTGCTATTCTTTTCTCCAGGGGATCTTCCCGACTCAGGGATCAAACCCAGTACTCCTGTATTGCAGGTAGATTCTTTACCATCTGAGCCACCAAGGAAGCCTGAAATTACTATGTCATATTATTAAATGTGTCCAAAGCAAGTTTAGAGCTATACTCATCAACACAATATTTGAAGGGACTTGCCGCTCATGATTGTTCTCATATTCTGGACAGAAAAACTATGCAAAAACACAGGATGAACAGCCACTGTATTGTATTGCTGGCCTTGCTCAGAAATTCCAGGAATGTGCCTGGACCTTTTCAAGCACCTGCAAGCCTTAAAAAGCACTGCTGTTGAGGTCTCAGCAGAAAATACACCCATACTCCTAGGGGGAAGCATAAGGGAAAAACACAATGGTTTTACAAAACAGCACAATAACTCAGTAACCTGGGAAAGAATCTCCTAAATCTATCTTCTAACTGAAGAGGCAAAAGGAAAGCTTTAAAATAAAACTACATCTAAACTAAGAAATAGCACAAAATTATCTTTCAAAATAAAGTGACTGTAACATGGGCTTCATGGGCTTTTCATTATACCCCACAATATTCTTCTATTTTCAGATAAAACCATGAGACTTTAAGCATATTTATAAAGATTGGGGGACTTCCTTCAAATTCAGTCATCTGTCCTGGGTAAAAATAGGTATGTGATATAGAAGCAAAAATCGAGGTGGTTTTGTTTCTGTTATTAGCAGGGCAACAGACTAGTCACCAGGTTGGGGCTGAATCAGCATTATCTACTCTCAACCACACCAGCGGTGAAGCTCAGACATTAAAGCATGAACACGTGTGTCAGGGATCCCACTGTGGACCATGAATGTAATAAAGGGTCAGGGAAGGAGAGGCACAGAGAAATTAAAATACAAAATAGAGAATGAAAGTACAAAGTGAAAATTTAACGTCAGACATGAGAGAGGTGGGAAAAATCAACTGGATAAAAACTCACTATACACATCACCTCATGTGAAGAGTTGACTCATTGGAAAAGACTCTGATGCTGGGAGGGATTGGGGGCAGCAGGAGAAGGGAACGACAGAGGATGAGATGGCTGGATGGCATCACCGACTCGATGGATGTGAGTTTGATTAAACTCCGGGAGATGGAGATGGAAAGGGAGGCCTGGCATGCTGCA
>NW_011490970.1:41174-45909 GCF_000754665.1 Bison bison bison | reverse complement strand
CTTGAGAGTCCCTTGGACTGCAAGGAGATCCAACCAGTCCATCCTAAAGGAGATCAGTCCTGAATATTCATTGGAAGGACTGATGCTAAAGCTGAAACTCCAGTACTTTGGCACCTGATGCAAAGAGCTAACTCATTGGAAAAGACCCTGATGCTGGGAAAGATTGAAGGCAGGAGGAGAAAGGGATGACAGAGGATGAGGTGGTTGGATGGTATCCCTGACACAATGAGTTTGAGTAGGCTTCGGGAGTTGGTGATGGGCACGGAAGCCTGGTGTGCTGCAGTCCATGGGGTCTCAAAGAGTTGGCCACAATTGAGCAACTGAACTGACTGAAAGGGAAGGGACACAAAGCCCTAAAAGGTGCATTGTGTAACTGGTTACTGATGTGGCTCATTCTCACTGGTGTCCTCTCCAGAGCCATGTGGAAGACACCTCAGGAACATACACCAAAGGAAAGGGACATTGGGACAGTGCATGAGATGCTTTCCTGGAGTCCCAAGTGCCTGTATGGACTGAGTGCTTTCTCCAAGCTTCAAGAGAAAATAGCAACAACCAACACCCAGGTTTATAGGTCTGGTTCTGAGCAAATATTTATGTCATAAAAGCCATACATTAAAGAATAAATTAATTCTAAAATAATTAAGAAATTCGAATCGAGATGATATAAGCCAAAGATGATATTAATAAAGAGGCAGAAGAAAAATTAGAGTATATTGTAAAACTGCTATGGAAAAAGTATAAAGTCCCATAGCTTTAATTTCACAATCATATTTCAAAATTTGCAAAATTGTTGAGACTGTGCCAGAAATGATGAGTTTTCTTTTCAATAATTCTCTAAGTTTCATAGCTGGGGCCACTGGTATACTTGCAGGTAGGGGAGACCTGTGACTAGGTTCTGGCCAGGATAGAATATTCTAATAGGAGTTTCTAAAATTGTTTTTCAAGATAGTGTAAGAGATCTTTGTTTTCTCTTATTCTCCATTTCATCCAGCCAACTCTCAGTAAAGCAGATGCTATCCCTAGTGGACCTTGAGGTCAAAGTATTTCAGGACAGGGAAGCAACAACAGAAGGACCTGATGTTTAGGAAACCACAGCAAACTTAAGCATTCACCTTGACTTTTAGGCAGAATGATTTTTAAATTATCTCTATCTGGGGCTTTATGTTTCCTGCCCTTGAACCTAATCCTATTGGACATAGAGACAAAATTAAGCAAATAAGAATATTGCCACTGTTGCTGCAGACATATCAATTAACACACACACACACACATATATATATATATATATATATATACACACATACACACACACACATACATTTGATGTATAGTTGATATATAGGTCAGTGTATATATTGATGTACATTTGAGATATATGATTATATATATATATATATATGTATACATATATATGTATGCATATGTATATGAACTTGCCTGGGTAACCATTACTTTTCAAGATATTTTTACATTCCCAACTGTCAGCAGGATGAAAGAAGGTAGGAAACGAAACTCATTATTAATATTTTAGTTTATTTCCTTCTAGTCTTCTTTTTCCCAATGACTAGATTTTTGGTCACATAATTGTTATTATATTTATGCAGCCTTTAAATTATTTTTCTGTGGTATTTACATAGACTTAAGACATAACTTTTAATATCAGGTGGCACTAGTGGTAAAGAACCCGCCTGCTGATGCATGAGACTTAAGAAACATGGGTTCGGTCCCTGGGTCAGGAGAATCCCCTCGAGTTGGACATGGCAACACTCTCCAGTATTCTTGCCTGGAGAATCCATGGACAGAGGAGCCTGGTGAGCTACAGCCCATAGGGTCTCAAAGAGTTAGACATGACTGAAGCGACTTAGCACATACCAATGAAAGTGAAAGTTGCTCAGTTGTGTCTGACTCTTTGCGACCCCACGGTGTGTATAGCCCATGGAATTCTCTAGGCCAGAACACTGGAGAGGGTAACCATTCCCTTTTCCAGGGGATCTTCTCAACCCAGGGATCAAACCCAGGTCTCTCACATTGCAGGTGGATTCTTTACCATCTGAACCACAAGGGTAGCCCTTAGCACATAGAAAACAACACATACGTTTTAATGGCAATAGGTTTTTAAAGCATATGGGAAGTAAGGGCTTCCCTGGTGGCTCAGACAGTAAAGAATCCATCTGCAGTGCAGGAGACCCAGGTTTCATCCCTGGATCAGGAAGATCCCCTGGATAAGTGATTGGCTACCCACTCCACTATTCTTGCTTAGAGAGTTCCATGGACAGAGGAGGCTGGCAGGCCACAGTCCATGAGGTCACAAAGAGTCTGATATGACTGAGTGATGAACACTTACTTACTTACTTAACTATGGGAAGTAAATGTAATGGGTATAAAGTATGAACGTGTAAGAATAGTTTAGTTAGGCAAGAGACTCACTGACTAGATTTGGGGATAAATTCTAGACAGTTTATGGCTGCAAAGAGAACTCATTAGAACAACATACAGCCAGAGGAGCAGAGGACACAAAGGTGGAGGGGTGGGGAATCACGAGGAGGGCAGGGCCCACGGAGGCCAAAGAAATGAAAACCATCACACATGACCAGCTCTGGACTGACCAAGGAGGGATTCCCACCTCAAGGGCAGGATCCTAACACAAGAGTATCTTAAAATTGTATATGCATGTTGGGGTGGGGAGGATGCTTGTGTGCATGGGTACAAGGATGGAGGGAACAGGGTCTTGGCATTTAGTAGGTTTTTGCTTAACCAGTTAGATGTGGCAGGCAGAGTTAAGATGAAAGTGATCCTCAGTTACATTTGTAAGAGGTTTTTAATTTTTCTTTATAAATATTTCAGTAAAGAAAACATAGCCCACTCACCCCCACAAACACACATTCAATTTTTTAGATTACTTTCATGAATTATTTAGAAGAAATGGAATTGCTAGGCAATATTTCACTTTTTGTGTGTGTGTTTTTTTAATTCTTTATAAAATTTTCTCAGTTGGTTTCTGTAAAGCTTCTAGCAAATAAGACTTCTACCAGTGGTAGATTTGACCTTCTTCTTTAATCATACTGATATTATCAGAAATATTAAAAGGAAAAAAATTCTTTGATAGGTGACTAAGTCAATGTTATTCTGGTTTACATTGGTTTAATCAATACAGAAAGTGCATATTTTCTTACCATTATGTACTAATTTTAGTTTTTAATTGTATATTAATATTCTTGGCTTATCTGTCAAATGCACGCTTCATTTGTGCAGTAGTACTGCAGTGCAGTTCATGGGGTTGCAAAGAGTCAACATGACTTAGTGAATGAAAAACAACAACATAAAGGACAAAACTTAGTGACTATTTCTTTAAGATGTATGTATCAGTTTGCTTAGGGTTGTCCTAAGGAAATATCACAGACTAGGGCCTTAAATTTTATTTTCTCACTGTCATGGAGGCTAGGATTCTAGGATGAGGTGTCAGCAGGTTTAACTTCTTCTGAGGCCTACTCCTAGCCTTCCTGCTGCTGCTGCTAAATAACTTCAGTCATGCCCGATTCTTTGCAGTCCCCTGGTCTGCAGCATGCCAGGCTTCCCTGTCCTCTACCATCTCCCAGAGCTTGCTCAAACTCATATCCATTGAGTCAGTGATGCCATCCAACCATCTCGTCCATGCCATCACCTTCTTCTCCTGCCTTCAATCTTTCCCAGCATCAGGGTCTTTTCCAAGGAGTCAGATCTTCACATTGGGTGGCCAAAATATTGAAGTTTCAGCTTCACCATCAGTCCTTCCAATGAATATTCAGGATTGATTTCCTTTAAGATAGATCGGTTTGATCTCCTTGCAGTCCAAGGGACTCTCAAGAGTCTTGTCCAACATCACAGTGCTCAGCCTTCTTTATGGTTCGACTCTCACATCCATATGTGACTACTGGAAAAACCATAGCTTTGACTATATGGACTTTTGTTGTCAAAGTAATGTCTCTGCTTTTTAATATGTCATAGTTTTTCTTCCAAGGAGCAAGTGTCTTTTAATTTCATGGCTTCAGTCACCATCTGTAATGGTTTTGGAGCCCAAGAAAATAAAATCTGTTACTGTTTCTGTTGTTTCCCCATGTATTTGCCATGAAGTGATGGGACCAGATGCTATGCTCTTAGTTATTTGAATGTTAAGTTTTAAGCCAGCTTTTTCACTCTCCTCATTCACCTTCATCAAGAAGCTTTTTAGTTCCTTTTGCTTTCTGCCATAAGGGTGGTGTCATCTGCATATCTGAGGTTATTGATATTTCTCCCAGCAATCTTGATTCCAGTTTATGCTTCATCTAGCCCAGAACTTCACATGATGTACTCTGCATATAAGTTAAACATGCAGGGGCCAATATAGAGTGTTGATGTACTACTTTCCCAATTTTAAACGAGTCTGTTCTTTGATGTCTGGTTCTAACTGCTGTTTCTTTTCCTTCATTTCTCAGGAGGCAGGTAAGGTAGTCTGGTATTCCCATCTCTTTAAGAATTTTCCACAGTTTCTTGTGATCCACACAAAGGCTTTAGTGTAGTCAGTGAAGTAGAAGGAGATGTTTTTTGGAATTCTCTTGCTTTTTCTATGATCCAACAGACATAGGCTTCAGTTCAGTTCAGTTCAGTTCAGTTGCTCAGTTGTGTCCGACTATTTGTGACCCCATGAATTGCAGCATGCCAGGCCTCCCTGTCCATCACCAACTCCCGGAGTTCACTCAAACTCACGTCCATTGAGTCA
>NW_011490970.1:32128-41060 GCF_000754665.1 Bison bison bison | reverse complement strand
CCCAGGACTGATCTCCTTTGGAATGGACTGGTTGGATCTCCTTGCAGTCCAAGGGACTCTCAAGAGTCTTCTCCAACACCACAGTTCAAAAGCATCAGTTCTTTGGTGCTCAGCTTTCTTCACAGTCCAACTCTCATATCCATACATGACTACTGAAAAAAACATAGCCTTGACTAGACAGACCTTTGTTGGTAAAGGAATGTCTCTGCTCTTGAATATGCTATCTAGGTTGGTCATAACCTTCCTTCCAAGGAGTAAGCGTCTTTTAATTTCATGGCTGCAATCACCATCTGGAGTGATTTTGGAGCCCAGAAAAATAAAGTCTGACATATCTATTTGCCAGGAAGTGATGGGACCAGATGCCATGATCTTAGTTTTCTGAATGTTGAGCTTTAAGCCAACTTTTTCAGTCTCCTCTTTCACTTTCATCAAGAGGCTTTTGAGTTCCTCTTCACTTTCTGCCATAAGGGTGGTGTCATCTGCATATCTGAGGTTATTGATATTTCTCCCGGCAATCTTGATTCCAGCTTGTGTTTCTTCCAGCCCAGCGTTTCTCATGATATATTCTGCGTATAAGTTAAATAAGCAGGGCGACAATATACAGCCTTGGCGTACTCCTTTTCCTACTTGGAACCAGTCTGTTGTTCCATGTCCAGTTCTTACTGGTGCTTCCTGACCTGCATATAGGTTTCTCAAGAAACTAAATCCTTTGACTGTGTGGATCACAGTAAACTGTGGAAAATTCTGAAAGAGATGAGAATACCAGACCACCTGACCTGTCTCTTGAGACATAGGCTTGCAGATGGTCAAATCCTCTCCATGTCCTCACAGGTTACCCCTCAGTCTGTATGTTGTTTGTGTCCTAATATTTTCTAATAAGATCACCAGTAATATGGGATTAGAGGCAGACAAATGGCCTTTTATCACCTTAGATACCTCTTTACAGGCCCCTCTTCAAAACCAATCACATTCTGAGGTCTTGGGTCAGGTTAGGACTTCAACATGGATTTTTAGAAACACAGTTCAGCTTATAATATCCAAATGCTGAAAGACAGAATTTACATTGTGAGACAAGTAGAGGATATTTTTTGTTCAGTTTTCTTGAAGAGGTTTTTAGACAAGTAAGTTAAAATAGTATTTGTTTGTGGGATAGTTGATGCTAACAACATTATTGAAGGTTGAGAGAAAAAATGGAGATGGGTGATCAGCCAGAAGACTCTTAGAAGAATCTAGGATGGAAACCTTGAGGTTCTCAGCAATGTTGTAACCAGTTGACAACATAAGATGACCGTTCAAGTGGCATTTTCAGATTCTTTGACAAGTTATTTACAACCTCTCCAACAAGAACGAGTCTGGAGGAAACAATAAAACCTTTGGTTATAACAACAGTGATCTGGGGGAGGGGTGATGTTCTAAAGCACCCCTGCTATCCTGGATCTTCTTAGCCCCAGCACATCAGAGCCCCCTCTCTCTCTGAAGGAGCGTTGCCTCAACTTGCCCTCAGCAGCTGCCTGAATTCAACTGACAGAAGCTCTATGCCTGAGAGTTGACAATTGAAATTCAGGTTTATATCTCCATCCTAACTGTTTGGAGGTTGAAGCTCTGAGGTTACTCACAGATGGAGAGTTACTAAGTGTCAGGGCCTGGATTTGACTGAAGTCTCTGGGTGACAGTACCTATCCTGCTGCAATGAACTTTGATTTTAGGAAGCATTCATATCTGAACATTCTTTTGTTTTTCAAAGTTCATACTAAGTTAAATGAGATGCTAGTAAATTTATTTTCTTTTTTTAATTTAATTTTATTTAACTTTACAGTATTATATTGGTTTTGCCATATATCAAAATGAATCTGCCACAGGTATACTTGTGTTCCCCATCCGGAACCTTCCTCCCTCCTCCCTCCCCATGTCATCCCTCTGGGTCGTCCCAGTGCACCATCCCCAAGCATTCAGTATCATACATCGAACCTGGACTGGCGACTCGTTTCATATATGATATTATACATATTTCAATGCCATTCTCCCAAATCATCCCACCTTCTCCTTCTCCCACAGAGTCCAAAAGACTGTTCTATACATCAGTGTCTCTTTTGCTGTCTCACATACAGGGTTATTGTTACCACCTTTCTAAATTCCATATATATGCATTAGTATACTATATTGGTGTTTTTCTTTCTGGCTTACTTCACTCTGTATAATCGGCTCCAGTTTCATCCACCTCATTAGAACTGATTCAAATGTATTCTTTTTAATGGCTGAGTAATACTCCGTTGTGTATATGTACCAAAGCTTTCTCATCCATTCATCTGCTGATGGACATCTAGGTTTCTTCCATGTCCTGGCTATTATAAACAGTGCTGTGATGAACGTTGGGGTACACGTGTCTCTTTCGATTCTTGTTTCCTCAGTGTGTATGCCCAGCAGTGGGATTGCTGGGTCATATGGAAGTTCTATTTCCAGATTCTATTTCTACATTGTCTGTTGTAACCTCTCCTTTTTCATTTATAACTTTGTTGATTTTATTATTCTCTTTTTTCTTGATTAGTCTGACTAAAGGTTTGTCAATTTTGTTTATCTTCTCAAAGAACCAGCTTTTAGTTTTATTAATCTTCCTTTCTTTTCTTTTTTATTCATTTCTGCTCTGATCTTTATGATTTCTTTCCTTCTTCTAAATAAGGGGGTTTTTTTGTTGTTGTTGTTCTTCTTCTTCTTCTTTTTCCTCTTGTTTTAGTTGTAAAATTAGGTTATCTATTCGATGTTATTCTTGTTTCTTCAGGTAGGAATGTATTGCTGTTAAACTTCCCTCTTAGAACTGCTTTTGGTGCATCCCTTAGGTTTGAGTCATTATGTTTTCACTGTCATTAGTTTCGAGGATTTTTTTTTTCCTTAGTAACCTCTTTGTTGTTTAGTAATATATTGTTTGATCTCCGTGTTTTTTGTGTTTTTTTTTCCTTGTAATTGATATCTAGTTTTATAATGTTGTAGTCAGAAAACATGCTTGATATGATATCAACTTTCTTAAATTTACTGAGACATGATTTGTGACCCAAGAGATGGTCTATCCTGTAGAATGTTCCATGTGCACTTGAGAAGAACGTGTGATTTTCTGCATTTGGATGGAATGTCCTGAAGATATCAATGTGATCCTCTGGTCTAATATGTCATTTAAGACTAGTGTTTCCTTGTTGATTTTCTGTCCATTGGTGTAAGTAGGGTGTTAAAGTCTCCTACTATTATTACTGTCAATTATCATATCCTACTATTATTGCTGTCAATTTCTCCTTCATGTCTGTTATTGTTTGTCTTATGCATTGAGATGCTCCTATGTTGGGTACATAGATAATTACTACTGTTATGTTTCCTTTTGGATTGATCCCTTGATAATTATGTAGTGTCTATCTTTATCTCTTGTAATATTCTTTACCTTAAAGTCTATTTTGTCTGAAATGAGGATTGCTGCTCCAGCTTTCTTTTTATTTCCATTTTCATGGAATATGTTTTTCCATTCTCTCACTCTCAGAATATATGTGCTTTGGGTCTTAAATGAGTTTCTTACAGACATATATAATGGATATGTATATATCCATTCAGCCAGTTTGTGTCTTTTGTTTGGAGCATTAAATTCATTTACACTTAAAGCAATTATTGATATATATGTTCCTACTGACATTTTCTTCATTTTTGGAGGTTTGTTTTTGTAGATCTCTTTTCTTCTCTTGCGTTTCCTGACTATATAATTCCCTCTAATATTTGTTGTAAAGATGGTTTGGTGGTGCTAAATTCTCTTAACATTTCCTTGTCTGTAAACCTTTTGATTTCTCCATAGGTTTTGAATGAGATCTGTGCTGGGTAGAGTAATCATGGCTGTAGGTTTTTCCCTTTCACTACTTTAAATATATCCTGCCATTCTCTTCTGCCCTGCAGAGTTTCTGCTGAAAGATCAGCCATTAAACATATAGTGTTTCCTTTGTATGTTACTGTTTGCTTTTCCCTTGCTGCTTTTAATATTCTTTCTTTGTGTTTAATCTTTGTCAGTTTGATTAGTATGTGTCTTGGTGTGTTTCTCATTGGGTGTATCTTGTATGGGATACTTTGTGTTTCTTGAATTTGATTGACTATTTCCTTTCCCGTATTGGGGAAAATTTCAGCTATAATCTCTTCAAAAATTTTCTCACATCCTTTCTTTTTCTCTTCTTCTTCTGGGACTCCTATAAACCGAATGGTGGTGCATTTAATATTGTCCCTGAGGTCTCTGAGACTATCCTTATTTCTTTTCATTGTTTTTATTTTATTATGCTCTTCAGCAGTTATTTCCCCCATTCTATCTTCCAGCTCTCTGATCCATTCTTCTGCTTCAGATATTCTGCTATTGATTCCTTCTAGGATATTTTTAATTTCTGTAATTGTGTTTTTTGTCTCTGTATATTTATTATTTAATTCTTCTGTATCCTCATTAAATTATTCTTGCTTTGATTCTTGCTTTTTCTGCATTCCATTTTCAAGGTTTTAGATCATCTTTACTATCATTATTCTGAATTATTTTTCAGGTAGTTTGCCTATTTCCTCTTCATTTATTTGGATTTGTGTGTTTCTAGGTTGTTCCTTTATTTGTGCAGTATTTCCCTCCTTTTTCTTTTTCTTTTTTTGTGTGGTTCTGGCTTGTTCTAGTCTCATTTAAAAACAACTTTTAAAATGTGATTATCTCCACCAAAAAAGAAAAAGAAAAGACGGACAGATCCAAGGAAATGGGACCATTTGACAGTTCTGTGGAACATGTCTCTGGGACTCCCAGGGCTCTGGCCTGGCGTGAGGTGCAACTTCGGGTCAGCACAAGCCTCCAGGACACCCCTGTGGCCTCCCTCTCGGATTCCTTCCTGAACACCTGTGGCATCTGGCCCTCGGAGAGGAAAAGGTGAAGTGAGCACATCACAGATTAAATTCTCATTTCACACCAATGTACAGAGGGCAACTATAAGATGCCTATTCAGAGCAGATCAAGACCCAAAAGGGGAGCAGGGAGGGGCATGCACAGTTTTTACTTTCATCCTAGCCTCTGTGGCCACCCCTCGGCCATTTCTCTCCTCTATTGAAATAGCTTTTGGGGAGGCTGGGGGAGGGGGCGAGGACTTCCTCCACAGTCCAGGCTTCGCACAGCCTCTGGCTTCAGTGGGAGCAGCAGTGCCAGGGCTGCAGACCCCAGAGAGGAGGGGGTGGGGTTGGGGCTGCATGGCAGCTTCTCGTGAGGGCTAGGCTCCAGGAGGCAGCCCGTCCTTCTCCCCGGGTGAGCTCTGGGATGGGGACAGGCTGCTTCCACTGCGATCTCTCCAGCCTCTGTTAACCTCTGATTCACCAAGGAGGGGAGGGCAGCCCAACTGTAGGTGGACAGGGAACAGGGCCTCAGTCACTGTCAGACCCCGCTAGAGAGGACCCTTTCCGTTTCTGCTTGGTGGGCTTCAGTTTTGTGTCTTCTTCCTCAGAGGCACTGCTGGAGCCAGACTCCTCCTCAGCATTGGATGCTTATTGTGTTTGAGATCTCCTTTTCCTAGGCTCCAAGTTTGAATTCTTTCTTCCTTTTGGTTTCTGCCCTTTTGAGGTTGGCCCAGTAGTTTGTGTAATCTTTGGGTATGTTGTGACTTTTGCTTGCATTCTGGTGGGAGTAGGTAAGCTTTTTTTTCCTTCAAGTGAATGCAAATCTAACTCAGTGGGAAAGGCTGAGTGAGGTGGTAATCCTCTCTGCTGATGACTGGGTTTGTATTTTTCTCTTGTTTGTTGTTTGAATGAGGTGTCCTGCACAGGGTGCTACTGGCCATTGGGTGATATGGGGTCTTGTATACAAGTGGTTGCCTTTGTGGGAGTTTTCATTATTTGCTACTCCCTGGGGTTATTAGTTCTCTGGTAATCTAGGATCTCAGAATCAGCACTCCCATTGCAAAGGCTCAGGTCTTGATCTCTGGCTGGGAACAGAGATTCCACAGGTGGTTGGTTATGGCATTAAGCAGGGTTTAAAAAAATACCTCAAAACAAGAAGCAAAAGATGCACCCCAGACAAATGACAAGTACAAAGTCAGGCAAATAATCACTAAAGTAATGGAATATACTTGCACACATATGCACGAATAAGCAAAATCACAACAGTTCAAGAAAAATATGGTACAATAGGCCTGGTAAACAAAGGAAACCAAAAATATTATCCACCAGTTAAGAACAAAACTAACTAAAGCACAAAGTGGAAAACAAAATTAAAGCAAGAGCCAACTGGGGAATAAAGCAATGAAAGCCAAACAAACTAACAAATATGGTGAGACAAAGAAAGGAAAGAAAGAATAAAATTAAAAGTTAAATAGAGGTAGATAAAGGTTTATGTATATTAAAGATTAACCACAAGGGTGAAAGAACAGTAGGAAAGCAAACAAAAGAATAAATGTAGAAAAAATAATAATAAATTTCAAAAAGTAATTAAAATTTAAAAAGAGAGGGGGGGTGGGGGGGAAGGAAAACTACACAGAACCACAAAAGGTCAACAGAGGCAGAACTTCTGTCAATAGAGGCAGAAGTTTATAACAGAAATAAAGTGTGATTAAAAATATTTTTATCAAAATCTTAAATAATTTAATACTAATAAATCCTACAACTACAGAGGGAAAAAAGGGGGAAATTCAGAAGAAAGTACAGAACAAGTCAAAGCATAAATAATAAATGTTTTTCTTGAGTCTCTGCTGTCAGTGTCCTTTCCCTCTCTGGGAGTCTCAGATGCCCTCCAACAACTGTGCTGGTTTCTGGACCTGCTGTAGAAGCAGCTCACACTCTAATCTGGTCCTACTCCTGAATGTTCTTGCCTCCAATGTCCACTGCTGTCAGAACTAGTGCATTTTCTTTTGTGAGAACTCTCAATGTCCTTTTATATATTCCATAGACACAAAATTTGCCTAGTTGATATGTGGGTGCTTAGTCATTCAGTCTTGTCTGACTCTTCATGATCCCAAGTTGCCCACGAAGCTCCTCTGTCCATGCGGACTTTTCAGGCAAGAATAGTGGAGGGGGTTGCCAAGCCCTCCTCCAGAGGATCTTCCAACTCAGGGATCAAACCCAAGTCTCCATTTCAGGCAGATTCTTTACCATCTGAGCCACCAGGGAAGCCTAGTTGATAGTGTGGGTTTAATCTTCAGCTTGTACAGCTGGTGGAAAGGTTTTGGATTCTCTTCCTTAGCCACACTGCCCCTGGGTTTCAATTGTGGTTTTATCTCCACCTCTGCATGTGGGTCATCCACAGCGGTTTGCTCTTGAGGCTGTCCTAGAGGGCTTGGGTCTTCCCCAGTGAGTGCCAGGTGTGGAGGTGTTGCAGCTGCTTACGTCGCAGGGGCCCTGGAAGCAACACATACTCAGGAATGCTGGTGGATAAGGAAGCAAGAAATATGGTTTTCTAGAAGCATGTGGCAACCCACACTTTTATTCTTACCTGGAGAATCTCTTGGACAGAGAAGCCTGTCAGGCCACAGGGTGGCAAAGAGTTGGACACAACTGAAATGACCCTGCATATACACAGGCAGTACTTTTTCTAGCCTGTAGCAGCTTTGTCCCACTGTGGATCGAGCATGAAGGAGGCACATCTGCTTGTGTCATGGAAACCCTGGCCGTACCAAGTGTGCAGGTATACAGACTGCCTCAGCTGTAGAAGTTGTGGCCCTATCAGAATAATTTTCTAGCTTCTGGAAGCTGGTGATCAGAAGGCCTCTTTGGATAGTCCTTATCTGTTGCTCCACCTTTTCAGGCACTTAAAGGGCTCCCTTGCCTTGGGTCCTTTCTGTTGTTTGACATGTCAGGCACATAAAGCCATCCCTCTGGCTGGGATCCTATTCTGATGTTCAGTTCATCAGGCACCTAAAGGGCTCCCCTGACTAGGGTCCTTCTCTGCTGTTTGGTGTGTCAGGCACTTAAAGGGCACCCTGGCGTCCTACTCTGCTGTTCTATGCATCAGGCACTGAAAGGGCCAGCCTCTCTATTGTTTAGCTGCCGTTAGTGGTCTGTGGGGGGAGAGAGGCTAAGGTGATGGCTCCACCCCATACGCATGACTCAGTAGTATCACCTTGCTGCCTTGGCTGCCTAGCTTTCCTTCACAGGCATTTCCCACCACAATCTCCTCCCTCATGCCCCTCAGGCGGTCTCCCCACAGTCAGTAGAGGACCTCACCCTGGGATTGCTCCACAACCCCTGCTTTCCAGCTCCCAGCTGCTGTGCCTTCTAGGGGACCCACATCCCTGTCCGGGGTATGTATGTCTGCAGCAAGTGTTGTCTGTGTGATTCTTATTTCATTTAGGCTGCCACAGGTCAGCTGCTTCACTCTCAGCCTCAAATGTTTCTCCTGTGACCCAAACAATTGCCCCAGAGTGGAAATTGGACCCCTGCTTCAGTTCCCCCACCCACCAAGGGCAGGTCCAGTCCTACTAACTCTCCTGTTTCTTCCCTTAGTTCCTGAGTCCTACCAAGTTTTGCTTGGTGCTGTGTATTCTTTTCCAGTATACAGGTACTCCTTCCCACTCTCAGCTGGTGTTCTGAAAGCACTTTAGTGTCTGAAGGTGTATACCTGATGTATCCATGGAGAGAGATGTACTCCACATCCACCTGCTCCTCCACCATCTTGTTCCTCTTCCATAGTTTCTTTTTTTTTTTTCCTTTAAAAAAAATATTTTTTAACTTTACAATATTGTGTTGGTTTTGCCATATATCAATATGAATCCACCACAGGTATACACGTGTTCCCCATCCTGAACCCTCCTCCCTCCCCATACCATCCCTCTGGGTTGTCCCAGTGCACCAGCCCCAGGCATCCAGTATCGTGCATCGAACCTGGACTGGCGACTCATTTCATATATGATATTATACATGTTTCAATGCCATTCTCCCAAATCATCCCACCCTCTCCTTCTCCCACAGA
>NW_011490970.1:30928-31587 GCF_000754665.1 Bison bison bison | reverse complement strand
ACAGGCATACCTCAAGAAACAAGAAAAAAGTCAAATAAATAACCGAACTCTACACCTTAAACAACTAGAAAAGGAAGAAATGAAGAACCCCAGCGTTAGTAGAAGGAAAGAAATCTTAAAAATTAGGGCAGAAAGAAATGCAAAAGAAACAAAAGGAACCATAGCAAAAATCAACAAAACCAAAAGCTGGTTCTTTGAAAGGATAAATAGAATTGATAAATCATTAGCCAGACTCATCAAGAAACAAAGGGAGAAAAATCAAATCAATAAAATTGGAAATGAAAATGGAGAGATCACAACAGACAATACACAAATACAGAGAATCATGAGAGACTACTATCAGCAATTATATGCCAATAAAATGGACAACATGGAAGAAATGGACAAATTCTTAGAAAAGTACAACTTTCCAAAACTGGACCAGAAGAAACAGAAAATCTTAACAGACCCATCACAAGCACGGAAATTGAAACTGTAATCAGAAATCTTCCAGCAAACAAAAGCCCAGGTCCAGACGGCATCACAGCTGAATTCTATCAAAAATTTAGAGAATAGCTAACACCTATCCTGCTCAAACTCTTCCAGAAAAGTGCAGAGGAAGGTAAACTTCCAAACTCATTCTATGAGGCCATCATCACCCTAATACCAAAACCTGACAA
>NW_011490970.1:22455-30828 GCF_000754665.1 Bison bison bison | reverse complement strand
AAAAACTCTCCAGAAAGAGGAATAGAAGGAACATACCTCAACATAATAAAAGCTATATATGACAAACCCACAGCAAACATTATCCTTAATGATGAAAAATTGAAAGTATTTTCCCTAAAGTCAGTAACAAGACAAGGGTGCCCACTTTCACCATTACTATTCAACATAGTTTTGGAAGTTTTGGCCACAGCAATCGGAGCAGAAAAAGAAATAAAAGGAATCTAAATTGGAAAAGAAGAAGTAAAACTCTCACTGTTTGCAGGTGACATGATCCTCTACATAGAAAACCCTAAAGACTCCACTAGAAAATTATTAGAACTAATCAATGAATATAGTAAAATTCCATAGTTTCTTAATGTTGCATTCCCACCAACAGTGCAGGAGGGTTCCATTTCTCCACAACTTCTCCAGCCGTTATTATTTGTAGACTTTTAATGATTTCCATCCTGACCCTTGTGAAGTGATATCTCATTATAGTTTTCTTATTATTATTATTTCTCTAATAATTACTGACATTGAGCCTCATTTCATGTGCCCATTGGCCAGTTGTGTGTGTCCTTTGGAGAAATGTCTGTTTAAGTCTTCTGCCCATTTTCTGATTAGGTGTTTACTTTTTTGATATTAAGCTGCAGTGAGCTGTTTGTAACTTTCAGAGGGTAATGCTTGTTGGTCACATCATTTACTTATGTGGTTGTCTTTTGCTTTGTTAATGGTTTCCCTTGCTGTGCAAAAGCTTTTGAGTTTATTTGAGTCCCATTTGTTTGTTTTTGTTTTTATTCCCTTTGCTGTAGATGACTGATTGAAAAAGATATTGTTGCAGTTTACATCAAAGTGTGTTCTGCCAATGTTTCCTTTAAGAGATTTATAGTATCAGGTCTTACCTTTAGGTCTTTAACCATTTTTGAGTTTATATTTGAATGTGCTGTTAAAGAATGTTCTAATTTTATTTTTTACATGTAGCTTTCCACTTTTCCCAGAACCATTTATTAAAGAGATTTTCCCTTCTTCATTGCATTTTTTTCCCCCTCCCTGGTCATGGATTAATTAACCCTAGGTGCATGGGTTTAATTCCAGGCTTTCCACCCAGTTCCGTTGATCTATATTTCAGTTTTTTTGTGCCACTACTATACTGTTTTTTGTAATACTTTGTAATATAGTCTAAAGTTTGAAAAACTGATTCCTCTAGCTCCATTGTTCTTTCTCAAGATTACTTTGGCTATTTTGGGTCTTTTATGTCCCCATACAATGTTACACACTACTATACTTAAAGTAGATAGCCAATAAGGACCTACTGTATAGCACATAAAACTTTGCTTAATATTCAGTAACAACCTAAATGGCAAGTAAATTTGGAAAAGAATAGATACATATATGTGTATAACTTGCTGTACACCTAAAACTAACAAAACATTGTTAATCAACTATGCATATGTGCTAAGTCACTTCAGTTGTGTCTGACTCTTTGAAAATCATGAACTTTTGTCTACCAGCCTCCTATGTCAATGAGATTCTCCAGGCAAGAATTCTGGACTGGGTTGCTAAGCTCTCCACCAAGGGTTCTTCCCAACCCAGGGATTGAACCTGCATCTCTTATGTCTCCTGCATTGGCAGATGGGTTCTCTACCACTAGCACCACCTGGGAAGCCCATTAGCCAACTGTACTCTAATAGAAAATACAAATTCTTAAATTATTATTAACTTTAAAAATGATACCATAGTAGGAATATTTCTGTCTAGGAAACAAGTAAATATACCAAATATAAACTTACTATTAAAAGTCATTTTAAGTAGTATAATAGTAATTATAATTCTTTATTTTTAACTGAATTCACTTATCTTCCATAAAAAGGATGTCCCAATCATTCATTGCTATATAACAAGTCATCTCAAATGTTATGGATTAAAACAACAGCTGTTTTATTGTCTCTTGGTCTTTTGTGTCAGAAATTTGGGGGTGTTTGGGCCAGGGAGCTGTTACTTAGGCCTCACATGTGGCTGGATTCGGATGGTGGCTGAGGTATTGGGGATGCTAAAGCCACCAGGGGCTTCCTGAGCATCTCTCCATCTTCATGAAGGTTCAAGGCCTCTCTGTGATCTCTCTTTTTGATGAAATTGGGCTTCCTCACATCATGGGATGTCAGGGATATTACACTGTTTTACATGGCAGCTCAGGGCTGCAAAAGTATATAGCTCAACAGAGAATCAGATGAAAGCTTTATCATCTGATCTTAAATATTACATAGTCTCATTTCTAACTTAGCCTCAAACCCTGCTCCAATTTAAGAAAAAATAGTATATGCTAAAGTTAAGTATGTCAATAGTACTTTATAAGAAAAGCAAGTTGGATATGTAATATTGTGGCAAACATCTTTAGAAAATAAATTCTGCCAGCATCAATGGTTAGAGGAGTTTCTGAAGCCTGACTTCTTGGGTTTGTGTCCCAGCACTAGCTGGACCATGCACAAATTGAACCACTCTGCCTCAGTCTCTAAGAAGGGAATGTAGTTACATCTAGCCAAAAATATTATCAAGATTAAATGAGATGATATGTGTAAAATTACCATAAGCCGGTGTCTGGCATATAGTAAGAACAGGTGAAAAGAAAGTAAAAGTGAAGTCACTCAGTTGTGTTTGACTCTTTGTGACACCATGGACTGTAACCTACTAGGCTCCTCTGTCCGTGGAATTTTCCATGCAAGAGTACTGGAGTGGGTTGTCATTTCCTTCTCCAGGGGATCTTCCCGACCCAGGGATCAAACCCAGGTCTCCTGCATTGCAGGCAAACATTTTACCATCTGAGCCACCTGAGAAGCACAGGTAAGTGTCTACAGTTATAATTATTTAGCTTTATTTGTTCAAGTAAGTTTGAGAGTATAAACATATGAGTCTGTGGAATTTTTGACATCAGATAGTATGTCTAAATCACCACTATAACTCCAGAGTTTGTAGGCTTTTAATATTATTCCTTGCAAGGATGCTTTTAGGTGTTCAGTCCCTCTCTGGAAGGGGGTGTTGGGAATGACCTCAATTCTCATGTTTCTTAATAAATATTGTTTCCATAGACAACAAGGATGCCTGTAAAAGAATTGTATCTTTATGTCTGCAAACAATTGACAAATTGTTTTGTTCTCAGTTCCCATTGTACAGAACAACTAAAGAATGAGAAGAAGGAGTAGGAAGTGGGGAAGCACGATTCAGTCCATAATCCATAAAAATATATTTAAAATCTGTGAAAAACAAGTCAAGATGTAAATCAGCAGTGTTGTAGTCAAAAAAGCTCAAGGAAAGAAACCTAATTTCCCTTCTTTTACCCTTATATATTTTTTTAGATAATTGCCTTAAATCTTTATGTCTGCTCTTTGTCAGAATGTGGAAAGCCATAATTTTCTGTCTCTGCCTTTTCTCTCTCTCTCTCTCTCTCTCTCTCTCTCTCTCACACACACACACACACACACACACACACACACACACACTTCATCTTACCATCTGTTCCTCATTCTTCCATCATTTCAAGATAGGGGAGCATAAAGACATGAATTTAACTCTCCTTACCTCTTCCATGACCCATCCAAGCCTCAGTTGATGAGAAAGATCTTCCAATGAATAAATGAGAAAAAGGAGTTTCTGAAGCTCATAGCTAAAAACTGTACCTAGGGAAATGTATAAAGTGAAAAGAAGTGAAAGTCACTCTGTCGTGTCCAACTCTTTGTGACCCCATGAACTATATAGTTCATGGAATTCTCCAGGCCAGAATACTGGAGTGGGTAGCCTTTCCCTTTTCCAGGGTATCTTCCCAACCCAAGGATCAAACCCAGGTGTCCCACATTGCAGGTAGATTCTTTACCAGCTGAGCCACAAGGGAAAAGTATAAAATTATAGATTAAGTACTGGAGAAAAGACACCTTAAACAAAATTAGAAAAATGACAGTGTTAGTCATTCAGTCGCATGTGACTCTTTGTGACTCCATGGACTTTAGCCCTCCAGGCTCCTCTGTCCATGGGATTCTCCAGGCAAGAATACTGGAGTGGGTTGCCATTCCCATCTCCACAAAATTAGAAGCATTTTCTAAATAGTGTTTTTGCAATTCTTTGTCCATATTTGTCGATATTTGGAACTAGACTTGTGATGAAAAAAATATAACTTCTAATGAATATATTGAACAGGCAACAACTCTTAGTCATAGCATGAAAATAAAACTAGTGTAATTTGAAAGTATTATCTTTGCAATATTGAAGTTCTGTGTTTTGCCTTACCAGCTATACTGATACATGATAAATATGAGCAAAATAGGTAAAGTCCTTAGTTTTCAATTTTCTCATCTTAGAATGAGTAAAATGCTGCTACTAATTTATTGGTTAGGATGATTGTCTATTTTCTATTTTTTCATGACAAACCTAGTAGCTCAAACCAATATCTATTTCTTATCTCATTTCTGTAAGTCAGAAGCCTGGGTGTGCTCAACTGTCTTTTGTTCCAAGTATCATAAGTCTAAAACAATGGTGTCAATCAGTCTCTGATATCATTTGGAGCTCAGAGTCCTCTTTCAAGCTCATGTGTCATGGAAGAATTCAGTTTCTCAGTTGAGTAAAGTCTGAGACCCTTGAATCCTTGCTTCTTGTCATATAGGAGTCACTCTCAGATCCTGAAGGCCACCCACTTCCTTGCCATGAGGCTCCACAAAGCCAGCAATGGCACAGTGAATCTTTCTTGTACTTTGGATCTCTCCAAATTTCTCTCTCTGTGATCAGATTTAAAGGGCTCATATGATTAGTTCAGGCTCACCCAAATAATACTCTTAAGGTCAGCTGACTTGAAGCCTTTATTATAGCTGTTAAACCCCTTCATGGAAATACCTAGATTAGTATTTGAATATTGGGAGAAGCTGTATGTACACCAGTTGCCAGAAATCAGAGACCAGCTTAAAATTCTACCCACTACAAGAACCAAATGGAATCTGGTATGCAAGGCTATAAAGCCATTTAGCAAACTTCTTGGAATATAAGAGCACTCATCATCAACACCACTGATGTCATCACAGTCATCACCAACACAGGAGGGGGAGCAGTGACACCCTACATCAAATTTTGGCTGAAATGCAGCTAAAGTGAATGAGGCCAAACAGCTGCTCATGGATGTTCTTTCTTTATCAGATATAATGTCTCTGAATTATCACTTTAAGTTAAGAAATATGAAGGCAGATTATAATTCCACTGGACATTGCTTCAAATAATAATCATGAATAGTCAACATAAATGCCATCACCTTCTCTAGAAAGTTCTACTGACATTTCCTTCTTTTTTCTATCCCAGCTTAATTAAAGAATATTTGTACTCTTTTGGGGCCATCTACTTTTATATTTTATTCTTCAAGTAGCATTTAGATTCTTTATGGATAAAAAATAATGCCTATTATGACCAACCTAGATAGCATATTCAAAAGCAGAGACATTACTTTGCCAACAAAGGTCCATCTAGTCAAGGCTATGGTTTTTCCAGTGGTCATGTATGGATGTGAGAGTTGGACTGTGAAGAAAGCTGAGTGCCAAAGAATTGATGCTTTTGAACTGTGGTGTTGGAGAAGACTCTTGAGAGTCCCTTGGACTGCAAGGAGAGTCAACCAGTCCATTCTAAAGGAGATCAGTCCTGGGTGTTCTTTGGAAGGACTGATGCTAAAGCTGAAACTCCAGTACTTTGGCCACCTCATGCGAAGAGTTGACTCATTGGAAAAGGCTCTGATGCTGGGAGGGATTGAGGGCAGGAGGAGAAGGGGACGACAGAGGATGAAATGGCTGGATGGCATCACTGACTCAATGGACATGAGTTTGAGTGAACTCTGAGAGTTGGTGATGGACAGGGAGGCCTGGCGTGCTGCAATTCATGGGGTCTCAAAGAGTCAGACACGACTGAGTGACTGAACTGAACTGATCATCCTCAAGAAATGTCCTGGCATAACAAAAAAGATGTGAAATTATTAAATTATTAAATAGATACATTCCTGTAGACAAATACTCAACACAAATGAAATCAGCACATGCACCCAGGACGTCCTCACAGGCAGCTGGACGTCCTATAGAAACACAGAATCTGGGAGCTCTTGATATTTAAATATCCTTGAAAACAGTGTGCATCAGAAAGCAGAGCCATAGTCACAGATGTTTAGAATTAGGAGTGCTGTCCAAAGCGGTGTGCTGTTCATCTGAATAGGACTTGAATCACAAAAATATGAACTTAATTTCATAATCATTCTCTTGTAAACAATTTATGCTAAGATTAGTCAGGGATCAAGAACTGTCTCCTACCTCAAAGGATAAAAAACTTAGAGACACTAGGACAAGTCCAACCAGCATAAGTAGAAATGCAAACTTGAGCTAAAGATGCTAAAATGCCATTTTGCAGTGATTCGTGTAGGTATATTATAAAGGAAATCTTATTAGAAATGTGTTATTTACAGGCATACATGTAACTTAGCTACACATATGTTTTGATTAATACACATAGCTTACTACTTTATAACTTCCATGTGCAATAATCAATACTCATAAATAATATTTCATGAAACTATTGAGCCACAATGGAGTCATAAAGTGTTGAAAGTATGAGATGGAATAGAGGGATGAATTAAATTAAGATTACATACTAAAACCATCTTTACTGCCCATCCAGCTATTTTTTCCTTCTACACTTTATATTAGTACATTCCATGCATGAATGGAGAAATAGAGGCATACTATTATTGATGAATATTTTGAATTCATATGTCAAGAGATTTATTTGAGAAGCTAACTCAGTTCAGTTCAGTCACTCAGTTGTGTCCAACTCTTTGAGACCCCATGGACTGTAGCACGCCAGGCTGCCCTGTGCATCACCAACTCCCGGAGCTTGCTCAAACTCATGTCCATCGAGTCGGTGATGCCATCCAACCATCTAATCCCTGTCGTCCCCTTCTTCTCCTGCCTTCAATCTCTCCCAGCATTAGGGTCTTTTCCAGTGAGTCAGCTCTTCACATCAGGTGGCCAAAGTATTGGAGATCCAGCTGCAGCATTAGTTCTTCCAATTAATATTCAGGACAATTTCCCTTAGGACTGACTGGTTTTATCTCCTTGCAATCCAAGGGACTCTCAAGAGTCTTCTCCAACACCACACTTAAAAAGCATCAATTCTTCGCTGTTCAGCTTTCTTTATAGTCCAATTCTCACATCCATACATGACTACTGGGAAAACCATAGCTTTGAATATATGAACGTTTCCTGGAAAATTAATGTCTCTGCCTTTTAATATGTTGTCAAGGTTGGTCATAGCTTTTCTTCCAAGGATGCCATCATCTTCGTCTTTTGAATGTTGGGTTTTAAGCCAGCTTTTTCACTTTCCTCTTTCACTATCCTCAAGAGGCTGTTTAGCTCCTCTTCATTTTGAGCCTTAATGTAGTATCATCTGTGTATCTGAAGTTATTGATATTTCTCCCGGCAATCTTGATTCCAGCTTGTGCTTCATCCAGTACAGCATTCCACTGATGTACTCTGCATATAAGTGAAATAAGCAGGGTAGCAATATACAGCCATGACATACTCTTTACCCAATTTGGAACCAGTCCATTGTTCCATGTCCAGGAGGGGACTAATGGAAAGATAATCAATCAAAAATGGTTTTGTGATTATGTGCTTTAAAAAATGTTTGATTTCATTTTAGAAATTATAAGTCATTACTTTGTTTCACTAAGGTGTCGTAATGATAGTAATCCCTCTTGGTTATTTTATTTAATGTATAAATTGTGAACAAAATCACAAACTGAAAAAGTCTTAGTAAGCTTAGAAATCAGGAACTTTTTTTTTTCTAAGATTAGAGCAGTAAGAATCTGCAAGAAAAAGCCATCAAGATGCTCAAAATGATAAAAAGAAAGAAAAAAAAAAGAACACTTCTATAGCTTTTATTGTGCCTCCTCATATCTCTGATCATTTATTTAATACTTTAGTCATATATATTTATATTTATATATAATGCCTTGGAAAAGGTACTTTGGAAACAAAATACTACAGTGTAAAAATTACTGCACCACAATTTATAATTGATGCTGCAAAGCCTTGAAAGAATATCAAGCCTCACAGTAGATATTTAACTACTTATCGAGTTCTCTGAGCAAACTAACCATAATTAATCATTCTTTTCTAATAATGTCACATAACTAAAGAAGTTTCACTGGTACAAATTATAACCTCATATATTCTCTGCATAGTCAATAAAGCAGAAACAGATGTTTTTCTGGAACTCTCTTGCTTTTCCTATGATCCAACGGATGTTGGCAATTTGATTTCTGGTTCCTCTGCCTTTTCTAAAACCAGCTTGAACATCAGGAAGTTCACGGTTCATATATTGCTG
>NW_011490970.1:10899-21577 GCF_000754665.1 Bison bison bison | reverse complement strand
TATGACCAGTGCATTTTCTTGGCAAAACTCTATTAGTCTTTGCCCTGCTTCATTCCATTTTCCAAGGCCAAATTTGCCTGTTACTCCAGGTGTTTCTTTCTCTTTCTTTCTTTTTTTTTTTTTAGGGGTTTAACATTTATTTATTTTTTTTCTAATTTTATTTTATTTTTAAACTTTACATAATTGTATTAGTTTTGCCAAATATCAAAATGAATCCATCACAGGTATACATCCAGGTGTTTCTTGACTTCCTACTTTTGCATTCCAGTCCCCTATAATGAAAAGGACATCTTTTTGGGGTGTTAGTTCTAAAAGGTCTTGTAGGTCTTCATAGAACCGTTCAACTTCAGCTTCTTCAGCATTACTGGTTGGGGCATAGACTTGGATTATTGTGATATTGAATGGTTTGCCTTGGAAACGAACAGAGATCATTCTGTCGTTTTTGAGATTGCATCCAAGTACTACATTTCGGACTGTTTTGTTGACCATGATGGCCACTCCATTTCTTCTGAGGGATTCCTGCCCGCAGTAATAGATATAATGGTCATCTGAGTTAAATTCACCCATTCCAGTCCATTTCAGTTCACTGATTCCTAGAATGTCGACATTCACTCTTGCCATATCTTGTTTGACCACTTCCTATTTGCCTTGATTCATGGACCTGACATTCCAGGTTCCTATGCAATATTGCTCTTTACAGCATCGGACCTTGCTTCTATCACCAGTCCCGTCCACAGCTGGGTATTGTTTTTCCTTTGCCTCCATCCCTTCATTCTTTCTGGAGTTATTTCTCCACTGATCTCCAGTAGCATATTGGGCACCTACTGACCTGGGGAGTTTCTCTTTCAGTATCCTATCATTTTGCCTTTTCATACTGTTCATGGGGTTCTCAAGGCAAGAATACTAAAGTGGTTTGCCATTCCCTTCTCCAGTGGACCACATCCTGTCAAATCTTTCCACCATGACCCACCCATCTTGGGTTGCCCCACGGGCATGGCTTAGTTTCATTGTCCTAGTGTGATTAGATTGACTAGTTTTCTGTGAGTATGGTTTCAGTGTGTTTGCCCTGATGCTCTCTTGCAACACCTACCATCTTACATGGGTTTCTCTTACCTTGGGCATGGGGTATCTCTTCACGGCTGCTCCAGCAAAGTGCAGCCATTGCTCCTTACCTTGGACAAGGGGTATCTCCTCACTGCCGCCCTTCCTGACCTTCTATGTGGGGTAGCTCCTCTAGGCCCTCCTGCGCCCGCACAGCCATGGCTCCTTGGACGTGGGGTTGGTCCTCCCGGCCACCGCCCCTGGCCTTGGTCGTGCAGTTGCTCCTCCTTGCTGCCACCCTTGGCCTCAGGCTTAGGGGCATAGGGTAGCTCCTCTGGCCCGCTGTCCCTGACCCTAACCTCTAAGATTAAGAGCAAGACAAGTCCAATCTCAAAGGTTTATTCAACATAGCGTTAGAAATACTAGACACAATAATTAGAAAAGGGAATAAAATGTATCTAAATTATATAGAAAGTATTAAAACTCTCACTTTGCAGTTGATAGGATAATATACATAAAAAATCAGTAGATAAATAAAGAAAATGTATAGCTATATAATGAAATATTACTCAACCATAAAAAGGAATGAAATTTTGTCATTTGCAAAAACATGGATGGACATAGAGGATATTACACTAACTGAAATAAGTCAAATGGAGAAAGACAAATACTGTATGATTTTGGTGTGTAAAAAATCAAAAATCTATTAGAACTCATTAAAAACTTCAGTATACTTATAGAATACAAAACTAAAATACAGAAATCTGTTGGATTACTATACATCAAAACTGAGAAAACAGAAAGAGAAATTAAGTAAACAATCCCACTTACAATAAAATCAAAAAGAACAAGATACCTAAAAATAAGATTATAAGATATTGATGAAAGAAACTGACGATGACACAAACAGTTGGAAAGATAATCTATGTTCATGGATTGCAAGAATTAATATTGTTAAAATGATCACACTCCCGAAGGCAATCTGTAGATACAAGGCTGCTGCTACTGCTGCTAAGTCACTTCAGTCGTGTCCGACTCTGTGTGACCCCATAGACAGCAGCCCACCAGGCTCCCCCGTCCCTGGGATTCTCAAGGCAAGAACACTAGAGTCTGTTGCCATTTCCTTATCCAATGCATGAAAGTGAAAAGTGAAAGAGAAGTCGCTCAGTCCTGTCTGACTCTTAGCGACCCCATGGACTGCAGTCTACCAGGCTCCTCCATCCATGGGATTTTCCAGGCAAGAGTCCTTGAATGGGTTTCCATTGCCTTCTCTGATAGATTCAGTGCAATCCCCATCAAGTTACAATGGCTTTTTTTTGTTTATTTAGAACATAAAATATTAAAATTTGTACAGACACACAAAAGACTGAATAGTCAAAGCAATCTTGAGAAAGAAGAACAAAGCTGGACTTACCATAGTCCTAGACTTTAGTCTATACTACAAGCTAAAGTAATCCACGAAGGATGAAACTGGAACAAAGAGGCAATTAGATTAATGGAACAGAACTGGGCACCCAGAAATGTATCCACACTTATTTGGGCAATTAACCTAAAACAAAGGAGGCAATAATATACTGTCAGTAAAAGAGCACCTCTTCAATAAATGGTGTTGGGAAAACTAGACAACTACATACAAAATAATGAAACTAGACTACTCTCTCACACCATTCACAAAAATACATTAAAAATGTATTAAAGACTTAAAAGTAAGACTTGAAACCATAAAACCTCCAGTAGTAAACAAAAGCAGTAAACTCTTTAGTTTTAGTATATTTATTTTGAGTGTATCCTCATACAATGGAAGTAAAAGCAAAAGTAAACAAGTGAGACCACATCAAACTAAAAAGCTTTTGCAAAATTAAGGAAACTTTCAGGAAAATGAAAAGGTCACGTACTGAATGGCAGAGTATATTTTAAATTGATATATCTGATAAGGGGTTAATATTCAAAATATGCAAAGAACTGATATAAATTTAAAAAGAAAATATAATAAATGACCTGATTAAAATATAGGCAGAAGTTCTGAAAATACTTTTTTCCTCAAAGAAGATATACAGATGGCCAATCGCACATGAAAAGACCCTTGCCATCTTTAATCATCAGAAAAATTCAAATCAAAAGAAAAGTGAGATATCTCACACCTGTCAGAATGGCAATTATCAAAAATATATAAAATTACAAGTGTTAGTGAGGATATGGAGACAAATTGAATCCTCATAATCTGTTGGTGGGAATGTACATCAGTGCAGCCACTATGGAAAACAATGTAAAAATTACTCAAAATATATATATTTTTTAATCTACCATTTTATCCAACAATTCCACTCTTGTGTGTTTATCTAAAGAAAAGAAAACTAATTTTCAAAAACAAAAAAAAACAAAAAAAAATAGACTTGTATGTTCAGTGTAGCCTTATTTGTAATTATCAAGATACAGAAGCAATCTAATTGCCCATGCATGCTAAGTCACTTCAGTTGTGTTAAACTTTTGGCAACTCTATAGACTGTAGCCCAATAGGCTCCTCTATCCATGGGATTCTCCAGGCAAGAATTCTGGAGTGGGTCACGATGTCCTCCTCTAGGGGATCTTTCTGACCTAGGGATCAAACCCGTGTCTCTTACATCCCCTGCATTGGTAGGCAGGTTCTTTACCACCAATGCCACCTGGGAAGCCATCTAAGTGCCCATCAGTAGATAAATAGATAAATAATATGTATAGATATATAATATAATATTAGTCGTGAAAACGGAATGAAATTTTGCCACTTGCAAATACATGGATGGACCTAGAGGATATTATCCAGACTGTTATAAATCAGAGAAAAACAAATACTGCCTAATTTCACTTACACGTGGAATCTAAAAAACAAAACAAATGAACAAACATAAGTGAAACAGAGTTATAGACACAGAGAAGCAACAGGTGTGGGATGGGAGAATGAAAAAACAATAGGTGAAGGAGATTTCAGAGATACAAACTTCCAGTTGCAAAACAAGTGACTCCTGGGCATGGAATACAAAGTTAATAACTTCGTAGTAACTTTGTATGGTGACATATCATAACTTGACTTACTGTGGTGAACATTTTGAAATGTAGAGAAATATTGTCTATGTGACATATCAGGAAATAACATTGTGTTCTAGGTTAATTATATTTCCAAAACAAATAAACAAACTCATAGAAGTGATCAGATTTGTGACTACCAGAAGCAACAGGTGGCTGAGGGTGAATTGGAGGAAAGTAGTCACAAAGTATAAGCTTCCAGTTATAAGATAAATACTTAATATGTAACATACAATTTAATACACATAATTTACACTGTTACATGTTATATATGAGAGTTACTAAGAGACTAAATACAAAGAGTTCTCCTTACAAGGAAAGACTTTTTTATATTTATTTAATCTTGTATCCATAATTGATGATGATCACTAGACTTATTTTATTTAATGATGTATATGTCAAATTATCATGCTGCACACCTTAAACAGAACTGTATGTTGATTACATCTCAATAACACTGGAAGGAAAACAGTGCCAAGGACACTCAAGAACACCTGCAACTTGTCTCAGTACTGGACTTCTACCTCCCTCTAGTGATAGCTTTTAGCAGCTAACCATATACAGATAAGCACAGCTTTAGTTTGCAGCACCAACCATAATCTTTTGAAAAGAAATTTTGCAACGTTGCAGTTTTATTTTTTTGTCTTTATAAACTCCTGCCTTTTCTCTGCCAATAAAGTTAGCTTTGCTTGATTTAGCATATTCTTTGATTTTGCTTTTCTCTAGCAGTGTCAGTATTATGAATTACTTTAATTTTGAAAATATTTTACAAATTCCTCCAATAAAATTTGTGTTGTTTTGTCATAAAAATGTTTATTGAGCAAATAATGTGTTATATTTCATGACCTTAATCATGATAAAGACTTTTTTAAACTTAATTTTTAACTGAAAGATAATTGCTTTGCAGAATTTGTCATTTTCTGTCAGATATCAGTAAGAATCAGCAATAGGTACACCCATGTCCCCTCCTCCTGAACCTGCCTCCCATTTCCCTCTCCTTCCCATCCTTCTAGACTGCCACAGAGCCTCTGCTGTTTTAGTTCCCTGAGTCATACATCAATTCCCATTGGCTATTTTATATATGATATTGTAAATATCAATGTTACTGTACCAATACATCTCACCCTCTCCCTCCTCCCATCCCCCTGTGTCCATATATCTGTTCTCTATGTCTGTTTCTCTATTGCTGTCCTAAAAATAAATGCATCAGTATTTGGATTTCATACATATATGCATCAATATACAATACTTTTCTTTCTCTTTCTGACTTACTTCACTCTGTATAATAGGTGCTAGACACCTAAAAAAGAAACAAAGATACATAAAGCAAAAATCAGATGAAATACAAGGGAAAAGAAAAAGATACAAAATCATAGTGAGACATATTAACGTTTAGTATTCTTGAGAATATTTTATAAACTGCAGAAAAATAGAATAGGAGCATCTTGAATGATGTCATTAATAATTTAGATGTAATAAATTTATATTTATATTAATATATATTAATATTTTATCTTACACAAATATATTTAAAATTTTGTATCTCATACATACTTCAGCTGTCCATTCAGTTCAGTTCAGTCACTCAGTCATGTCAGAGTCTTTATGACTGCATGGACTGCAGCACACCAGGCTTCCCTGTCCCGGAGCTTACTCAAACTCATGTCCATTGAGTTGGTGATGCCATCCAACCATCTCATCCTCGGTCATCCCCTTCTCCTCCTGCCTTCAATCTTTCCCAGCATCAGGGTCTTTTCAAATGAGTCAGTTCTTGACATCGGGTGGCCAAAGTACTGGGGTTTCAGCTTCAGCATCAATCCTTCCAATGAATATTCAGGACTGATTTCCTTTAGGATGGACTGGTTGGATCTCCTTGCTGTCCAAGGGACTCTCAAGAGTCTTCTTCAACACCACAGTTCAAAAGCATCAATTCTTCCGGGCTCAGCTTTCTTTTTAGTCCAACTCTCACATCCATACATGACTACTGGAAAAACTATAGCTTTGACTAGATGGATCTTTGTTAGCAAAGTAATGTCTCTGCCTTTTAATATGCTGTCTAGGTTGATCATAACTTTTCTTCCAAGGAGCAAGCATCTTTTAATTTTATGGCTGCAGTCACCATCTGCAGTTTTGGAGCCCCCCAAAATAAAGTCTGTCACTGTTTCCATTGTTTCCCCATCTATTTGCCATGAAGTGATGGGACAAGATGCCGTAGTCTTAGTTATCTGAATATGGAGTTTTAAGCCAAATTTTTTTCTCTCCTCTTTTACTTTCATCAAGAGCCTCTTTAGTTCTTCTTCAGTTTCTGCCATAAGGGTGGTGTTATCTGCATATCTGAGGTTATTTATATTTCTCCTGACAATCTTGATTCCAGCTTGTGCTCCATCCAGTCCAGCATTTCTCATGATGTACTCTGCATATAAGTTAAATAAGCAGCGTGACAATATACAGCCTTGATGTGCTCCTTTCCCGATTTGGAACCAGTCTGTTGTCCCATGTCCATTTCTGACTGTTACATCCTGACCTGCATACAGATTTCTCAGGAGGCAGTTCAGGTGGCCTGGTATTCCCATCTCTTTGAGAATTTTCCACAGTTTGTTCTGATCCACACACTCCACATAGTCAAAGGACTCTTGAGAGTCCCTTCTATTGCAAGGAAATCCAACCAGTTCATCCTAAAGGAAATGAGTCCTGAATATTCGTTGGAAGGACTGATGTTGAAGCTGAAACTCCAATACCTTGGCCACATGATGCGAAGAGCTGACTCATTTGAAAAGATCCTGATGCTGGGAAAGACTGAAGGTGGGAGGAGACAGGAAAGACTGAAGGTGGGAGGAGACAGGGACGACAGAGGATGAGATGGTTGGATGGCATCACCGACTCAATGGACATGAGTTTGAGTAAACTCTGGGAGTTGGTGATCGACAGGGAGGCCTGACATGCTGCAGTCCATGAGGTCACAAAGAGTTGGACAGCACTGAGCGACTGAACTGAACTGAACACAGTCAAAGGCTATGGCATAGACAATAAAGAAGAAGCAGATGTTTTTCTGAAACTCTCTTGCTTTTATTTAATTTGAATGTCTTGCAGATATTGAGTGGCCCTTTTGAAAGCATATCTATATTAGTGATTTACCTTAGAACACCACCAGCATGATCAATATTTTTCCTGTCCTAAGAAAATCACAGAAACATTTACATCAGTTGTTACAAAACAAAAACATATTAAGTATAAGTATCTTTCTTGTGCAAACATACAAGTAATTATAGATGACTGCTCTATGTGCTTTAGGAAATTGTGGGCTGCCAGGAAAGATCTCTATCTATTCTGTGGATTTTTTGTGTTAAGACTTTTAAAGAGTGTAAATGTAAATAAGGGAAAAAATGTAATAGTCATCCAAAGGCCAAATGATAAAGCTATTCTTCATAAATAGAGATAAAGCTACTTTCTACTCATCATTTGTAATATTTGCCTATTAGTAGTGATTGATATGAGTCAACATGTATCTACACTGGGTGAAAATAGTCTTCTTTGTGTTAATTTAACAACTCAGTGCATATTTATTTAATAAATACTGTATTGCTGATCCTGTTCACAGCAACAATTGTCTCACTCTTCACAGTGTCCACACTGTTCGTTTAACCCAGGGTAGGCAAGGCTTGAGGGCTGGGAGGAGACTAGCGAAGCCATAGGAACTACAAGCACATTTATTCTCTCCTGGCTGGCACAGTGGCCATAACATTATTCACTCCTGGTTGATGCAGTAGCTGTAGCACTAGACACGCTATATTCTCTACTCTCATGGATGACCTAACTGTGATGCAGCAGTAAATGCCACCACTTTCTAGGTGAGCTGATATATCCCTACAGCCCAAAGTAGTTTGTGACCAAGTGAGTACCTCCTGATGAGCATGTGCAGTGCTATAAATGATCTCAGCTGTTACATAGTCATTATTTGCCAATGTGGGACAAGAGAGCCTGGACACACCATTTTGGTTAATTTGCTCTCTCCCTGCAAATACTCTGTGGAAGACACTATGATAAACACCACAAGGCAACAAAAAAGTGATTAACTTGCTTTTCAGGAACTTAAATTCTGAAAAGAGAAAATTATAGAAAAATAAATATGGTATATGTTTAGATATCCACAGTAGCAGTGAGAAGAAAACAATGGGCTATGAAAATTCAGAGGGTAGAGAGTTACTAATGCTCAGTGATAAGGAATCTGCTTGCACTGAAGAAGATATAGGAGATGTGGGTTTGATCCTTGGGTGGGGAAGATCATTGGAGGGGGGCACAAAAACCCTCTTATTCTAACCCTCATATTCTAGCCTGGAGAATCCTATGGAGAGAGAAGACTGACAGGCTACAGTCCATAGCATCACAAAGAATCTTATATAACTGAAGAGACTTAGCATGCATGGAGGGTTACCATATGCTTGATAAGAGTAGGAAAATCTCTTGAAATTATGTAATTTCAATGGCCTTTTGAAGTCAGTAGCATTTTAATAGATGGGAATACGACAAGGGAAGGGAATTCAGGAGACTGGAGGCCCCAAAGACATGCATCTGCCCCTCCATAGCTATTCTAGCCATTTGCTGTAGGACACGCACATACATACAAAGAAACAAGATGAAACAAAACTTGCTTGCCTCCGGTGGGATGCTTGAGCTCTTGAGTCATGAGCAGGACATAAAGATGACTGAAGCTAAATTTTTACAAGCTTGGCAGAGGAACAATAGCTCAGGTGCTGGAAAAAAAGACACCTGTGGCAAATATCATTCATCTCCCAGGTACAGCCCCAGGTGGATACCAGGATAAAAAGCTGGGACCAGGCACTGCCCATTGCTGCACTGAGAAATTCTAACTGTGATGTTAACTCTTAATCTACCAGAGGAGAGATGAGGATAAGATGTTAATACAAGGAAATCTTCTCTCCACACCCTAATAGTTATGAGTGTTCATGTGTATATTTTATAGAATGGTTGGAAGATGAACTTATAGAAGTCTCACTTTAGTAAAACAAAAAGAGTAAGAGGTTTCACATAGGATACAAAGATAAAAATTAATGCACCAATCCAGAAGATCCAGCATTTCACTAGTAGGAGCTCAAGAAATTGAAAACAAAAATGAAGCACTTCCCAGAACTGGAGAGCATAAGCTTCCAGATGGAAAGAGCTTATTAAGTACCCTGCACAAGGAGTGAAAGGAAGTGAACATATGAACACAGAATTGGAAAATTTCAGAACATTAGAGAAAAGTTGTAAAAAGCATCTAGAAAGGGGGGAAAAATGAAATGAGACAAAACGAAACTAGGTAACATACAAGAGCAAGAATTCCCAACATCATATGTATATAATGATAGAATACATTGAATCAAAGAATGGGAAATTTTGAATGAAAATAATTTTCAGCTTAAACGATTTTTTTTTAAAATCATGAGACATGGCATGCAGGATATTCCCCAACCAGAAATTCAACCCATATTCCATGCATTAGGAGCATGAAGTCTTAGCCACTGGACCTCCAGGAAAGTCCCAGCCTTCTCCCAGTGTAAGATTTACTCTCAGCCAAAACTCCCAGTATAAGTTTAATACTCAGCCAATCAGTCAAATGTAAATCTAGAATTTTAAATTTTGTAAATGTTCAACACAATATCACATATGTAGTATTCTTTCAAAAATATCCAGTTGGAATATAATTATGAGACTAATCAGGCAAATTAAGAATATTGGACAGTCTGAAAAACAACTTATCCGGACTACTCAAAAATTAATGCTACAGAAAATAATAAATGGCTGGAGACTATGATAGTTCCAAAAAAACTAAACAGATTTGGTGACTAAATACTATTCATGAATTTTCATTGGATTTTGATCTTTAAAAAATACTTGTAAAAGGTTGCTTCCATGTTCTAGCTATTGTAAATAGTGCTGCAGTGAGCAATGGGATACCTGTGTCTTTCAATTTTGGTTTCCTCAGGGTATATGCCTAGGAGTGGGATTATTTACAATATCTAGAACATGGAAGCAGCCTAGATGTCCATCGACAGGTGAATGGATAAAGAAGGTGTGGTACATATACACAATAGAATACTACTCAGCCATATAAAGGAACACATTTGAGTCAGTTCTGATGAGGTGGATGAACCTAGAACCTATTATACAGAGTGAGGTGAGTCATAAAGACAGATAAATATTGTATTTTAATGCACATATATGGAATTTAGAAAAATGGTACTGAAGAATCTATTTACAGGGCAACAGTGGAGAAACCGATATAGAGAATAGACTTATGGACATGGGGAGAGGGGAGGAGAGGATGAGATGTATGAAAAGAGTAACATATTACCATATGTAAAATAGATAACCAAGGAGAATTTGCTGTATGGCTCAGAAAACTCAAACAAGGACTCTGTATCAACCTAGAGGGGTGTGTTGTGGAGGGAGATGGGAGGAAGTTTCAAAAGGGAGGAGATATATGTATATCTATGGCTGATTCATGTTGAGGGTTGACAGAAAGCACCAAAATTATGTAAAGCAATTATCCTTCCAAAAAAAAAAAAAAAATCTG
>NW_011490970.1:8705-9927 GCF_000754665.1 Bison bison bison | reverse complement strand
AAAAAAAAAAAAAAAAAATCCTTTGGCCCTTGTGAGTCCCTTGGACTGCAAGAAGATCCAGCCAGTCCATCCTAAAAGAGACCAGTCCTGGGTGTTTATTGGAAGGACTGATGCTGAGGCTGAAACTCCAATACTTTGGCCACCTCATGCGAAGAGTTGACTCATTGGAAAAGACCCTGATGCTGGGAGGGGCTGGGGACAGGAGGAGAAGGGATCGACAGAGGATGAGTTGTCTGGATGGCATCACCAACTCGATGCACATGAGTTTGAGTGAACTATGGGAGTTGGTGATGCACAGGGAGGTGTGGCGTGCTGTGATTCATGGGGTCGAAAAAAGTTGGACACAAGTGAGCTACCAAACTGAACTGAACTGAAATACTAAAATACTACTAAAACAATAGGTGAAAAAGCTATATGAGAACTGGAAGTTGGAGAAGGAGAAGAAAAGTAGCTGTTGCGTTTTGGGGAAAAGAAAATCCTTTGGCCCTATTTTAAAACAATTTGTATGCAATATTATATACAGACACTATTTTTTTTTTTAATTCAATAGAAACAATTAGGAACTTGAAAGATCAAACTGAGGAACTGGTCCATACTTCAGAGCATAAATAAGATGAAATCAAAACCATTAACAGAAAAATACAAGAAAAGTACAAGAAAATAGAAATAATTGAGATCAGACTCAGAAAAAACCCAAACTATCATTATATATGAGTAAATCAAATGGGGGAGTAATAAAGAAGTAATGTTTTTAAGATATTCTTTGTTGATGAAAAATAGTAGCTCTCAGATTCAGTTCAGGTCGGTTGCTCAATTGTGTCCGACTCTTTGCAACCCCATGAACCGCAGCACGCCAGGCCTCCCTGTCCATTACCAACTCTCGGAGTTTAATAAAACTCATGTCCATTGAGTCGATGATGCCATCCAACCATCTCATCCTCTGTCGTCGCCTTCTCCTTCCGCCTTCAGTCTTTCCCAGCTTAAAGTTTTTTTCAAGTAAGTCAGTTCTTCACATTAGGTGGCCAAAGTATTAGAGATTCAGCTTCAGCATCAGTCTTTCCAATGAATATTCAGGACTGATTTCCTTTAGGATGGACTGGTTGGATCCCCTTGCAGTCCAAGGGACTCTCAAGAGTCTTATCAAACATCACAGTTCAAAAACATCAATTCTTTGGTGCTCAGCTTTCTTTATAGTCCAACTTTTACATCCATATATGACTAC
>NW_011490970.1:7303-8126 GCF_000754665.1 Bison bison bison | reverse complement strand
CAGAAATAGATGTTTTTCTGGAACTCTCTTGCTTTTTAGATGATCCAGCGGATGTTGGCAATTTGATCTCTGGTTCCTCTGACTTTTCTTTTTTTTTTAATGTAAATTTATTTATTTTAATTGGAAGCTAATTACTTTACAATATTGTATTGGTTTTGCCATACATTAATATGAATCCACCATGGGTATACACATATTCCTCATCCTGAACCCCCTCCCACCTCCCTCCCTGTACCATCCCTCTGGGTCATCCCAGTGCACCAGCCCCAAGCATCCTGTATCCTGCATCAAACCTGGACTGGTGATTCATTTCTTATCTGATATTATGCATGTTTCAATGCCATTCTTCCAAATCATCCCACCCTCTCCCTCTCCCACAGAGTCCAAAAGACTGTTCTATACATCTGTGTCTCTTTGCTGTCTCGCATGCAGCATTATTGTTACCATCTTTCTAAATTCCATATATATGCATTAGTATACTGTATTGGTGTTTTTCTTTCTGGCTTACTTCACTCTGTATAATCAGTTCCAGTTTCATCCACCTCATTAGAACTGATTCAAATGTATTCTTTTTAATGGCTGCGTAATATTCCATTGTGTATATGTACCACAGCTTTCTTATCCATTCATCTGTTGATGGACATCTAGGTTGCTTCCATGTCCTGGCTATTATAAATGGTGCTACAATGAACATTGGGGTACCTGTGTCTCTTTCTTTTTTTTTCTAATTTTATTTTATTTTTAAACTTTACATAATCGTATTAGTTTTGCCAAATATCAAAATGAATCTGCCACAGGTATACATGTGTTCGGAGAGGGTGTG
>NW_011490970.1:4368-5020 GCF_000754665.1 Bison bison bison | reverse complement strand
TTGAGTAGGATAGGTGTTAGCTCTTCTCTAAATTTTTGGTAGAATTCAGCTGTGAAGCTGTCTGGACCTGGGCTTTTTTTTTTTTTTTTGCTGGAAGATCTCTGATTACAGTTTCAATTTCTGTGCTTATGATGGGTCTGTTAAGATTTTCTATTTCTTCCAGGTTCAGTTTTGGAAAGTTGTACTTTTCTAAGAATTTGTCCATTTATTCCAAGTTGTGCATTTTATTGGCATATATTCTAAAACAAGCTTGAACATCTGGAAGTTCATGGCTCACGCATTGCTGAATCCTGGCTTAGAATTTTAAGCATTCCTTTACTAGCATGTGAGATGAGTGCAATTGTGCAGTAATTTGAGTGTTCTTTGGCATTGCATTTCTTTGCGATTGGAATGAAAACTGACCTTTTCCTGTCCTGTGGCCACTGCTGAGTTTTCCAAATTTGCTGGCATATTGAGTGCAGCACTTTCACAGCGTCGTCTTTTAGGATTTGAAATAGCTCAGCTGGAATTCCATCACCTCCACCAGCTTTGTTTGTAGTGATGCTTCCTAAGCCCCACTTGACTTCACACTCCAGGATGTCTAGCTCTAGGAGAGTGATCACACCATTGTGATTATCTGGGTCTTAAGATCTTTTTTGTACAGTTCTTCTGT
>NW_011490970.1:3933-4268 GCF_000754665.1 Bison bison bison | reverse complement strand
TAGTCTTTACCATTCTGTTGTTTTCCTCTATTTCTTTTCATTGATCACTGAGGAATGCTTTCTTATTTCTCCTTGCTATTCTTTGGAACTCTGCATTCAAATGGGTATATCTTTTCTTTTCTCCTTTGCCATTTGCTTCTCTTCCTTTCATAGTTATCTGTAAGGCCTCCTCAGACAACCATTTTGCCTTTTTTCACTTCTTTTTCTTGGGGATGATCTCCTGTACAATGTCACAAACCTCCATCCATAGTTATTCAGGTACCCTGTCTATCAGATCTAATACCTTGAATCTATTTGTCACTTCCACTGTATAATCATAAGGGATTTGATTTAGG
>NW_011490970.1:0-308 GCF_000754665.1 Bison bison bison | reverse complement strand
GAGTCTTCTCCAACACCACAGTTCAGAAGCATCAATTCTTCTGTGCTCAGCTTTCTTTATAGTCCAACTGTCACATCCATACATGACTAATGGAAAAACCATAGCTTTGACTAGACAGGGACCTTTGTGGGTAAAGTAATGTCTCTGCTTTTTAATATACTGTCTAGGTTGGTCATAGCTTTTCTTCCAGGGAGCAAGCATCTTTTAATTTTATGGCTGCAGTCACTATCTGCAGTGATTTTGGAGCGCCCCCCCCCCAAATAAAGTTTGTCACTGTTTCCATTGTTTCCCCATCTATTTTCCATGAA
>NW_011490969.1:20586-21324 GCF_000754665.1 Bison bison bison | reverse complement strand
TCATTTTCACTATATTGATTCTTCCAATCCATGAACATGGTACATTTCTCCATCTATATGTCTCATCTTTGATTTCTTTCATCAGTGTTTTATAGTTTTCTATATATAGGTCTTTTGTTTCTTTAGGTAGTTTTATTCCTAAGTATTTTATTCTTTTCACTACAATGGTGAATAGAATTATTTCCTTAATTTTTCTGTTTTCTCAGTGTATAAGAATGCAAGGGATTTCTGTGTCTTAATTTTATATCCTGCAACTTTATTATATTCACTGATTAGCTCTAGTAATTTTCTGGTGGAGTCTTTAGGGTTTTCTATGTAGAGGATCATAGAAAACTCTCTCTGCTTTTACTCTCACTGCAAACAATGAGAGTTTACTTCTTCTTTTCCAATCTGATTCCCTTTTAAAATTTTTCTTCTCCGATTGTTGTGGCAATAACTTCCAAAACTATGTTGAAGAGTAGGGGTGAGAGTGGGCAGAATTATCTTGTTCCTGAATTTAAAGGAAATGCTTTCAATTTTTCACCATTGGGGATAGTATTTGCTGTGGGTTTGTCATATACAGCTCTTATTATGTTGAGGTATGTTCCTTCTATTCCTGCTTTCTAGAGGGTTTTATCATGAATGGATGTTGAATTTTGTCAAAGGCTTTCTCTGCATCTATTGAGATAATCATATGGTTTTTATCTTTCAATTTGTTAATGTGGTATATTGCATCGATTCATTTGCAGATATTGAAGA
>NW_011490969.1:17516-17931 GCF_000754665.1 Bison bison bison | reverse complement strand
TCATCTTTACTATCATTATTCTGAATTACTTTTCAGGTAGACTCCCTATCTCCTCCTCTTTTGTTTGGTCTGGTGGGCATTTATCATCTTCCTTTACCTGCTGAGTATCTCTATGCCTTTTCCTTTTGTTTAAATCACTGTGTTTTTGGTGGCCTTTCTGTATGCTGCAAGTTTGTGGTTCCTCTTTATTGTGGAGGTTCCTCTCTGGGTGTGGTTGCACTACTGGCTTGTCAAGGTTTCCTGCTTAGGGAAGCTTGCATCAGTGTTCTGGTGGGTGGATCTGGATCTCTTCTCTCTGGAGTGCAATGAAGTGTCCAGTAGTGACTTTCGAGGTGTCTACTGGTTTGTTGGAGCAGACTGTATTTTAATGCTCAGGGCTATTTTTCTGTGTTGCTGAAGATTATCATGGTATATT
>NW_011490969.1:16496-17142 GCF_000754665.1 Bison bison bison | reverse complement strand
CCTCTGTTTGCAAGTCTCTTCAGTGCCTAAGTTCCACCCTAACACAAGGGGGTGAAGGTGGTCACTTATTTAGGCTCACTTTTATAGTTTTGTTGTGGGGAGGGAGGAACACTGCAAACAATATCACTGGCATGTGTGGGGAGTGCTTGCAGTATATGGACCACACTGGATTTGCCCCAGCTCACAGAGCGTGTGCTTTCCCTGTCTACAGTTCTCAGGCTCCAGGTTGCTCTGCAGGTGAACTGTCTAAAGTGGGTCCTGGGTTGTATACACTTCCCAGGTCTAAGCTGATCGGGTTCAGGTTCTCCGGTACTCCACAAAGGTACAGACTCGGTTGGGCTTGTGTTTTGTGCCCTTTCCAGATCCAAGGAGCTCAGGCGACCAGTTGCTTGGCAAGTGCACTATCCCAGGTGTGAGTGCATCTTATCACCTCCCTGGTCCCAGACACTCGGTTTCTTGGGTGTGCTGCAAGAGTGCAGTCTCAGGTGTGTCATGTGTCTCCTCTTGGGGGCTGATGTCAGGCTGCAACCCTCCTGGCAGATGTCAACTGTCCAGGATTCCAGGAAGACTTTGTTAGCAACTGGGAATCTGCTCACAGTTTGGTGGAGGATGACGTCTCTTGGGCCAAGATTGCCTCTCGCCTTCC
>NW_011490969.1:15383-16396 GCF_000754665.1 Bison bison bison | reverse complement strand
GTTTTGCTCTGGAACTTGTTGGCCCTTGTGTGGTGCTTCGTTTCAGTATAGGTATGGGGCTTTTGGATGAGCTCTTGTTGATTAAGGAGATGATCAGGAGTTCCCTGGTGTTCTCAAGTTTTGGATTTAAGCCTGTGCCTCTGGCTTTCAGTCTTATACTTACAGTAGCCTTAAGACTTCTCCATCCATACAGCACTGATGATAAAACATCTAGGTAATTGTGAAAAGATTCTCCCCAATGAGGGACACCTAGAGAGGTTCACAGAGTTGCATGGAGAAGAGAAGAGGGATGAGGGAGATAGAGATGAACAGGAGGACAAGAGGGGAAATCAAAAGGAAATCAAAAGAGCAATCTAGACAGTAATCAGTTCCCTATGTAGTCTTCACAGTCTGGAACACCTAGAGAGGTTCACGGAGTTCCTTAGAAAAGAGAAAGAGAGATAAGGGAAATAGAGGTAACCAGGAAGAGAAGAGGGGGAGTCAAAAGGGGAGAGACCAGTCTAGCCAGTAATCAGTTCCCTAAGTGTTCTCCACAGCCCAGAACACCCAAGGAGATTCACAGAGTTAAGTAGAGAAGAGAAGGAGGAGGGAGGAGATAGAGGTGATCTGGGGGAGAAAAGGGAGAGTCAAAAGGGGAGAGAGCAACCAAGCCAGTAATCACACTCCTAAGTTAAAATGAGTAGTGAAGATTAGATTCTTAAAGGTACAAAATTGATAACAAATATCAAAAAGCAAATATTAAAAATCTAGAATAGAGGTTAGACTCCGAAAAATATAATATTAAAAATACAAAACAAAATCAATCACAAAAATTATAAAAAATATATATGGGAAATCTGCTTTAAAATATGGAGAAGGAAATGGCAACCCACTCCAGTATTCTTGCCTGGAGAATCCAATTGACAGAGAAGCCTGGTAGGCTGCAGTCCATGGGGTCGTACAGAGTCGGACACGACTGAAGTGACTTAGCAGCAGCAGCAACTTAAAAATAGGGTCATTTTTTTTGCAAGGTA
>NW_011490969.1:11324-13553 GCF_000754665.1 Bison bison bison | reverse complement strand
ACATATATATGGTATCTAGAAAGATGATACTGATGAACCTGTTTGCAGAGTAGCAATGGAGACAGAGACATAGAGAACAGACTTATGGACAAGGGTTGGGGAGAAGAGGGAAAAGGTGAGATGAATGGAAAGAGTAGCATGGTAACATATGCAGTACCACATGTAAGTAGATGGCCAATGGTAATTTGTTGTATGACTCAGGTAACTCAAACTGGGGCTCTGTAGTAACCTAGAGGGGGTGGGAATGGGAAGGAGCTGAGAGGGAGATTCAAGAAGGAGGGAGCATATGTACACTTATGGCTAATTCATACTGGTGTATGATAGAAATCAAACCAATATTGTAAACCAATCATCAATCAATTAAAAAATAAATAAATATTAAAAAAGAAAAAAAAAGGCTGAGTGATGAAGATTTTATACTTTTAAACTGTGGTGATGGAGAAGACTCTTGAGAGTCCCTTGAACCGCAAGGAGATCAAACCAATCAATCCTAGAGGAAATCAACCCTGAATATTCATTGGAAGGACTGATTCTGAAGCTCCAATACTTTGGCCACCTGATATGAAGAGCCTATTCACTGGAGAAGACCCTGATACTTGGAAAGGCTGAAGGCAAAAGGAGAAGAGGGTGGCGGAGGATGAGATGGTTAGATAGCATCAACCGAGTCAATGGACATGAATTTGAGCAAACCCCAGGAAAAAGAGAAAACAGAGGAGCCTGGCATGTTGCAATACATGGGGTCACGCAGAGACAGATATGATTTAGTGACTGAACAACAACAACAGGTCCAAGGTGGAGTCACATCTCTCCAGGACACTAAACCAAGATTTAATTGTTGTTTCAACTTCTCCTAGGAAAGGAGTATCTGACATTTTTAGGTTGGCCCTAGGGAGTCACGTTACCTGAAACAATATTTCTTTTATTTTCCTAATAACCTCTTTGTCTCACCCTGTTTCTAGAAAATCCTTACCTTTTGTCCACCTCCTTAGAACATCCTTCTATTTACTACATGATATGCTGCCCAATTCATGAGTCATTGAAAAAGTCACTTAGATCTTCAAATTCACTTGAATGTTGTTCTTGAACATGGCAAATGTATTAAGATAAAGAAGATATGTTTTGGAGTGAGGATGGATGTACTGCAGGAAACATTGATACTCCAAAGGCCTCATCTGACCCACCTGCCTTTATGCTGACAGACATTGAATACAGGTGTAGGGACGCAGGAGAGCCACTTGAACTCTCATTTATAAATGATCATAATCTCTATAAAATATTATTAATGAACTGGACACTTCACTTATGTTTTTTCACTGAAAATGGGTAAAGTAAAAACAAAGCTGAGGGGCTTTTGTAAAGTGGCTCTGTGGAAAGTAAAATTGCCATTAGTAAACCCACCATGTATTCGAGAATATCTTCTACAACTCACTTTTTCTACATAAATTCCACACAAAGGACAGGTAGAACATCCGAAGTGAATTGAGTATTAGCTTTGAAACTTAGTGGTATACCAACTTAGAATGCTCAGCGTCAATTTCACTGATGCCTTTAAAAATGAACTTGCACAATACTTTTAGCTGAAACTTAGAAACTTTTTTGCAGTCAATCTTGCCAAGAAAAAACTCATGTATTAATAATATTTTGGGTCTTTTACCATCCTAAGTCAGCATGCAATTTACCTCTTCTTGGCCTGAGTTATATGTCTTTAGTTTGCATACAGCACTTCTTGGCCCACTTGGCACTGCATGTAACACTGAGTGACTGAACTGAACTGATAACACAATCTAGAGGCAAACTGAGAAAGTACATATAGAAAGAGCTTTGAAAATGACACCTGAATTCCAAGGCAAACTTCAGGGGATTACTGTGGATCTTCTTGAAGCCTTTAGCTGAGTCTCCAATGACCCCATTAAGGTGAAAGTTAAAAGCAATTTTAAAGCTACCAATTGATAGCTGTCACAGAGCAGTCCCCCCATTATCCATGTTTCATTTTACTCATATTTTCAGAAAGAGTATAGAAAAAGTGGTTTGGAGGACCATTCTCATCTCAGTACTTTCAGGTCAGTTTTGCATTCTGAACAAATGGATAATTATTTAATTCTTAAAAACTGTGGTGAACCATTCTGATTGACTTCCCTGGTGGCTCAGATGGTAAAACGTCTGTCTACAATGTGGGAGACCTGGGTTTGATCCTTGGGTCAGGAAGATCCTCTAGAGAAGGAAATGGCG
>NW_011490969.1:8832-11224 GCF_000754665.1 Bison bison bison | reverse complement strand
TGCTTCTCATTGTTATGATTTTTAGAAGTACACCCTGACATATGAGGGCCATTTTTATCCTCCACTAAACTGGAGCCACACACCCACAATTACAATAGTGACTCGGGCCAAAAATGTGCCTTTACCTGAATTATGGAGCCAATTACACCTACTCCTAGAGTGGCAGATGATTGAAAAGTGTAAGAGCTTGCTTGCAGTAAAGCTCTGCAGTTCTTCATCTTCATTTTTTTCCAGGATATGTTTTCTTGATTTTTATAAGACAAGAAAACAAAAGATTCCAGAACCTCAGTATTGTGAGGGCAATAGAGGGTTTATATGCAAATTAGGAACAACAGAGAGTCATGAGAGAAACAGAAGAGAGGAGAGGAACAACAGTTTGGAAGACATGTCATCCTATTTTAATCTCTGGAAAACTGTGTGACATTATACTCTACTGTGAAATCTACTACTGTGTTGAGGATGAAAAGAGATAATCCACAAGGAGGAGAGAAGGGGGAAAAGATTTGTGTTATTAATGGTTTAAATGCCTCATAGTCTCTGTTTAAATACAATCCTGATGAATTGTTCTTAAAAATGGTATTGATCTAGGTAATCAATCTTGGAGCTTTTGTCAAAAAGGATTTTTTCACCAAAACTACAGTATTGATTACTTGCATCAAAGCAAGCTTTAAAAAAAGAGAAATGCATTGAAGTCAAAGCTATTGCTGATGCACCTAAAAATACCCAAGTTGTACATCGACCCCCATTTAAAAAAAAATGATTCCAATAGCAATCACTAGCAGTTCTTTGCTTCACCCCCCATCTGTCTTCTCTTGATACCTACCCCTCACTTTAACAAGCCAAGTTGCACTAACTGAGCTCTAGCCTTGCCAAACAAAGGCAAGAACAACAAAATTATAAAGGTGCTTAACAGTTAAAATAAAGGCTTCACTAGCCAACTCCAGGATCAGTAAAGATAATCTGAGTGAAGTCCTGCAGTTTCAAAATCTCCAGTGATTCCTGAATTAGCATAAAACCCCAGAGAAGCAGAGAAAATACTGAAATCCTTCACACTATTGTCAATCATCTGAAAGATTTATTTGGTAGGTTAGGGATGAACTTAGCAATCCTGGTGGGCCTGTATTTTTGATAGTTAATGCACTACAGATTCTCTACTTATATGCCTTGTGGTGCAAAAGAGTGTACTCATCAGCTGTAAAAGGATTATTGTTATTTATATTAATAAGCCAAATTGCTGTCCTAACCTTAAAACAGGGAAATACATCTAGGTACTGGTTCATTGTGGAAGTTCCAGGAAGAAGGATTCAATTGAGATAATCCCAGTCAGTCACCTGGGGAGGAGGCACTATACAGACAAAAGACCTGATATTCTCCAAGGGATCACCTTCCAGTTCTATGTCATGTGGCAGGGGCAGCGATAGCTTTGCCATTCAGTGCCTTCTTTAGGCCAAAAGACTCTATCACAGATCTACAGTAACAGCCAAAATATAAAGTCCAGGGATAGCAGTATCTTTAAAGCACAAGTAAGTTTATAACCATATGTTACTATATCATGAAAAAAATAATCAAATGGCATAAAAATATTCATGTTGAGAATCAATAAAGTAATAATTGTATCTTGACTCTTCTTTTAAGAGACAAGTAATATTGTCTCACACAAAGAATATATTAAGTAAATGGTTAGATATTTCCAACTAGATTAGAAAAAGATGTTATTCTTAGACAAAAAAAAAAAAAAACAAGATGAAATAGAATGTCAATCTAAGACTGCTCCATAAAGAACATACTTTTAAATGACTAGACCATGAGAGAATGGAGTATTGAATGGGAGAAAAAGTAATTTACATTGGAGTAACCTGGCAACCACTACCGCTATTGAGTGATCTAGGTGATCACCAGTGACAAGTCATGTTCATTGCATATACCCATGATCTTATGTCTGATGAAAATGGCACTTTACCTCTGTTGTTTTCCTCCCAAGAGCCCATAACACCATTCTAGCCATTAGACAAAATCAGAAACATCCCAATCGAGGGATGTTTCACAGAATACCTGATCAGTACTCTTCAAAACGTCAAGGTTATCAAAAACAAGGAAAGTCTGAGAAACTATCATAGTTCAGAAGAGACTAGATGACATGACAAATAAATGTAACAGAGAAAATGTATTAAGGAAACACTAGTGAAACCTGAAGAAACTGTGGAATTTAGTTAATAATAATGTAAAGATGTTGGTTCTTTATTTGTGACAAAATACCACAGTACAATAAGGGGATTTATTCTTGCCTGGAAAAACCCCATGGACAGAGGGGCCTGGTGGGCTGCAGTCCTTGGGCTTGCTGGGAGTCGGACACGACTGAGCAACTTCACTTTATTTTTTTCACTTTCATGTA
>NW_011490969.1:8010-8129 GCF_000754665.1 Bison bison bison | reverse complement strand
CCTGGTAGGTTACAGTCCGTGGGGTCACACAGAGTCGGACATGACTGAGCGACTTCACCACCACCAAACCATTCTGAGTTTTACTTATAGCTAGGCGCTGCTTCTCATTGTTATGATTT
>NW_011490969.1:6234-7196 GCF_000754665.1 Bison bison bison | reverse complement strand
AGAGATTAAATCTGATAGACAGAGTGCCTGAAGAACTATGGATGGAGGCTCATAACATTGTACAGGAGGTCATGATCAAAACCATCCCCAAGAAAAAGAAATGCAAAAAGGCAAAATGGTTGCCTGAGGAGGCCCTACAAATAGCTGAGAAAAGAAGAAAAGCTAAAGGCAAAGGAGAAAAGGAAATATACACCCATCTCAACGGAGAGTTCCAATGTATAGCAAGGAGAGATAAGATAGTCTTCCTAAGTGGTCAATGTAAAGAAATAGAGGAAAACAATAGACTGGGAAAAACTAGAGATCTCTTCAAGAAAATTAGAGATACCAAGGGAACATTTCATGCAAATATGGGCACAACAAAGGAAAGAAACAGTATGGACCTAACAGAAGCAGAAGATATTAAGAAGAGGTGGCAAGAACTATACAGAACACTGAAGAACTACACAAAAAAATATCTTAATGACCCAGATAAACATGATGGCGTGATCACTCTCCTAGAGCCAGACATCGTGGAGTGTGAAGTCAAGTGGGCCTTAGGAAGCATCACTATAAACAAAGCTACTGGAGGTAATGGAATTCCAGTTGAGCTATTTCAAATCCTAAGAAATGATTCTGTGAAAGAGCTGCACTCAATATGCCACCAAATTTGGAAAACTCAGCACTGGCTATAGGACAAGAAAAGGTCAGTTTTCATTCCAATTCCAAAGAAAGGCAATGCCAAAGAATGTTCAAACTACTGCACCATTGCACTCTTTTCACATGCTAGCAAAGTAATGCTCAAAATTCTCCAAGCTAGGCTTCACCAATACATGAGCCAAGAACTTCCAGATGTTCAAGCTTGATTTAGAAAAGGCAGAGGAACCAGAGATCAAATTGCCAACATCAATTGGATCATAGAAAAAGCAAGAGAATTCCAGAAAAATATCAACTTCTGCTTCATTGACTATGCTAAAGCCTTTGAC
>NW_011490969.1:4698-6134 GCF_000754665.1 Bison bison bison | reverse complement strand
AAATTGGGAAAGGAGTAGGTCAAGGTTGTATACTGTAACCTTGATTATTTAATCTATATGCAGAATACATCATGTGAAATGCTGGGTTGGACGAAGCATGAGCTAGAATCAAGATTGCTGGGAGAAATATAAATAACCTCAGATATGCAGATGACACCACCTTTATGGCAGAAAGCAAAGAGGAACTGAAAAGCCTCTTGATGAAAGTGAAAGAGGAGAGTGAAAAAGCAGGCTTAAAACTCAACATTCAGAAAACTAAGATCATGACATCCAGTTCCATCACTTCATGGCAAATAGGTGTGGAAACAACCAAAACAGTGAGAGGCTTTATTTTCTTGGGTTCCAAAGTTTTTGGTGATGAAGAATGGGATCTGAAACTGACTGTTAATGGCCAATGGGGCAATGAGACTCACAGGAGAGGTGTCCTCAGAACGCTTTGAGTTCACTGTTCTTATCTTTGTTACCAAGGGTCATGGGTAAGTCACTCCTGGATTTGAGCTTCACTCCCCTTTGTATAGCTCTCTGAGCCAAATAAACCTTATTTTTAAAATACTGTTCCCAGAAAGGTTATCATTCTCTGGAAAGCTTCTGGGATTTTTATATTGAGAGTCCATGATGGGTGACAACAACTAGGGCACTCACAAAGCCTTGGGGTAAGTTGAAGCCTAAAGTATTGAGGAAATTACACTTGGGAAAATGAATGTAGAATAAAGATTCAGAATGTTCTGACCTCAAAATCACAATCTAAGGTGGCATAGGTCACACTATGAAAAAGCTATCAAGGGTGTCTCCCCCTACAATTAACCCTCAGTACCTGTGGGGGATTGGTTATAGGATCCCTTGCAGTTACCAAAATCAATGGATCTTCAAGTCCCTTCTATAAAATGTCATCATACATTTTTGCCCTCTGTATTTGTGGGCTCCACAGCCACAGATATGGAGGGCCAACTATATGAAGAAACCTAGTGAAGGGAATCATAGATCTATTGCTGATGGATATCTTGGAAACCAAAGGTGTGAAAGGTAGGCATGGGTCGAGCACTTAAAAGCTGTTACAGTGCTCATCACCTAACTGTAAGACTCCCATGTTAGGATAAGTTGGTCACCAAACAGGTTATATTGACACTAAGTCACCCACCAGCCTCAAGAAAGTTTCTGTGCAATGAGGTATGCTGTAGAACACCACAAAATACTCAAACCAGAAGCACATACCTTTTAGGAATTAATTTGGCTCCAAGAGACCCATGGCTTAGCTGAAGAAGAGGGATCCTCAAGTTTCAAAGAATAAAATGCATCCCCTTATGACAGAACCACTTATTTTATATCTAAGAACTGTGGTCACAGAAGCTGTAGATATCTACAAAATAGCAAAATCTTACAAATCCTAGAATTACAATGACCATTATGGGGAACATTCCAATCAGATAAGGTCATTC
>NW_011490969.1:3768-3978 GCF_000754665.1 Bison bison bison | reverse complement strand
ATAGAAAAAGCAAGAGAATTCCAGAAAAATATCAACTTCTGCTTCATTGACTATGCTAAAGCCTTTGACTGTGTGCATTGCAACAAACCTTGGAAAATTCTTTTAAAAATGGGAGTACCAGACCACCTTACCTGCCTCTTGAGAAGTCTGTATACAGGTCAAGAAGCAACAGTTAGAACTGGACATGGAACAATGGACTGATTCCCAAAT
>NW_011490969.1:1420-2165 GCF_000754665.1 Bison bison bison | reverse complement strand
TTGGAGGAATTTACATTCTTTCTATATACTTTTGAGATTTAAATGTTCTACTTGGTCTTTTTTAGGAATCAAGGTAATTCTTTTCAAAAAGAAACAAAAATAAAAGGGAAAGGCTCTTTGGAAACTAGATGAATAAAAAGTCTTCTCTATAAATATTAACAAAATGTGTAAGTCATCTAAACAAGTAATCTTATCCTTTCTACCAGAAATCACATTTTGTAATGAACTGTTCTTTTATAAACTAGAGAGTTTCCCATTATTATACCTATCTCATGGCTAAGTTTTTATTCATAGTGTATTTTTAAAGAATTTGCATATTGTTTTCCATAGTGACTATATCATTTTATATTCCCAAAAACAGTGCAAGAATTTGTTTTCTTCACATTTTCTCCACATCTGCTCCAGCATTTATTGTTTGTAGATTTTTTGATGACAGTCATTCTTACTGGTGTGAGGTGATACCTCATTGTATTAAAGTTTTGATTTGCATTTCTCTAATAGTGAGCCATATGAAATGCAGAGCTCCGGAGAGCTGATGCCTTCAAACTATCGTGCTGGAGAGGATTGATGAGAGTCCCTTGGACAGAAAGATCAAACCAGTCAATCTTTAGGGAAATCAACCCTGAATACTCGTTGGAAGTACTGATGCTGAATCTGAAACTCCAGTATTTTGGTTATCTGATGTGAACAGCTGACTCATTGGAAAAGTCCCTGATGCTGGGAAAGATTGAGGGCAGAAGAAGAG
>NW_011490969.1:0-302 GCF_000754665.1 Bison bison bison | reverse complement strand
TCGGGGTCTTTTGTGTTTTCATACAAATTCTGACTTTTTTGTTCTAGTTCTGTGAAAAAAGCCATTGGTAATTTGATAGGGATTGCATTGAGTCTATAGATTGCTTTGGGTGAAAGTGAAAGTGTTATTCAGTCAGTAGTGTCTGACTCTTTGCAACCCCATGGACAATAGCCCACAAGGCTCTTCTGTCCATGGAATTCTCCAGGCAAGAATACTGGAGTGGGTAGCCATTCCCTTCTTCAGGGGATCTTCCCAACCCAAGATTGAACCTGGGACTCCTGTATTGCAGGCAGACTGTTTAC
>NW_011490968.1:24107-35877 GCF_000754665.1 Bison bison bison | reverse complement strand
TGCCATGAAGTGATGGGATTGGATGCCATGATCTTAGTTTTCTGAATGTTGAGTTTTAAGCCAACTTTTTCTCTCTCCTCTTTCACCTTCATCAAGAGGCTCTTTAGTTCCTCTTTACTTCTGCCATAGGGTGGTGTCATCTGCATGTCTAAGATTATTGCTATTTCTCCCTGCAATCTTGATTCCAGCTTGTGCTTCCTCCAGCCGAGCGTTTCTCATGATTTACTCTGCATGTAAGTTAAATAAGCAGGGTGACAATATACACCCTTGACGTATTCCTTTTCTTATTTTGAACTAGTCTGTTGTTCCATGTCCAGTTCTAACTGTTTCTTCCTAACCTGCATACAGGTTTCTCAAGAGGCTAATTACTGTATACAAATTTTTATGAAAGCTGTAAAGTATTCATGCCTTCATAAATAATTGCTAAGGCAAATGTCAGCTTTTAATTACATGGAGGCACACATATCAACTCAATTGGAAATAATGAAAGAGAATCTTCATCAACTAGGAAGTCAGTGAAGAAAGAGAGATCATTCTGCATATCAATGTTACTGGGAAAAAGTACCAAATATCAAAAACCAAAATGAAAGCAATCTGAGAATTTGAGAAAGAATTGAACAAATTTTTAATGCAGAGTTCACTTAAATTCAATGATAGAAATGGATACAGACACATGGAATTCCTGCTGAAAGAAGATGGCAGTCACGTGGAGAAGTTATGACAACCATCTCTGGAAACAAGCATAAAAAGAGCATGAAAAGTGAAAGTGAAGTCGCTCAGTCATTTCCAACTCTTTATGACCATATGAACTGTAGCCCTCCAACCTCTTCCTTCCACGGGTCTTTCCAGGCAAGAATACTGGAGTGAGTTGCCATTCTCTTCTCCAGGGGATTTTCCTGATCCAGGGATCAAACTCGGGTCTCCTGCATTGCAGGTGGACCCTTTACTCTCTGAGACACCAGGGAATCCCTAAAAAGATCTTAAGAGTGTGAATGTATAGAAACACTGAGAATTTTTTAAAATTAGACTTGTTTTCTAAGCTGGCTCCAACTGTGTTCCTATTTTGCTGGGTTCCTTTGAATTAACATCATGACTTGTTAATAAGTGAGCAGAGAACATTGTTTAACTTTGTGGAAGCATAGCTTTTTCATTTGTGAATTGTATAAAATATCTCCATGACAAGATTGAATGAATATTAAATAGAAATACCCTGTAAACTGCCTTAGGTTTGTAGGAATATATTTGATGAAGAAACAGGAAGTTAAGATCAAGAAGCACTCTCAATAAGTCTGTAAAGACTTATTGTGGGGTAAGAAATGAGGGCAGTGATGAGAGAGGATGAGAGAGGATCTGTGTGAATATTAGAGTGCAGATTTTTCTTGATAAATTGTTATTTTTCTTCCCTTTACTAATCTTATTCTGTGATATTTTCAACTTTTACCTACGTGTATGTATATTGATACATTTAAGATATAGAATCCTTTTCTGTCATATTTTCATAAATATTTTTGGAAGTTTATTTTAAATTTCATCATTTTTGTCTCATAGAGAATTATTTAACTTTTGTACTAACATTCAGCCGTCTTTTTCTTGGGATTTTTGTCTATTGCTGTTTAAAGAGTCTCCCCAGTGAGAACTGTAATCAATATTTATATTTTTTTTCTCTAACTTTTGTTAACGATTTGCATCTTTATTGCTTTAGAATTTGGGTTTGTATAAATTGTGAAGTGAGTCTTCAAATAAGTAAATAATAATTTAACAATTTTCCTTTCTCATTTAGTTTTTTTTTATTAAAAATTTGTTTATTTTATTTTTAGCTATGCTGGGTCTTTTCTCTAGTTGTGGCAAGCGGGGGCTACTCTGTAGTTGTGGTGTGAAGGTTTCTTTCTCTACATTGGCTTCTCTTGTTGCAGAGCACAGACTCTAGGGCACATGGGCTTCATTAGCTGTGGCAGGTGGGCTGATGAGCACAGGTTCAATAGTTGTGGCACATAAGTTTAGTTGCTCCAAGGCATGTGAGATCTTCCCAGATCAGCAATTGAACCTGTATCTCCTATATTGGCAGGTGGATTCTTTACCACTGAGCTACTAAGGAAGCCCTCTAGTTCAGGTTTGATAAAGTTCTCACCATTTACTTATCTTATAAATAAATTAAAATATTTTTTCTTAGTATGTCCAGAGAATCACTGCAAGGTGAATGCTCCTGATAATTGGTGTGAGATATTCCTTTTACCTACCTCTCACCTGGCTCTTCTAATGCTGCCCCAGCTTCAGATTGCTTAGAGACCAAAGCTTTTTAAGCTTAAGTTTTTGACATCCTAAGCAGTTTTCTTTAAGCATAAACATGTAGTTTCAAATCACATTCAACAAGTTGTAAAAACAGAGTATTGATGTGGTTTCCTGAGTTGTTGCTCCACAAGGACACCAGAGGCAACAAAAGTCTTACAGGCAGAGCCAACTTTTTCTGCCTGCCCAGTGGGACTCCAGGTCTCACTAAGTCTCTCCATGCAATCCTGAAGGGACTTGCCACACCTCCCCACTGCTAACGTAGAGATGTGCATGTAGCTTATAACATCTACTCTGTGAGACAATCGGAGAAAACAGAAGCCAAAGGCGGTGAAGAGGGAACCACCCAAGTAGGAGAAACCACAAATAATATTTCTCTGGTAATGTTGAGGGAAAGGAAGGAGGGGTGATAACTATCGTTAGAGGATGATCTAAACTAACACAGGGAATCCACTTAGAGCAGTGCTGAAATATAGAGACAGCCAGTAAATATTATTATCCTCACCTGAGCTGTACTTTCACTCTTTTCCTCTGTATCCCAACCTTTGCTTCCAGTTCTCTTCTAATATTACACACATGGAGTCTGTGGTGTCAGATGATATCAACTAATGAGACTAAGAAGACAGATTAGAAATAAGACCTGATCAAGATGAAGAATGACCTTACTGCATGATGAAATGAATAAGAAATACACAAAAAGTCGGTGGTGACTTTAGAATAAGTGAAACAGGTGAGAAGTCTGATAACACTCAAAGAAAATTTCAAAAGGAGATTATGGGTAAAAAAGCTGAGGGCTAGGTCTTATCCAGTTAAGAGTTCATTTTAAGTCTTTGTGAGAATAATATTAGTGATGTGGTTTGGATAAAAGGAAGATTCCAGGGCACTAAGAAGAAAATGGGAATTGAAAACTACAGGCAGGAAAAAAATTAAAGATGTGTTCATGAGTTAATGTGTATAGACTTATCAGAAGAATATGAGTTGTATGGAAACAGTCTCTGCAGAGACAGGCCAGGAAGAGCAACCACTGTCTTCCTAAGCTTCCTTAGTAACACTCAACAGCTCTGTATCTTTATTCAGATAGAGTTTAGATCAAACAAGGTAAAGATAAAGATTATTTTTAACCTTTCTGGTTCTCTCTGAGTGAAGAGCTTCAACATGAAACTACATTCGACTATCATGTCCGAGGTGATGAACACCACCCAAGACCCTTTCTACTTCATCCTCACGGGCATCCCTGGGTTTGAGGCCTACCACATCTGGATCTCCATCCCCTGCTGCTGCCTCTACACCATCTCCATCATAGGAAACACCACCATTCTCACTGTCATCCGCACAGAGCCATCCCTCGTCCAGCCCATGTACCTGTTCCTCTCCATGCTGGCCCTCACTGACCTGGGTCTCACCCTCAGCACGCTGCCCACAGTCATGCAGCTCCTCTGGTTTAACAATCAGAAGATCAGTTTTGAGGGCTGTTTTGCCCAGTTCTTCTTCCTCCATGCGTTCTCTTTTATGGAATCTTCAGTCCTGTTGGCCATGTCCTTTGACCGCTATGTGGCCATCTGCCGCCCCCTCCATTACGCCAGCATCCTCACCAACAGTGTCGTTGGCAGGATGGGGTTAGCCATCCTTTGCTGCTGTGTTCTGGCCGTTCTTCCCTCCCTTTTCCTACTCAAGCGCCTGCCCTTCTGCCGCTCCCACCTTCTCTCTCACTCCTACTGCCTCCACCAGGACATGATTCGCCTGGTCTGTGCTGACATCCGAATCAACAACTGGTATGCTTTTGCTGTGGTTTTGCTCATTATTGGGATGGACCCTCTGCTCATTGTGCTCTCCTACATCCTCATCCTGAAAAGTATCTTGCGCACAGCCTCATGGGCTGAGCGACTGCAGGCGCTCAATAACTGTCTGTCCCACATGCTGGCTGTTCTGGTCCTCTATGTGCCCATGGTTGGGGTGTCTATAACTCATCGATTTGCCAAGCATGCCCCTCCTCTAGTTCATGTTATCATGGCCAATATTTACCTGTTGGCGCCTCCAGTGATGAACCCCATCATTTACAGTGTAAAGACTAAGCAGATCCGCCACGGAATTTTTCACCTCATTTCTCAAAGAAGCAGGCATTTAAGGTGAAGTACTGAATGCACTTAATTACACAGAAATTGCAGTCGATAGGTCTACAGGGAGAGTATAGTCAAATTTTTTAAATGGAGAGTGTAAAAAAAATTCCATCATATTTTTAAGGGAGTATGACATGATCTTGGATTTAATTAGATTTTTGTTCTGGGAGAAACTAGCAGCAAACATTCTATCCAAAAGAGTTGTGGTTCCAATTTGATCTGATTCTAGCACATTTATCTGCCAATGAAATAAGCATCATTGACTGAGTAAAGGTCTGTTTAAATTTTTTCCGAATATTTTTCTCTCCAGTGGGCCTGGTTAAGTAAATGTGAATGAAAACCTTTGTTGTTGCCTCCACCACACATTCTCCTAGGCAGCTCCACTTACTCCAGGTAAACTCCACTTTTCCGTTTCATATAATGGATAGGTGTGCTCTGAGTTTCTCTTGCAAAAGAATAGTAAATATTTGAGGGAAGACAGATACTGATCAAGTTATTTGGATATTGATCCAGGCTATATGGATATTGATCAAGATATTTCTCAGCTATTCAACTGAGATTATCTAATCTATACTCAGCATGATTTAAGCACACACAATGAGCAAAGAGCCTAAAGATGGAGGTGAGTATACTTCGAGCCCCCACCACTGGACTAATGCTCCTGCATTGTTAGAGGGTCTTAGTATTTAGGACCAAAACTTCAAGTATGTCTGCAGGTAACATTTGTGGGAATATAAATTCATTTTTCTCACTATGATAGGCTTTTTTTTTTTAACCTTAATATTCTTAATGTGGTTTAAATTCTTAGAGGCCATTTCCCTTTGGCATTCTGGACTTTGGACTAGAAAATGTTATGATAGACAGGATGTGGCTTTTGGACTTCCCTGGTGGTCCCTGGTAAAGAATCTGCCTTCTAATTCAGGGGACACAGATTCAATCCCTGGTCAGGGAACAAAGATACCACCAGCTGCAGGGCAACTAAGCCCTTGCCACAACTAGAGAAGCCTATGTGATGCAGCGAAGACTCTGTACAGCCAAAACAAACAAACAAAATAGATGTGGCTTTAATGATCATAAAAAATTATTTTATGGAAACCAGGTAGCCTCTCTCAGAAATATCAGTTTGAAGGGTAGTCATGGGATTTCTTTGGTGGTCCAGCCAGACTCCTCTGTTTATGTGATTCTCCAAGCAACAATACTGGAATGGGTTCCCGTGCCCTCCTCCAGGGGGTCTTCCTGATCCACATCTCTTATGTCTCTTGCATTAGCAGGTGGGTTCTTTACTACTAGCACCACCTGGGAAGTCCATGTAAAAGATACAGTCTTGAATTACTAATAGACTTCATAGGTGCTCAGTTTATGTGAATTATTTTCTCCTTCTCCACTCCACTACACTCCAGATTATGGATAAGAACATCTGTGGGGACATTTATGTTTGCAGCCATTGTGGGAACAGGAATTAGGGTGGCCAAGTGGTAATCATCTACATACACAGATGCTCCCAATTGCCACCTAAACACATCCCTGGACAAAAAGGGGTTTCTGAAGGGAGAGGTGACAGAACAAAATTAGCTTCAGGACAATTAGATCTACTAGTGACTTGGGCTAAATTCCCCACACATTCCTATTTTGAAATTCTAACCCAGTATCTTAGCATGTGACTACATTTGGAGGTAAGGTTTTTATAGACATAACTGAGTTAAAATGAGGTCCTTAGGGTGAACTCTAATCCTGGGTGACTCGTGTCCCTGTATGAAGAGACTATTAGGACACAAGCATAGAAAGAAGACCAGAATGATGACACAGGGAGAAGACAACCACCTGCAAGCCAGGGGAGAGGCCCCCAAAGAAACCAGAAATGTGAGAAATTGTTAGAGGCCTCCATAATTTGAAGAAAGAAAATTTCTATTGTTTAAGCCACCCTTTTTGTGGCCGTCCTAGCAAACTAATACAATCAAAGACCTATAGACTATATTTCTGAAACTGTGAAATAAAGGTCAGCTATCGGAGAAAAAATAATAATATTTAGGTTATAAAGGGACTAGAGCTTAGAAACATGAAGGGGAATTTGGGGGCAAAATAAGCTGTTCAGTGACCAGTGGTGGTGGTTTAGTCACTAAGTAGTGTCCTACTCTTGTGACCCCATAGGCTGTGGCCTGCCAGGCTTCTCTCTTCATGGGATTCCCCAGACAAGAATACTGGATTGGGTTGCCATTTCCTTCTCCAGGGGTCAAAGACCAATGATTGCAAAATAAAGGCTAAGCAATTAAAGACAAAGCATGTTTGACAGAAAGCATCAGCCAAGCCTCTGCATAACGTCTTTACAGCAGCTGCTGAGAATTATCAAGATACATAAAGACATGGATGAATCCTAAATGTTCATTGCTAAATGAAGGAAGGTAGTCTAACAGGTCTTTAAAAAAAATTATGATTTCATACAGACAAAACTCTGAAAACGGCAAAACTTCATAGAGAGTAAGCTTACTGGTGGTAACTAAGAATTTAAGGGAGTGGAGTATTAAATTCATGACGCACAGAGGGTTTTGTAGACTGTAGAATCATTCTGTAATACTGTGATGGTACACAGATGACATTAGGCCTTTGCTAAAACTCAAAGAAATTTACAGCAGCACAGAGTGGTCATTAATATATATAATTTGTATATATTTATTATATATAATTTTTAAAAATTACTCAGGATGGAAGACACAATATGATAGTTCTATTATGAATACATGAAGCAACTGCACTGGAAAAGATGGAGGGAAATGGTGCTGACCTTTGGAATTGGGTGGGATCTGTACTAAAGGCAAAATGAAATATAATAAATGCTGCACCCAGGGGTCAAACCCACATATTTTATGTCTCCTGCCATTGGATTCTTTACCAGTAGTGCCACCTGGGAACCAAGTTCCTCCCTACTTGGCTGGGATGTTATGGAAAAGCAAGGGGAGCAACATGAATGATCCATGGACTGGAGTTGGGGATATCAGTATGAAGTTATGTTTCACTTAATGTAGATACAGATGATTAAGTAAAACATATTTATAGATATTTGTATATAAACAGGTCAGTATACAGACATATATTTTCTTGCTTTCTTAACTGGGAGGACCAAGAAGAAACGACAAGCTAGTAGCAATAATTGCATATATCACATAAAATTCAATATTTTTGGAAATAATTTTAATTTATCTGGCAAAATCTGTACAGGAAATATTGAAGCTAAATTTGTTAGATTTCCAGTGAGAAAATTAACTGAAAACTTGTATAAATTAAAGTTATTCTAGCACTATTTTCCATGCTGAAATAATATCAGAAAAATAAGAGATTTAAACTTTTTTGTAAAAATGCCAAACTACTCTAACTTGTCTTACAAGCAATACTAAGCAAATTTGAATACTTGTACAACCTGTCTGAATTTATTTATAAAATATTAAAACATTTTACATAATGTTTATGTCAATATGAGCATATTCTGTCATTGTGTTATTATGACTATGGATTTTTATAACTTATTATCTATTTGTATTTATTTTGCCTCTCATCTTAGAAGCTAGATTTTTGTCATGGCTTGGCTATTTTCAGTAAATATATCAGATCAGATCAGTCACTCAGTCGTGTCCGACTCTTTGCGACCCCATGAATCGCAGCACGCCAGGCCTCCCTATCCATCACCAACTCCCAGAGTTCACTCACACTCATGTCCATCGAGTCAGTGATGCCATCCAGCCATCTCATCCTCTGTCGTCCCCTTCTCCTCCTGCCCCCAATCCCTTCCAGCATCAGTCTTTTCCAATGAGTCAACTCTTCGCATGAGGTGGCCAAAGTACTGGAGTTTCAGCCTTAGCATCATTCCTTCCAAAGAAATCCCAGGGCTGATCTCCTTCAGAATGGACTGGTTGGATCTCCTTGCAGTCCAAGGAACTCTCAAGTGTCTTCTCCAACACCACAGTTCAAAAGCATCAGTTCTTCGGCGCTCAGCCTTCTTCACAGTCCAACTCTCACATCCATACATGACCACAGGAAAAACCATAGCCTTGACTAGCCAGACCTTTGTTGGCAAAGTAATGTCTCTCTCTGCTTTTGAATATGCTATCTAGGTTGGTCATAACTAAATATTTTAAGTGAGTATAGTATCTACATTGTGTATTAAATACCAGGTAATATTTGCAAAACTAAAAAGTTCCAGTAACAACTTTTAACCTATAAATTGGCAGAAAAAGGTAGCATCATCATGTGTATTAAAAACTGGCTAAGTTATTGCAGGGGCTTCCATGGTAGCTCAGTAGTAAAGAGTCCACCTGCCAATGCAGGAGATATGGGTTCTACCCCTGGTTTGAGCAGATTCCCCTAGACAAGGAAATGGCAACCTACTTCAGTATCCTGACTGAGAAATCCCATGGACAGAGGAACCTGGAGGGCTACAGTCCATGGGATCACAAAAGAGTCTGTCCAACATGATTTAGCAACTAAAAAACAACAAAGTTATTGCAGGCACCACATTCATTATGCTACAGTACTGTACACATTCTTTCTTAGAAATTAGCTATTTGTGTGTATCAGTATTTGTAACTTCCACATATTGTTATGTGAGAAATGTTATTGGGGAAATAGGTCAGCCACTTTTAAGATGCTATCATATATCTTGAAATGAATGGCCTAAAATTACTTTAATCATTGCTGCTGAAAGGTCAAAATTAGAAGGTTTTATTTGAGCAATACATTTCAATTAGCAAGCAGCATTTCTTTGTTTAATGGATCGCATAGGTTCAGGTTCATGAAATTTCCAACATGAATGGTAGAGAAAATATCTTATGTTTAGATAACTTTATATACATTGATATGTATATAATACATTATACACATTTTTCTAATATTTATTTCTTTCACCTACAAATTGTTGTGAAACATGATCAGCTTTATTATGGAGACAGGTATTCCTCTATATTTAAAACAATTTAAGCATGTATTTTCCCTTTCTAATATTCTCTTCTTTTATATATTGTTTAACCCAATATATCTAAAATGTAATCATTTAAACACGTAACCTATGTTTAAAAATAAGATAGTTTACACTCTTTGTTTTTTTTAATGTTAAGTCTCCAAAGTCTGGCCACATGTCATTACAACAAATATCAATTCAAATTAGCCATTTTTCAAGAGCTCAGTAACCAAGACTGCAAAGCATCTCTGCTTTTGCCATTTGGAGGTTGTTATTTAAAGTTACAACCCACTGAGAGAGTCAGACACAACAAGATACAGTAGATAATGTTATAAAATAATGCTTTAAATAAATTGTACAACTATCACTTTGGATTTTTCTAAGATTTGGATTCCTGAACAACTGTGAAAAAAATCAATAATAAATAATAAAATAATATCTGCATATATATGAAATCTAGAAAGATGGTACCGACGATCCTATGTGCAGGGCAGCAAAGGAGACAACAGACATAAAGAACAGAGTTTTGGACTCAGTGGGAGAAGGAGAAGGTGGGATGATTTGCTAGAATAGCACTGAAACATATACATTACCATAAGTAAATAGCTAACCAGTGCAAGTTCAATGAATGATGTAGGGCACCCAAAGCCGGTGCTCTATGACCACCTGGAGGGATGGGTTGGGGAAGTAATTGGGGAGGCGGTGTTCAGGATGGAGGGAACACATGTATGCCTACGGCTGATTTGCACTGATGTAAATCATGTGATGGCAAAAACCATCACAATATTGTAAAGTAATTATCCTCCAATTAAAATAAATTAATTAAAAAGAATAATCTGAACATCATTCTGAGTGTTGCTGCTAGTCAGTCATGCCCTCTGAAGTGATAGTTTCTATGACAAAAGAAGTGACTATGAAAGTAATGTGACTAAAAATGAGATTTGATTACATATCTAAAGTGTGTTGAAGTATATTCATCCTTTAGACTTGCAGCTTACTGGTAGATTCATCTGCTGATGACATCTAAAACCTATAAGGGAATATCTGGCTTGCCCCAATAATTATTGCAACTTCTTTGCTAAATTTTTAGATTTTACTTTCTATGCTGCATCCAAAAATAAAATATTATTACATATCTACCCTTTATACATAGTAGGTACTCAAAAATATATTTGGATAAATGAAGAAAATGATTAGTCACTTATTAATGAAAGATATACATATTATTTACAATCCTAAGTCTTTGGGTACCTCTCCAGAAGCAGTAATTTCCCCTGATATTTGACTGTGAAATTTGATCAATATCTGTCTAAGAAATTCACTTTGAATTTCACCTTCTTAGACAATTTATAGACACTGTCATTGGTGGATATCTAACCTCAGTTCAATTCAGTTCAGTTCAGTTGCTCAGTCGTGTCCGACTCTTTGCGACCCCATGAATCACAGCACGCCAGGCCTCCCTGTCCATCAACTCCCGGAGTTCACCCAAACTCATGTGCATGTCTAACCTAGTGGCCTTCAAATTGATTACCTGTTCCTCTAGAGAAATAAGAAGATATTTTTGGGAGTTCCTGGACACAAATATTTTTGTAAGTATAAATTTTTAGATGTTAAACATCCATATAGTTTCTTCACTGAAATTGCTTTGTCTGGGAATGTAGGAGGTTTGACTATGCCTCTGTTACACTATTTTTTTTTTCCTTTGTACAATATTATTTTCCCACTTTACAAAAATTAAATATTAATAATAATTTTTAATTTTAAAAAAGGAAAAAATATGAATAGACATAGTTCTTAAAGCCATTTAATATTTCCATTGTATATCCCAAATAGTAAACATTTCTGAGATACCAATCAAAAGGACTACTGGAAATATTGACATGGATTTTGAGGAAGTGAATGACACTTATGATGGGGTAGCATATTCTAGTGTAAGACAAATGGTATCAATTTTACTGTTATCAACAAAAATAAAAAGTGATCCAATGGAAATATCATTTATTATATCATTAAGATAATTTTTCATGAGATTATCATATGATTTTTATCATTTAATTCCAAAGGCATTAAAAATGATATTGTGCAATGATAAATGGTACCAATACCATTTTCTCATTTATGTTACCAACTTAACAGCTTTCACATTTACAGAAAAAGAAAAAAGTAAATAGTAACAGAATTGTTATTGAACTATGTCTCATTCTATTAATAAATAATAAATATTTTCCAGATCCAAGAAAAATAAAATCATGCAGCTCATTAAGAGATGGATTGAAATCAAATTTTCGTATTAATATATAAAAATTTGTATTATGCTCATGTTGTTTTGATCAATTATCTATTAATATCAGAAAAATGACTCAATAAAGAATACATTTATTCTTTAGAACAATTAGAACATTCATCATTTAGAACAATACTC
>NW_011490968.1:8203-24007 GCF_000754665.1 Bison bison bison | reverse complement strand
GAACAATACTCTATGTGTGACTAAATTTTAAACATAAAATTTAAATATATATATATATAAATATATATATATATATATTTATTGGGAAGTATTGTGAAAGAGCAACCACTAAAATTTTTCCAAACAGAAAAATATATTATATGTATTACAAACTCTATGGTGGAGGTAAAATAAAAATTTGAGTTTGAGGAGAAAAAGGACTAACATAAAAATATGTGAATGGAATGTTAAAGAATATGTTCATGCATATTTAACTTCATAATGTCTGCTATCAAAATATGCATTTAGTTTACATTTGTTATTTTAAACTGTGATATAACAATTTATTTTTAACTTGATATATTTATGAAAGTGAAGCATTAGTCTCTCAGTTATGCCCAACTCTTTGTGAACCCATAGACTGTAGCAGCCTGCCAGGCTCCTCTGTTCATGGAATTCTTCAGTCAAGAATCCTGGAGTGGGTTGCCATTCCCTTCTCCAGGGGATCTTCCAACCCAGGGATCAAATCTGGGTCTCTGGGATGCAGGCAGATTCTTTATCATCTGAGTCATGAGAGAAGCCTCAGTATATTTACAATATATCCAAAATGTGCATTCAACAACTATGTAAATCTATGATAAAATTTTAGGTTTTAACCTGAAAATGCCTAAAAGGATACCTAATTTTTTCCTATTAATTATTTTACATAGAGAATGTAAAAATTTGGTAGCCACTATTTTAAACAGACCAAGCATTTCAAAAAGTTCACTGTTTAAAGGTGACCCTAATGACATGAATGAGCTCAGGAAGAATAGCATACAGTGAAAAAAAATATTTCCCTTGCATTTGTAAGCCCTAAAGTGTGAGAGGCTGAGATCTGAGGCCAGTTACTGATCAAGCAGCACAGGCCTATCAATCCACCATACACAGACCTCTATTATTTAGGAGGTGTGAAGATGTACTCTCTGATTTGACCAAAGGTTTCCAGGAAACCATAGACAACCACAGGCAGAAGCAAGAAGTGCCAACTAGAACTCTGCTGACAGTAAAAGAGAAGAGGTGGAGCAGAAGGAAAGATACAAGCACACCTACTTCAGGTCATGGTGAGGATAGGAGGAGAAGGGAATGTAAATATCCAGACACCAGAAAAACAGGACCCAAAGCTCTATCACAACAGAATTCTGTTGGTGTTTCTGTTGGGATTTTTCAGATCTGAAACCTGGTGTGTAAGGTTGTTCATATTTTACTTGATACCTAAGTTGAGGCCATTTACGCAGCTGTTCTTCATCCTCAGAATCTCCTGGCATATAAAATTTTGGTAGCCGCTATTCTAAACAGACTGAATAGTCTGAGAGTAGACACCACTGGATAGTAAGCTGTGGGGAAGAGTCTGATTCCGTATATAACACGAAGGAAGTTGTTTTATATGTAGTTTTACCATAAATTTACTGTTTAAACAAGGATACTTTTGAGAGGAAAAGGGATTGCTATTAATAATGATGCTGAGAAAAATAAGTGTAAATCACGACTATCTGGGACAACCCAAAAAGTATACTTATCTTGCTCAAAGTCATGTTACTAGGATGGTCTTTTATTGGGAGCAGATTTTTAATATCTCTCTGACCCATCAAAACAAGAACTTGTTATATTTCAATTCAAATATCATTAAGTCTCAAGCCTCTACAGGTAACTTCCTATTTGTCAGACTGTTTGGTGTGAGCCTTGAGAAAAACAGGCAAAGGGCATTCAAGATCTCAAGTTGATCATAACTGTCAGAGATGGCATATGCATGGGCACATACAGACACACCTCTGTTGGTAACTTGTGAGATGGCAAGGGGTCAAGGTAACTCCTATGATCCAGATTCAAGCCCGAGGCAATGTTTGGAATTTCTCACTCCTATTCTTCCCCAGAAATCCTGGTGTGGAGCTTTGCCCACAGAAGAAACACCACCAGAGTTTATGGACTGATTCAAAGTCCCTCCCCCCTTGAAATGACTCAAAGTAATTCTCTCTTGCAGGAAAGCACGGTGACAATTCCCTGTTGGATTGGTTTGGTCTTGACACTGTAGATGATGGGATTGAGCACAGGAGGGACAAAGAGGTAGATGCTGGACATGAGCGTATGGGCCAGAGGTGAGGCATGCTTGGCAGTACGATGCATCACAGACACACCAATCATAGGCACATAGTACACAAGTACCGCACAGATGTGTGACACACATGTATTGAGGGCCTTCCACCATCCCTCCCCAGAAGCAATGCCCAGTACTGTGTAAATAATCAGCATATAGGAGACCACAATCAGCAGTGAGTCCAGTCCAAAAGTGGCCAAGACAATGGCCAAACCCAGGATGCTATTGAGCTTAGTGTCAGCACAAGGCAGCTGGATCAGATCTGAGTGGAGGCAGTAAGAGTGGGAGAGGATGTTAGTGTGGCAATAGGGCAGTAACCTCAAGAGGACTGGAAGAGGAGCCATGAGTGTCACACTCTTCAGTGTAATGACCAGACCCAAAGAGACAATACGGGGCAGGGTGAGGATGGCTGTGTAGCGCAGTGGATTGTAGATGGCTACAAAGCGGTCATAACTCATAGCCAGCAGGACCCCTGACTCCATGCAGGAGAAGGTGTGGATGAAGAACATCTGGGCAAGGCAGCCGTCAAAGTCAATCTGGAAGGCATCAAACCAAAGAATGCCCATGACAGTAGGCAGTGTGGACACAGAGACACCCACCTCAGTGGCAGCCAACATGGAGAGAAACAGGTACATGGGCTCATGTAAGGCAGGATCTGCTTGCACTGCTGCCATGATTAGGCTGTTGCCCACAATAGCTACAATGTACATGGTGAAGAAGGGGATGGACAGCCAGCCATGCTGGGCCTCCAACCCTGGAATACCAGTCAGGAAGACAGATAGGAGGTCAAGACTTTCATTGCTCTCAGCTTTCATGTCATCAACAGCAGTGATCAGTCTTTACCTGCCACTTGAAAAAAAAAAAAAATCAGTTAACTCCCACCCATGAAGCCTTCTGCCTTAGCAGCCTACCTCAAAGTGTGAAGAAGAGAGAAATGGAAAGACATGGAGGAAATTGGAGTCATCTACATTATTCCTTGTAAAAATATTCTCACCTGCTATTCCCCTGACAGCCAGATCCCTAAAATCTTATGCCTAAAAGAGATATTTGAGACTACCCAATCTTATGAAAGATAGCATCATTTAAAAATTGAGAAGCACTGGAATAAATCAGAAATGGGTCAAAATCAATACTCAATCAGTTAATACATGATTTAACTTGTAAATATAATAATATTCTCTTACTTAGATATAAGAAATAACAAAAAAAAATAGCTTCATATGTTCAGTGTTTCAGAGCTCTGCAAATGGATTCTCACAGACCTCAGTTTGGAGCCCAATTTACAGTTTACACGCAGTGTGACCTTGAACAGGTAGCTTAACCTTTCGAAGCCTCTGTGTTTCTATATCTAAAACAGAAAAATAAAATAGATCTATTACATATGGACATTGTAAAGGTAAACATGATATCGTATGGTATGTATGTATGGACAGACCTCATTTGTCACAAAGAGTAAAAACGAAGGCTTATAAACACTAGCCCTGACCCAAGGCATGGAGGAACATGAGTGATGGCAAAGAGTAACAACAGCACCCAGGAGCGCACAGCTTCAGGGAAATAATTCAGTCTTTGTGTGCTAGAAAGGATAACCAGATGGACAACTGTTTCTCTACCAAGCTGCCTCATTTCAGTCCCATAACAACCATGTTAAGTGACTGTCCTTAAGGCATTAAGTGGCTAAATTGGGACTAAAATCTAGTTCTTTCAACTGGAAGTCCTGTGGTCCTTCCTAATGAAAAAATATTTTATACATACCCAGCTGCCAGCCTTCTGAAATTGCAGCCACTTAAGGAAGAAGAATGTAGAGATATTGGGAAGTTGAGCATCTTCACCTTCACAGGCAGAGCAAAATAGAGAATGGCAGACAGATTTATTTTTCCTGCCTCCTAAGCAGACTAGGAGTTTGCTTGATCTTCCTCTTCCTTGTTTTTGAACTCCCACTGCCATTCATGCTGCTGCTACTGCTAAGTCGCTTCAGTCGTGTCCAACTCTATGTGACCCCATAGACGGCAGCCCACCAGGCTCCCCTGTCCTTGGGATTCTCCAGGCAAGAATACTGGAGTGGGTTGCCATTTCCTTCTCCAATGCATGAAAGTGAAAAGTGAGAGTGAAGTCGCTCAGTAGTGTCCAACTCTTAGCGACCCCATGGACTGCAGCCTACCAGGCTCCTCCGTCCATGGGACTTTCCAGGCAAGAACACTGGAATGGCTTGCCATTTCCTTCTCCAATGCATGAAAGTGAAAAGTGAAAGTGAAGTCGCTCAATCATGTCTGACCCTTAGCGACCCCATGGACTGCAGCCTACCAGGCTCCTCCATCCATGGGATTTTCCAGGCAAAAGTACTAGAGTGGGGTGCTGCTATAGTCAACACCTTTATTGTATCTGCAGCTTTTCCTATTACTACTTGAGTGGAAATAATAGCCTCATCTATGACTTTAAAACATTTTATACATACTCTTTGTTTTATGAGAAGTGCCTTTACACCTCTGTTCTCCCTTGGAATCTTAGGTAAACTTGTGTCTGGTTCCTTCTTGCCTCCCGCTGCTTCATGTTTCCAGCACAAAGACATGCTCAAGAATTCATGAATTAATAAAAACATGAGCACATTGTTCAGGGTCATAACTGAAGTACATTCAGTTCTGGGTTCCATTCTCTAGATCAAAGTTAAACCAATGGGACACACACAGAGACAGAGGGGACCAAGTCATATATAAAGAGCATTGAAGGAACCAGCGATGCTTTTTCTCTGAGAGGAAGAGACTGTAGCCGAGATGGACAGGGATGGGTGTAAGAGGTAGTGCGTGACAGATGGAGATGAAGTTGACAATTTAGGATCCAGGTGAGGAAGATTTTTCTGAGTCAAAGCTACTAGATGAGACAATAAGTTTTTGTCAGTGAACATATTCAAGCAACAGTTGCCACAATTGTGTAACCATCGATGGAAATACTGGGGGGAGAATTCCAGCAGCTGCTGAACTGGGATTAAAGGCACTTTCAAGTCTCCTTCTGCCCTTGGGCCTGATGTTCCAGGAGGTCAAAATCTCTCCTGGTCTGTGATGCTGACAATATAATGACTTCGGTTCTGTGTGGAACAGAACAGAGGCAAGCTCTCAGCCCCTGTCACGGGATTGCCATGTGTCCTTCACTGATAGAGCCGTCTCTGTAGCCTTATCTGAAAGCGGTGTCCTGGAGGACACCTGGTGCTGGAAGGTTTATTACTCTTTGTTTTTTCTTTTTTAAGAAAATATACATGAAACTAAGATTTTGGAATTTTTTTAAAATTTTTTTCCATTGAAAGGGTTTTACATTTTGACCAAGTGGGATCCATTCCTGGAATTTGAGAATGGGTCAACAGACAAAATTCAATCAATCTGATATGTCATCTTAATAGAATGAAGGAAAGCAACCAAGATCATCTCAATTGATCCAACAAAAGAATCTGACAAAATGGAATTTTATTTTTATTTGTCTTAAACCCTTCCATCATAAGCCAAACAAATGATAGCAAATACACAAGCACACACTTGCATGGACAGAAATTCACTCAAAGACACAGAGACTTGAGAGAGGCTGAGGGAACCACACAGGGACACAGAGAGAATTACAGACCGAAATATACTTCTTGTGCTCATACAAATAGATTTCAGACTCACCTGAAAGAGCTCAATGAACGGAGAGTTGGCTTGAAAGACAAAGAACCTGAGCTCACAGTGTTTCCAGAATGAACCTCAAGTAGGTACTAGCCTCAAACAGGTAAACTTTATGTCTCTGAATATGAGTTCCTAGGCACCAAGGCCTCTGGGGTCTCAGTTTGCCTGAATGTGATACTGTGTTGGTAAAGGGGGAAGAAAAGGAGGATTAAATGTCACTTGGGAACAGAAGGAGGAAAAAAAAAAAAACTATCTCTGGAGACGCTGCCCTCTCTCCAAGAGAAAATAAAATTCCAACTGCTTCCTTGCAATGAAGAGAATTTTCCTCCAAGCTCCATAGCAGCATTCTTCCTATCCCAATTATCCAGTCTCAAAATCAGAACTCTCAGCACAGAACTCAAGAGTTAAAATCCCCAAATTTGGGGCTTAAAATCCACATTTTAGGCAGAACCTAAAGCTTTACCCTCTAAACCACCAGGGAAGCCCTAAATAGTATACAATTGTCGTGTGTGTGTTCAGGCATGTCTGACTGTTTGTGACCCTTTGGACTGTAGTGCACCCAGATTCCTTTGTAATGGGATTTTTCAGACAAGAATACTGGAGTTGCCATTTCCTTCTCCAGGTGATCTTCCCAATCAAGGGGTCAAAGTAATGTCTCCTGCACTGCAGGTGGATTCTTTACCATTGAGCCTTGGGGGAAGCTACATGGTGTCTCAGAGAGTAAAGAATCTGCCTGCAATGTGCGAGACTTGGGTTCAATCCCTGGGTTGGAAAGACTCCCTGGAGAAGGGAATGGCAATCCACTCTAGCATGCTTGCCTTGGAGAATTCCATGGACAGAGGAGCCTGGTAGACTGCAGTCCATGAGGTCTCAAAGAGTCCACAAGGACTGAGCATGTAACACTTTCACTTTGGGGGCTTCCCAAGTGGTACTAGTGGTAAAGAACCTGCCTGCCAATTTAGGAGACATAAGAGACATGGGTTCGATCCCTGGGTTAGAAAGATCCCCTGGAGAAGGAAACAGAAACCTGCTGCAATATTCTTGCCTGAAAAATTCCATGGACAGAGGAACCTAGTGAGCTACAGTTCATGAGGCCACAAAGAACTGGACAGGACTGAGAACACCCATTTAAAGCATAGACCCAATGGGTAAACTCCGGAACTCAGAGCCAAGAAAACAGACCTTGAAGTGCAGAGCTATTCCCAAGATTTAACCAACAGATCATATGACCATGGCTACCTCCATCCACTTATAACTGGTATTTCCTGCTCAATTCCCACTCTCATCACCTCCAATCCAACCCTCTACCAAGTTCTACAAGACTGAGATCTCCTCCAGGAGAGACATCCCCACTGAAAGACTACTGAGTACAAAGTCACACAGATGTGAGTTTGAGCTCTAACTGTGCTATCTACTAGCTCCATAATTTCATGAAACTAGTATTCCTTCAAACTGGTACCTGATTTGTTAAAAAAAAAAAAAAAAAAAAAGATCCTGTCTATAAGCGATTCAAATAAAAACAAGAAAGTGATCTTCAAAAATGTGATTGTACTACATGTGGTAATTATACTCATTAGAAGTTCTGCTAAAGGTTCTAATTTCAGATACTCCAAATAGTTCATTTTTCCAAATAACTGATCTTCCCATTAAGTATTTCATTTTACCTCCTCCTTGTTTCAGTTTCAGACAGAGTAAAGATGTACTGAGGGAAGGAATGGTTGGAGATCTCTCTATTTTTTCTATCAAGTCATGGGATGGTTAAGGGATGGAAACAAAATATGGACATAGAAGAAATTTTTCCTTCTCCATGTGGAATTTTGATGTATCTTAGATAAGCAGTTTGAAAACTCTTTCTGCTTTCCATCACTGTAGAATCCACTAGGTAAAAGTTAATGGGTTAGGAATGAGAAGATATAATTAAAGAGAATGTATAAAACAGTCTTATGAATAAGGTCATAGAATTATGGAGAATAGAGAGACCTACAATGGTGCCTCAGGTTGAGCATAATAAGTTCCTCGTGAGGAGAATCTAGGCTTTGAGAAGACCCAGAGGGAAGTGTCTCTTAACTATGTCGTTAGAGGCAGCATAATTGGGAATAAGCATCATCTTTTATATAGTCTTTCATTTATTTAACTAGTCATTTGGTTGTTGATTTAATTCACATGCATTGGGCATATCAAACACTGTGCTAGGTGGAAGGTTTTAGGTTTGACTATCATTTCATTATCTCTTTTTCAACTTTTGAAAAGTCTTCTTTCGAGACTTAGTGTCTGCCCCTATTTTATGAGAAAAGAAGTCAGGGAAAATAGTATTTGTTCATTCCAAGAGTGATAATGCCAAACATAATGTTTGTGCAAATCCCAACAAAAGGAATCTATTACAAGTTAGGGCTTCCCTGGTGGCTCAGATGGTAAAGAGTCTGCTTGCAATGCAGGAAAAACAGGTCTGACCCCTGGGTTGGGAAGATCCCCTGCAGGAGGGCATAGCAATCCACTCCAGTATTCTTGCCTTTAGAATCCCATGGACAGAGAAGCTTGGTGGGCTACAGTCCATGAGGTCTCACAGAGTTGGACTTGACTGAGTGACTATCACTTTCACTTTCGTTTATGGAAAAATTATGAAGCACTTTGCCCCACAGAGCTTAAATAGGGAAATAAATTTGTCTTATGGTGTTTAAATCAAAATTTTTTTCAATGGAGCAAAGAAAAGATAAGCACAATGCAGGTACATGTTTGGTGCAGAAAAATACAACCACATTAAGAATTTCTCATTTTAGAAAAGCAATATACACTTCAGAAGGACATTAATGGAGTTTGTAGAAAACAAAAAAGTCTCAAAAGAGGTCTTGATCAGGAGACTTGTATGCATGGAACACTCACCCCAAGAACTCTTGCAAGATTCTGTATCTCAGTGTGACACCCAACTGATTATTTTCCCCTCTATATTGTATTTACTTAGAGGGTAGCCTTCTAGTTGGATTTTACCTGAATTTAGGATTTTAGGTTAGTTGAGATCTTAGCAGGTGGAAATTGGGAGAAAAGACAGAAATCTAGTGATGAGGCAGGATCCTGAGTGCTAGTGAAGAGGCTGGAGATTGTTCATCCCATTTAAGTCATTTCTGTGCTCCATGTGCGCCACCCTGTGGAGATAAGAGGCTATAAGTCAGTATATCCCTTTACCACCAACACCTTACACCTAGTTGTCAGGCACTCAATTTCTTCCAGCTTTAAAAATCGCCTGCAAGCTTAGGCTTCCCAGGTGGCGCGTTGATAAAGAATCCACCTGCTGATGTAGGAGATGCAAGAGACCCAGGCTCGATCCCTGGGTATGGAAGATCCTTGGAGCAGGAAATGGTTCGCACTTCATTACTCTTGTCTGGAGAGGCTACAGCCCATGGGGTCACAAAGAATCCGGTCCGACTGAGCGCACACACACACAATCTTAAGCAGTCTCTCAGGATCGATCTTGTTTCCAGAGCTTCTTAGTGTGAAACCTCCCCTTTGTCTAAACAAAGCTGTTTGCAATTTTCCCAAATAGTCTAAGCCAATATTCTAGTTTAAAGGTTTTCTACCTGTAATATATATCAGATTTGCTTGGAGAACTTATTAAAAATACATATTGCTGGACCTCACCACCTAAGAGTTTCTGATCAGGATATCTAAGGAAAGGCTGAGAATTTGTATGCCTAACAATTTCCCAAACAATGCTGATGACACTAGTCTGGGAATCACACTTTGAGAACTAGTTTTTCAGACTCTTATTATTCATGATCTTTGTTATTTTTGTTGCACATTAGATACCCATAACCTTAGAGGGGTTAAAAAATAGAAATACTATGTCTCTCAACCTTTAATCACCCCAAGGTCTTATTAAAAGCAATTTGAGTTCAGTAGGTCTTGTTCAGGGTCTAAGATTCTGTTTTATTAACAAACCACCAGATATAATAATTCTGTTGTTCACTGGACCACACTTGGAGTAGTAAAGGTCTAAATACGCTTGCCTAAATATTTTTTTCTCAAGCAGTTTGTTATGCACAGATCATTACTTTCCTGTCTTTCTGCCACCCTGACCAACTACCATATCCCTTCTCTTCCTTCATAGTCTACCTTACAAACATAGAAAAAAAATTTTATTCCCACAAACCAATGGGCCCTTTCTCCCCCATGTGTGCTAAGTTGTTTTAGTTGTGTTCAAATATGTGTGACCCTATGGACTGTTGCCCACCAGGCTTCTCTGTCCATGGGGTTCTCCAGACAAGAATATTGGAGTGGATTGTCATACCCTCCTCCAGGAGATCTTTCTAACCTAGAGATCAAACCCACATCTCCTTCACTGGTGGGAAGGTTCTTTATCACTAGTGCCACATGGAAAGTGCCCTTTTCCACCCAACGAAGCACCAAACTTCCACTGAATTTTGTCTTAAGTGTATCATTTCCTCACTCTTGGTAGTAGTAGAATTGTGTTCAAGGATAATTGCACTGTGGAGCTTCCATGTCAAATATTTTTCAGGGCATCTTTATTTTTATGTTTTTCCCTTGATACATCGATCTCTTAAGAATATGTCTTATTCATCATTATAACATTGCTAGCAACTAGCGCAAAGTTTTTCATACAGTAAGTGTTCAATACATATGTCATTTTATTGAGTCCTATGTTCTTTTATTAGTTCCATATTCACAGCTATCAAGATCCTGGTTCTTTTCCTTGTTTTAACATTCCTAAATTCAGAAAAAGTCCCAGTCCTTCCTCCAAAATGGTTCTCGCAGGGTCTGCAGCATTCCTCAGCCCCAAGACTTACAGAAGACTTGACGGATCCCTCTGCGTATCTCCTTTGTCTTCACACTGTAGATGATGGGGTTGAGCATTGGGAGTATAAACAGGTAGACATTTGACATCATGACATGAACAACAAGTGGGGCACTTTTCCAGAAGCGGTGGATCATGGAGACAGCGATTATAGGCACATAAAAAGCCAGTACTGCACAGATGTGGGACATGCAGGTGTTGAGAGCTTTGAACCGCTGGTCCCGGGATGCAATTGCCAGCACGGCTTTCAGGATCAATGTATAAGAAAGCAGGATAAACGTTGAGTCTATGCCATAGGTAAAAATAACCACAAAGAGCCCATAGATGTTATTAACATGGATATCTCCACATGCCACTTTCATGAGATCTGGATGGAGGCAGTACGAGTGATGTAAAACATTGCCTTTGCAGAAGGGCAATCGTTTCACCAGAAAGGGGAAAGGGAAGAGAGTGGTGAAACTTTTGGCAACGATGCCTAGGCCCATAGCCAAGATGCGGTTGTTGGTGAGCACAGTTGCATAGCGTAGTGGGTCACAAATAGCCACAAAACGATCAAAGCTCATGGCCAGCAGTATGCCTGATTCCATGAAAGAGAAAGTATGAATGAAGAACATCTGAACCAAGCAGGCATCAAAGTCAACATGACGATAGTTGAAGCAGAAGGTAGCAAGCACGGTGGGAAGTGTAGAGAAGGACACACCCAGATCATTGAGAGAAAGCATAGACAGGAAGTAGTACATGGGCTGGTGGAGAGTAGGCTCTCGAATCACCAAAGCAAGGATGGTGAGGTTGCCTATGATGGAAATCAGGTAGAGGATGCAGAAAACCAGAGCAACCCAGGCTTGACCTGTCTGTATCCCAGGGATGCCTGTTAGCTGGAGTGTGGCTGGCTGGAAGGGGGTGCCATTGAGGCCTAACATGGCAGGCAGATGTAAGAACACAGATGGGGAATGTGCCCAAGAGGGTGTGTGGGAATGTTCTTCACTCTTTTTCAGACATCCTGTCTCCAACACAAAAGGTCAGAGATTGAAAGTGTTGGCTTCTGGTCCTACTTCCTCCGTTAGACTATGAGCTCTTTGAGGATAACAACTGAGTTCTACTCTGACTCACCAGAGCCCAGTTCCCTCTCAACGACCATGTTATAAACTCCATGAAGGTATGATGAACAAGTGAGCAAGAGCAAGGTGACAGGACGGGAGATTATATGAGAAAGTTTCCTAATTCTCACTTAAAACTCCAGTATTCCTTCACTTCACCATCTCACCCTAGAAAAGATATTCTGGAAATTTTGAGAAAAAATTAGGAATTAAGATGTACAGGGAAAAGGAAACACTGTCCTTGTCTCTGGGAAACCTTTTGTAGGTGGCAAAGATGAAACCTCTACAGCTAGAAAATTACAGCTTCGATAACTTTACTCAGACTTTACGTCAACCTCCTTGTCACTTTGAAGTCTTAAATTCTACTTTTTTTTTTTTTTGCTTCTGACCATAGCCTTCCACCTACCAATAATCTTATCTTCTCACCCCATGATCTTGCTTTCAAAGTTTTAACCATTCTTTCACCTTCTTCTCTTTATCTATTAGCTCTTCCTTCCTCACTGCTTTCCTGACCTACCCTCCCTCTAGGACTGGTATCTTTATCTTCTCTTTGCCTCTCTTTCACATTCACACAATACACTGTAACCACTGATAAATTCTATAATCAAATTGGGTGTGCAGCTAGATAAAGTCAAAGAAGCAAGTGCTTTATTGGGGAAGAAAGAGGAGACAGAGTGAGATTATTTACCACTACCAAAAACTTTAACTTGCTCTCAGCTAGCCCTTGTTTTCTGAGAAAAAGATGTCTCTTTCCCAAGCCCAGGCCCTCCACCTTTAGGATTATGTTTCTTGCCATGTCACTCAGAGACCTCTTCCATTAGTCTGTTGTACTGTATCTTCAACCTCTCACTTTCTATCTCTTTCCCATCAACCAATAAGCACATACAAGATTATCCCGTCATAGAAACATAACTTTCCTTCTCTAGCTTCCATGCTGTTATTCTTTCTCAATTCATAGTCAAACTTCTTGAGACCCTGTCTCTCTAGATGCCAAGGAAGGGGAGCTTGTTTGTATGTCTGTTTTTCTAATCCATTCTGAGATCCCCAGATTCAAGGATTTGATCTTAAAGACTGCCTTATCAGTGCTTGATATACTGTATTGTGGCTTCCACACTGCACCTTCCCAATTGAAACTAATTTCTGTGTGGTTATTAGTGACCTCTTTGTCACCAAATCTAGTGAAAACATTCTCTTTCTTAATCTATTTGACTTTCCTATGAGAGTTAACATTGTTGGTAACTCATCCTTTTAGAACTGCCTTCTTACTTCAGAAGCATTTCCCTAATTTTCCTCCTTTCTTGGCATTTTCATCTCTACCTTCTTTATTGATTCCTCTTTCTCTGTCTTTGTCCTTTTCCAGCCTAACTCCTGGAAAAGAAATCAATAGTCAGAATAGTAAAAATTAAGAAACCATGCATAAAGGACTTCTTTCCAGTTTTTATCCAAAATATCTCTGTAACTATATTTCTCTGGAACAGATAGCTCAAAATTAAAGGTTCACTCTGTAAAGAGTAGAACAGTGGTTTCCAGGTGTCTGTGGCAGTGTTGGAGGAAAGATGCGTGATGCTAATAAAAAGGTGCAGACTTCCAGCTATAAAATGCATGTTGACTATAATTAATAATTCTGTAATAGGCATACTTAGGATTCCCTTGTAGCTCAGGCATAAAAGGATACTTCTGCAATGCAAGAGACAGGAGTTTGATCCCTGGGTCTGGAAGATCCCCCACTTCAGTATTCTTGACTGGGAAATCCCATGGACAGAGGAGCCTGGTGGGCTACAGTCCATGGGGTCACAAGAGTCAGACATGACTTAGTGACAAAACCATTACTACAAATATACATACTAAAGCCTTTAAAAAAGTAGATCTTAAATATTATCACCACATTAAAAAAACTGGTAATTATGTAAGGAAATAGAGGTGCTAACTAACTTCATTATGGTGATCATTTTGCAATACATTTGCTTAACAAATCCTCACATTGTGTTAAGTTTACATATGTTATATGTCAGTAATAGTTCAATAAAGCTAGAAAATCTATATTTAAAATTAAAAAATAAGATAAAACTGCTTTGAAATTTAGAAATGGTTAAGTCCCATATTTCTTTGACTTTTCTCGTTTCCATCATCTTCTTATCCCTCTTAATAAAATCAGTAAAAGTAGACGGTGACTAGAGGATGGAGATGCCCTGATATCAGTAATAATCATGAAAGTACATGGACCATAAGACGGAATTATATTCATTTGGTTTCCCTCCTTTTCAACTGAGAATTCAAAGTGAAAGTGAAGTCGCTCAGTCGTGTCCGACTCTTTGCAACCCCATGGACTGTAGCCCACAAGGTTCCTCTGTCCATGGGATTCTCCAGGCAAGAATACTGGAGTGGGTTGCCAGGAAACCTTTAATAAATAGGATTTCTTTTTCTTACTTCTCCTGTAAACTTTTCTCTTCCTCCTCACCTAGGTTTAAAAGTTGATGTCTCTAAAAAATCATCTTAGATACAACCTCTCTTGTATCTACTTTTTTATCATCTTCATTCCAAGATTATTTCTAGATCTTGGGGAAATGGAAAAACTCTTAGAGGATCAACAAACATGAAGGACTCTTCACAAGACAGGTTTACCCCACTGTCCTTAATCCCTGGTGTGCAAATTTATGTAGTCCAGAAGGGCATATTTCACAATGTTTCAGATTTCCCTCACTATGGAAGGTAACTTTGAAAATGTCTCCCCCAAGGAAAACATGATCTGTCACCACCCAGTAGCAAATTTTTCTTTGCTTTGACCAAAGAGGTGTCAGTTAAGTCTTGATAAATATAACTAATCTAGGCATAAATATAAAAAAAAATAAACAGGTATAAGCACTGTACTTCTTTTGCACAGCATATATATGAGCATGTATACTTATACACAGTCACATAAAGGTACCAATGAATACACTCCTGTGCACATGTATACACCCAGGTAGTCATAGGCACTACCTCACACCATACAGATAGAAACTATTGCATAGTCCCTTGCTCAAATAACACTAGCACAATCACAGAATTTGATATTACATGGTATGTTGCAGATATCCTCCCATGTTTATACTCACCTGAAGGTATACATATAAGTATACATGTGCACACACAGTGCTATAAGTGCATTAAAAGACTCACAGTAATATCCTAATCAATTATGTTCCCATGGCATACTCAATAATGAAAATCCAGCTAAAACTGAAGACTTCATTGTTCAATGACTTCAGTTCATTTGGCTCTTGATTTTCACCAGCTGCACACCCAAGAGTTAGGTATAGGACACAATAATTCAAATTGCAGGGGAAAAAATATGGATACCATCAACATAAAATCTAGATTTGATGAATCGGTCCCTTAATCTAAACATGTGTGGTTTGATACTAGGATTTTCATTCAGATGGCAACCTGGCATCAGGGTTTGTAATCACGGGCTTTGGAAGAGAAGCTAGTTATCTAATGTCTAGAAAGTATGAGGGTCTGAGTCTGCCTGGAGTCACAGTAAGAGTGTTAAAATTTGGGATAAGTTCTCAATAAGGATACCTGATGAGCAATCTGAAGGAGGTGGCACTCACTAGATAGCAGAAAACTCTTCCCTCTAACTGGAGGCAGTAGTCTGTGGATCCCACAGGCTGAGCAGCATCAGCCCAGTCTTCTGTGACTCATAAATATATCAAACCACTAAGCTTGTTTGTTTGTGATGGGAGGAGGGAAAGTGAAAATAATTGGGAGGGTGGTGTCAATGAGTAATGGATTGGCCATAGGAGGACTGCTCCCAGGAGAAGCTTCTCAGCCTCAGCAGCGCTAATGTCTCTATCAACATCCACTACTATGTTATCGTTTACTATGTTAATCCTTCCTTGGCCAAGGATTGCACACTTACTTATGCATACAAAGATGCATCATAGACATTCTGAGACCCTTCCTCCCCACAGATACACCCTTAGGCACATTCAGCCATTTATTTACTAACATTTTCATTGCCTCTTTTAGGTCCATATATATACACCCTTATGGCAGAACAAAAAGCCTCTTGATGAAAGTGAAAGAGGAGAGTGAAAAAGTTGGCTTAAAGCTCAACATTCAGAAAACGAAGATCATGGCATCTGGTCTCATCAC
>NW_011490968.1:3734-7778 GCF_000754665.1 Bison bison bison | reverse complement strand
GATTGGGGGAAGGAGGAGAAGGGGACGACAGAGGATAAGATGGCTGGATGGCATCACCGACTCGATGGACATGAGTTTGAGTGAACTCCAGGAGTTGGTGATGGTCAGGGAGGCCTGGCATGCTGTGATTCATGGGGTCGCAAAGAGTCAGACACGACTTAGTGACTGAACTGAACTGAACTGATATACAAACAGATAGAAGAAAATATGTTCCTACAATTCTCAAATTCTCTACTCACTGATCACACATCTGTGCACACACACACACACACCAGATTTTGCTGGACATAGACCATTCTTAACCAAGCACAAAACCCATTCAACTGCAATGAAAATTCAATCTGATATAAATGATCTCAAGACCTATTTTAAACCAACCCTGAACATCTTCTGTATAACTATGAGATCAATTTAATGTATTTAACATAATTGATACCTTTTCATATGATTAAAGACAAGAATCAAATTTCTCAGCTGCACCTCGTTTTATCCCAAGGTCAGCCACTTATGGTGAACAAATCAGCACTCCGGGTCATACCTGTGCTCCATTCTAGGGGTATCTGGTTCTTCTGCTACACTGCTTTCTCTGCAATCAAGGCTACAGAACCACACAGGAACAGCTATAACATTATGATTGCTGCTTTCATGGCATAAATAAACAATGTTATGAATAAAGAATCATCAATTCTACTTGAGTCAGGTTATAGGATATGTTTTGAATGTGTGCCAATTCTGAAATAACTCCAAGATAGTCTGGCTATCTGGCTTTGAGAGAGAAGATTATTATATACAATAGAAACTCTATTTCTAAAAACTAAGTCCAACTGTGATTTTTCAGACTACAGTGACTTGATACCTTACATCGTTCTCACTATGAAGGTAAAAGTCCATAGGAGATCATGTATTTTACAGTTCTAGTGATATAACAAGACTGAGGTGAGTGGATGAATTCTGCCTCTATGCTATACCAAGGATTCACCTCTCACTCTCTGTGATTCTTCTCCATACCACAGGGCTCCACTTATTACTTGAAGGATATCCCAGACTCTAATGTCAGCAAATCATAGCATCCAGTATCATCACTTCATGGCAAATACATGGGTAAACAATGGAAACAGTGACAGACTTTATTTTCTTGGGCTCCAAAATCACTGCAGATGGTGACTGCAGCCATGAAATTAAAAGATGCTTGCTCCTTGGAAGGAAAGCTATGACCAACATAGACAGTATATTAAAAAGCAGAAATAAAGTACCCATAGGTGCATGGGTTTATTTCTGGGCTTTTTATCTTGTTCCATTGGTCTTTATTTCTGTTTTTGTGCCAGTACCATATGGTTTTGATGACTGTGGCTTTGTAGTATAATCTGAAGTCAGGAAGGTTGATTCCTCCAGCTCCATTATTATTTCTTGAGACTGCTTTGGATATTCTAGGTCTTTTGTGTTTCCATATGAATTGTGAAAATTTTTGTTCTAGTTCTGTGAAAAATGCCATTTGTAATTTGATAGGGATCAAACTGAATCTGTAGATTGTGTTTGGTAGTATAGTCATTTTCACAATATTGATTCTTCATACCCAGGAACATGGAATATCTCTCTATTTATATTGTCTTTGATTTATTTCATTAGTGTCTTATAATTTTCTGTATACAGTTTGGTTTTTGTTTTTGTTTTTTTGTCTCCTTAGGTAAGTTTATTCCTAGATATTTAATTATTTTTGTTGTAATGGTGAATTGGATTGATTCCTTAATTTCTCTTTCTGATTTTTCATTGTTAATATATAGAAATGCAAGTGATTTCTGTGTATTGATTTTGTATCCTGAAACTGCAAAATTCACTGATTAGCTCTAATAATTTTCGGATACTCTTCTTTTTCCAGTTGTTTTAGCTGTAAAGTTAGGCTGTCTATTTGATGTTTTTCTTGTTTCTTGAGGTAGGATTGTATTGCTATAAACTTCCCTCTTAGAATGCTTTTGCTGCATTCTATAGGTTTGAGTTTTCATGTTTTCATTGTCATTTGTTTCTAAAAATTTTTTTTATTTCCATTTTGATTTCTTCAGTAACCTGTTGGTTATTTAGAAACATGTTGTTTAATCTCCATGTGGTTGTGTTTCTTACAGCTTTTTTTCTTGTAATTGATATCTAGTTTCATAGCATTGTGGTCAGAGAAGATGCCTGATATGATTTAAATTTTCTTAAATTTACCAAAGTTTGATTTATGAGCCAAGATGTCTATCTTGGAGGATGTTCCATATGTACTTGAGAAGGTGAATTTTTCATTTGGATAGAATGTCCTGAAGATATCAATGAGATCCATTTCATCTAATGTACCATTTAAGACTTGTGTCTCCTTATTAATTTTCTGTTTTGATGATCTGTCCATTGGTGTGAATCAGGTGTTAAAGTCTCCTACTATTATTGTGTTACTGTCAATTTCTCCTTTTATGTCTGTTAGTGTTTGTCTTATGTATTGAGGTGCTTCTATGGTGGGTGCATAGATATTTACAATTGTTATGTCTTCCTCTTGGATTGATCCCTTGATCATTATGTAGTGTCCTTCCTTATCTCTTGTAATCATCTTTACTTTAAGGTTTATTTGTCTGACATGAGGATTGCTACTCCAGCTTTCTTTTGCTTTCCATTTGCATGGAATATATTTTTCCATCCTCTCACTTTCATTCTGTATTTGTCTTTAGGTCTCAAGTGGGTTTCTTGAGCATATATATATATATGTATATATATATGGATTTTATTTTTTTATCCATTCAGCCAGTCTGTGTCTTTTGGTTGGAGCATTTAATCCATTTGCATTTAAACTAACTATTGATATATATATATATATATTCCTATTGCCATTTTCTTAATTGTTTGGGTTTGTTTTTGTAGATCTTTTTTTATTCTTTTGTATTTCTTGACTATATAGGTCCTTTTAACATTTGTTGCAAAGCTAGTTTGGTGGAATTCTCTTAAATGAATTCTCTTAACTTTTACTTGTCTGAAAACCTTTTTATTTCTCCATCAATTTTAAATGAGATCCTTGCCAGGTAATCTTGGTTGTAGATTTTCCCTTTCAGTACTTTAAATATATCCTGCAATTCCCTTCTGGCCTGTAGAGTTTATCCTGAAAAATCAGCTTTAAGTATATGTTACTTGTTACTTGTTGCTTTTCCCTTGCTGCTTTTAATATTCTTTCTTTGTGTTTAGTCTGTTTTAGTTTGATTAGTATGTGTCTTGGTGTGTTTCTCCTTGGGTTTATCGTATATGGGACTCTTTGTGCCTCTTGGACTTGGTCGACTATTTCCTTTTCCATGTTGCAGAAATTTTCAACTATAATCTCTTCAAAATTTTTCTTATATGCTTTCTTTTTCTCTTCTTCTTCTGGGACCACTGTAATTCAAATATTGGTACATTTGATATCGTCCCAGAGATCTCTGAGACTGTCCTCATTTCTTTTCAGTCTTTCTACTTTATTCTGTTCTTCAGAAGTTATTTCCATCATTTTATCTTCCAGCTCACTGATTCATTCTTCTGCTTAAGATATTCTGCTATTGATTCCTTCTAAAATATTTTTTATTTCAGTAATTGTGTTGTTTGTTTCTGTATGTTTATTCTTTAATTCTTCTAGACCTTTGTTAATTTATTCTTGCATTTCCTCAATTCTGTTTTCAAGATTTTTGATCATCTTTACTATAATTATTCTGAAGTCTTTTTCAAGTAGTTTGCCTATTTGCTCTTCATTTATTTCAACTTCTGTTTCTAGTTTGTTCCTTCATTTGTATAGTATTTCTCTGCCTTATTATTTTTTTTTTTAACTTATTGTGTTTGAGGTCTCCTTTTCCCAAAGACAGCCTCTTGAATAAATGATGCTGGGAAAACTGGACAGCTACATGTAAAAGAATGAAATTAGAACACTTCCTAACACCATACACAAAGATAAACTCAAAATGGATTAAAGACCTAAATGTAAGACCAGACTCTATAAAACTCTTAGAGAAAAATATAGGCAGAACACCTGATGATGTAAATCAAAGCAAGATCCTCTATGAC
>NW_011490968.1:0-220 GCF_000754665.1 Bison bison bison | reverse complement strand
AGTGATGTTGAGCATCTTTTCATGTGTTTGTTAGCCATCTGTATGTCTTCTTTGGAGAAATGTCTATTTAGATCTTTGGCCCATTTTTTGATTGGGTCATTTATTCTCCCATTTATGGGAGAAAATAATAGCAAATGAAGCAACCGACAAACAACTAATCTCAAAAATATACAAGCAACTCCTACAGCTCAACTCCAGAAAAATAAATGACCCAATCAAA
>NW_011490967.1:9272-10380 GCF_000754665.1 Bison bison bison | reverse complement strand
ATACTAAAGATAAATAATGAACCTTGAAGACGGTATGCTAAGGTAAATAAACCAGATAGAAAAGGACAATTATTATATGATTCTATTTACATGAATACCTACAGTAGTCAGATACAAAGGATGGAAATTAAAGCAGCAGTTACCATGGGCTGGGAAGAAGAGAAAGAGGGGTTTATTACTTAATGAGTACAGAGTTTCAATTTGGGATAACAAAAATATTTTGGAAATGGATAGTAATAATGGTTGCACAATAGTGTGAATGTACTTAATGCCACTGGAATGTGCACTTAATAATGGTTTAAATGGTACGTTGTATGTTATGTGTATTTTAGCACAATAAGATAAAATAAAAAGAACTATGAACACTCTCCTTCATTTTGTTAGCACAGTTAGTTGCAAGTGGTCATAATTCTGCATTTTCATAAAGGTAATCAGACACAACTTAGCAACTAAACAACAATACAAAAAAGCTACCCAACATTATATAATGTGTGTGTAAATAAAGTTATTTGTATAAGATGGACAGTATCAAACATAATCTTTTGCTCTTGAGAGGAAAGCTAGAAAAGGAAACTAGGAGTCAGTACCAGAAGTCTGCAAACAGGCTCTCTTGAGGATCCAAAGGCTAGGTTAGTGGCAAAGCCTCATTTTTCTCAATGCTGCATTATTTGAATGTATCAAAATGTAATCAACCACTGCTTTACTGAAGGACATTTGTTTCCAATCTTCTGTTACTAAAAACAATGCAGTAATAAACACCTTTATATAAATGTCTTAGAAAGGAAAAGGGAATATATATGTAGAACAAATTCTTAACTACTCTGAGTCAAAACATTTAGGTTTAAATTATGGATACATATTGTGAATTTCCTTCCAAAAAAGTTGTACAATTTACACTGTTATCAACGATATATGAGAGTGTTCTTTTCGCTACCAACACAATGTACTGTCAATCTTTTTAAAATCTTTGTTCATAAGCAAGGTAAAAATGGTATTTCCTTGTAGTTTTAATTTGTACTTCTCTTATGAATAAGGTTGGAAATGTTGGTTCAGTTCAGTTGCTCAGTCATGTCCGACTCTTTGCGACCCCATGGACTGCAGCCTGTCT
>NW_011490967.1:4794-5804 GCF_000754665.1 Bison bison bison | reverse complement strand
ATAAATTAGCAATGATACCAGTGGGGAATTTCACAGTTCTGTAACTGATTATGAAACATAAAAAGTTATGTTACTATCTTGTGGAAAATTTTGCACAGTTTTTAGTCTATTTTCTAATTAGTGTAATTAAAGCCAAATTTTATACTTGGAAAAGGTGATAGATTGCATCAACTGCTCTTCCTTCATCTTTGAATTTTATTTATTTTTTTAAATTTTATTTTATTTTTAAACTTTACAATATTGCATTGGTTTTGCCAAATATCGAAATGAATCCACCACAGGCATACATGTGTTCCCCATCCTGAACCCTCCTCCCTCCTCCCTCCCCATACCATCCCTCTGGGTCGTTCCAGTGCACCAGCCCCAAGCATCCAGTATCATGCATCGAACCTGGACTGGTGACTCGTTTCATATGTGATATTATATGTATTTCAATGACATTCTCCCAAATCATCCCACCCTCTCCCTCTCCCACAGAGCCAAAAACTGTTCTATACATCAGTGTCTCTTTTGCTGTCTCATTCACAGGGTTATTGTTACCATCTTTCTAAATTCCATATATATGCGTTAGTATACTGTACTGGTGTTTTTCCTTCTGGCTTACTTCACTCTGTATAATAGGCTCCAGTTTCATCCACCTCATTAGAACTGATTCAAATGTTTTCTTTTTAATGGCTGAGTAATACTCCGTTGTGTATATGTACCATAGCCTTCTTATCCATTCATCTGCTGATGGACATCTAGGTTGCTTCCATGTCCTGGCTATTATAAACAGTGCTGTGATGAACATTGGGGTACACGTGTCTCTTTCCCTTCTGGTTTCCTCAGTGTGTATGCCCAGCAGTGGGGTTGCTGGGTCATATGGCAGTTCTATTTCCAGTTTTTTAAGGAATCTCCACACTGTTCTCCATAGTGGCTGTACTAGTTTGCATTCCCACCAACAGTGTAAGAAGGTTCCCTTTTCTCCACACCCTCTCCAGCATTTATTGCTTGTAGACTTTTGGATTGCA
>NW_011490967.1:0-1201 GCF_000754665.1 Bison bison bison | reverse complement strand
GGATGTGATGTTTGGACTATAAAGAAAGCTGAGCACCAAAGAATTGCTGCTTTTGAACTGTGGTATTGGAGAAGACTCTTGAGAGTCCCTTGGACTGCAAGGAGATCCAACCAGTCCATTCTAAAGGAGATCAGTCCTGGGTGTTCATTGGAAGGACTGATGCTGAAGCTGAAACTCCAATACTTTGGCCACTTCACGCGAAGAGTTGACTTGTTGGAAAAGACTCTGACGCTGGGAGGGATTGGGGGCAGGAGGAGAAGGGGACAACAGAGGATGAGATGGCTGGATGGCATCACTGACTCGATGGACATGAGTTTGAGTGAACTCCGGGAGTTGGTGATGCACAGGGAGGCCTGGCAAAGCTGCAGTCCATGGAGTCACAAAGAGTCAGACACGACCAAGCAACTGAACTGAACTGACTGAATTAAGCGTCTTAAAATGTGGAGAAGATACTTGATATTCCAAGTTGGCCCTAAATGCCGTTTCCCTGTAAGAGAGAGACAAAGGAACATCAGACACACGGAACTGGAGAAGACCATGTGAAGTAGTCACAGAAATTGGAGTGATGTAGCCACAAGCTCTGCAACAGTAGCCAGCAACCCCCTGAAGCTGGAAAAGGCAAAGAACAGATTCTCTCCTAGAGCTTCTAGAGGCATCATGGCCCTTCCCACACCTTGATTTTGGACTTCTGGCCTCCAGAACACTGAGCGAATAAATTTCTCTTAAGTCACCATCTTTGTAGTGATTTGTTACAGCGATCACCAGAAATGAATACAGTGTATCATCCCGTTCTCTCAGTTAACACTGCTGCTGCTGCTAAGTCGCTTCAGTCGTGTTCAACTCTGTGCAACCCCATAGACAGCAGCCCACCAGGCTCCCCCGTCCCTGGGATTCTCCAGGCAGAACACTGGAGTGGGTTGCCATTTCCTTCTCCAATGCATGAAAGTGAAAAGTGAAAGTGAAGTCGCTCAGTCGTGTCCGACTCCTAGCGTCCCCATGGACTGCAACCTGCCAGGCTCCTCTGTCCATGGGATTTGCAAGGCAAGAGTACTGGAGTGGGTTGCCATTGCCTTCAATGACCAAAATGCCTATAGTTGTAGTAATTTAGTTTAGGAAATGAATTTCCCTGTCTCCCAGCTAGTCAAAGCTATGGTTTTTCCAGTGGTCATGTATGGATGTGAGAGTTGGACTGTGAAGAAAG
>NW_011490966.1:23762-24261 GCF_000754665.1 Bison bison bison | reverse complement strand
GGAGAAAGGACAGCTCTCCCATAGAGAAAAATTTTAATTAAATAATACAGAAGGAATGAAGAAAATAGAAAAATAAATATTAGAACACCATATCAGCAATTGCTGAGGGCTAGATCCATGAATGGATGCTAAAATTAGTCTGCAAAAGTTTTAAGTAAAAACAAGATGTTTGTTTAGTTTCAAAGTATCTCTCCAAAATATTTAGTAATTACAAAGAGACGAACAGTAAGTTCACAGTAAAGAATACTGACAGATGCCACTGGGCAGATCAAGATTAACATCACCAGTAACACATGTGAACATCATGTATCCTCCAACATGACTGAGAACACATCACTTTGTGTCATCCTTCCCAAGAATGCCTAAGTTCAATCTAAACATGAGAAAACATCAAACAAACCCAAGTTGAGGGACCTTCTGCAAAATGACTGAGCAGTATTCTTCAAAAGTGTGAAATCATAAAAGACAAAAAAACACTGTACAAGTGTCAGATTGAAGG
>NW_011490966.1:18283-21314 GCF_000754665.1 Bison bison bison | reverse complement strand
GAAATGGCAACCCACTCCAGTATTCTTGCCTAGAGAATCCCATGGACAGAGGAGCCTGGTGGGCTACAGGCCATAGGGTCACAAAAGTGTCCAACGTGACTAAAAGACTAAAGAGCAAGGTTCAGGGTCCCCTCCCACAATTCTGAAACCCAAACATTTCAGAAAGCAGAACTTTTCTTTTTCTTTTAGGTTTGGTTTAAATTCATTTGGCAACAAAGCTGGCCTACTAACAGTCTTCCTTTATTACATATTGTTTTTAATTTTATATCTATTTACTATATGTTTAGTTTAGTTATTGGGTGCTATGGCCCTACCCCTACTAAAACTGTTATGTATTATACAGGCTACAAACCATACTGTCTTTCTAGAATGAGAGAAAATGTATGAATCCTGAAGTCCTGGCTCTAAATGTTTTAGATAAGGACCTGGCGACCTGTCTTTAGCACTTCAACATATTTATATATTTCCTTTGACTTATTTAGCTATTTTCAGCTTTCTCAACTTAATTACAAATCCCTCAAGAGCACAATCATGCCTTGTATGCCAACCCCCACATCACCTACTACCTACTGACCATGAAGTATATGTTAAATAAATAACCACTGCTTTGAATTTATTGACCCTAATGAGATGTGAGTAAAAAACTGACATGATTCCATAGTATGAGATTCAAAAAGGAAAGATGAATCAAAAAGCTTGCAGGGTTCTCAAAACTGCAACTGACTATAATCCCAAATGATTTTGACAAGAAGAAAATGTGACAGCGACACTGCTGCTCTTCTTTGCACTTGTCACACATCGTACCTAAAGTACTGAAACTGGACTCTGCTCATCTTCTTAAGGATCTGTGCCCTATTCACTCCCATACTTCTACGTGACCTCATTTCTGATGCCTCCATTCCACGAGCCTTTGCATTTGCTCAAAACTGTTGCATCCTTAAAAATGAAAGAAAAAGAAGGCATATTAGGTGCAGAGGAACAAAGGTGTCGTGACTTGCAGTGCATTAGCCACGAGAAGGTGACAGACTCCATTTGTGATCCAGGAAACAAAACTGAGGTTGGCAAGTGGGGTAAGGACAGTCAACAAGATCCACTTAGAAGGAGCTTGCAAAGATGCTGCAAGGGCCAGAGTGCTCATCCAGAAGGCCAACTTGGATGGGAAACTAGATACCAAACACCTGGACCATCAGTGAGATGGTTTGACGAAGCCTGTCCAGCCAGATTTGCTTTATTGGTCAGTACGTATTTAGAGATTTTTTATCTGAAGGTCAAGATTCATTAAGCGAGTATAATCCCCCTAATACTACATCCCCACATTCAGAAAAGTCCCCTTGAATGTAAGAGCACAAATAAAGAATAAGAAACCCTGTTAATATGCCAGAATGGTGACACAAATGAATTCACATTCTCACCAGAAGTGGTCCATTCTGCAGGATCAAGAATTTCACATGCCATTGCCTCAGCTGGACGACAGGACCTCCCTTCCAGATATATGAAGTGCATCAGTGGGTTTTCAAATTAACACTTACTGAAATTTGAAACCTGTTCTTTTTCTTAATTTTTTCCCGTTAATGTCTACTGACCTTCACAGCTGGTGTTCTGGATAATACATATGTGCTTGTAAAGGCAAGAAAATAGAGAATGGAGCCCTGAAAAGAGACTGAGCCAGATAGACAGAGAAGGGGGAGGGGGAGGAGAAGATATAGAGATTAGGGTTAGCTACAGGAAATCACCAATACGTTATCATTTTTTTAATATATGAAAATGTCAATTTCATCGTTTGACTTCCACATAAATAACTACCATCTCATGTTTTTATAAGAAAAGAAAAAAGACAGTGAAAGAAATGAGAGGCCTTATATATAAGCATGAGCCAGATCTCCATGGGTCCTACATCTCCATTCTGATGACTCTCTGATCATGATTCCAGAGATGAAAACCCAGTGGCCTCTATGTGCTGGGTCATGCTTCAGAGACTCACAAGAAAAGAAAGGAGGCTGAAAAAGACCCACATCACAATGTATGGCTAAAGGGTCACAAGTGAGACCCACGTGTTCAGAGTTGCCACTGTCCTTTTAGATTCTTAACTCAGGCTGATTATTACCCACCTCCTCGGAGACCTCACTAAAATCCATCACCGTGACCTAGAGCATTTGTCCTCAGAGCCACCGTACTTGCAAAAGGCCTGGGCTTCCCCAGAGTGGCCAGGTGCCCATGGACTGATTAAAGCACACACTACTCTTTCTTATTTCTTCCTTCATTTCCTGAATGAGGCTACATGGCTTTCGACTTGGCCCCTCGAAAATGTGGCTTTTGTTGGAGTCAGTGTCTCTCACCTCAGGGAGAGGGAAACCAGGAAAGGAAAGGGCAGTAACTTCTTTTCTTCTATTTTCCTTCCCAAAGTATCTTTTGCTGACCGCCAACATTCAGTTAGTTGGAAATTGGATACTTGCCAGAGCCCAGAATGAGAAATGTGTTGTCAACAGCCAGGAGAATAAACGGGGCAGGACTTCTCAGTTCTGGCAGATTGAGTCACTCACCTGGGGTGGCTGCTTTCATGCACACACTCTCAGGCCCCTGCTCAATCACAATCACCCAGCATCTGAACTGTGGCTTTATCTCAGTGGTTCTCAGCTGAAGGATGGTTCTGGCCCCAGGGGACATGTGGCCACATCTGGAGACAGATGGGTCCTCAGACCTAGGAGAGGGAGGCTATTACTATTGACAACTAGTAGGTAGAGGCCAGGGAGGCTGCTCAATCTCCTACAGTGCACAGGACAGTCCTCCAACAGAAAACTTCAGTTATTAGGAGTGCTGAGACGGAGAGATAAGAAAGCCTTCCTCATGATCAGTGCAAAGAAATAGAGGACAACAATAGACTGGAAAAGACTAGAGATCTCTTCAATAAAATGAGCGATACCAAGGGAACAATTCATGCAAACATGGGCACAATAAAGGACAGAAATGGTATGGACCTAACAGAAACAGAAGATATTAAGAAGAGGTGGCAAGAATACACAGAAGAACTACA
>NW_011490966.1:15627-16626 GCF_000754665.1 Bison bison bison | reverse complement strand
TTGAGCAAGCTCTGGGAGTTGGTGATGGACAGAGAAGCCTGGTGTGCTGCAGTCTATGGGGTCACAAAGAGTCGGACACAACTGAGCAACTAAACTGAACTGAACTGAACTAAGGTCGAGAAATTCAGGCTAAATTCCTCAGGCAGCTCTGATGACTTGCAGGTTTCAGAACTACTAGCTTTGGACAGTCCAAGAAGATCGTAAAACTTTAAACAATTATACATGGGTGATCACAACCTATTGGCAAGAATAGTTAGTAATTACTGAAACTAGCTTACGTTTCAATTATCCAAAGTCTTGAGAAAGAGAATGGATTGACCATACCAAAAAATATATACAAATGTTGTCCCTCCTGTTTCTTACATGAATGTGAGCTAGGGATGGTGGGAATACAGATATAGATGGGGCTTCTCTGGTGGCCAAGTGGTAAAGAATCTGCCTCCAATGCAGGAGACACAAGTTCAATCCCTGGGTCAAGAAGATCCCCTGGAGTAGGAAATAGCAATCCACTCCAGTATTCTTGTCTGGAGAATCCCATAGATGGAGGAGCCTGATGGGCTACAGTTCACGGGGTCACAAAGAGTCAGAGATGACTGAGAACACAGACATGCATAGAAATAAACATAGACATGAAAAGCATATATATATATATTCATCCTTTACTTTATAAATGTGAAAAATGGTATTACTGAAAACAAGACATATACATGTATCAATACAACATTGCAAATCAACTATAATTGAATTTAAAAAAAGAAGTGTACACGTGGCTCACACCATACTGAGGGGGAAGCAACATGAATAATGGAGTCAAAGAATGCTTGGAGTTAGTTCCGTGCCTTGTCCAATCTTCTCTGCAAAAGTCTGGATTTTCCCAGAAAATACTGACATTCAAATATTGATTTAGTAGGCAGAAACAGAGAGCTCTGGCTCTCCCTACTTTATACAAAGGTTTCCACTAATGAAAGTGAAAAGATTCTAATTAGCTTTCTTATTTTT
>NW_011490966.1:14490-15527 GCF_000754665.1 Bison bison bison | reverse complement strand
TGTGGTTTCTAGGAATGGCAGTTGCCAGTGAAGAGAAACCATCCCACAGGCTTAGAGCCAGGTCAGAAGTCCATTTTTTTTTTTTCAGACTCCTATAACTCATGACTTCTCTCCTTACATGCCTGTCCATTCTGGAGAAAATTTATATAAAGAGAAGATAGTATTTGAGGCCTTGTTTCTATACCCATTCACTTATTCAGACATCTAGTGTTGCTTGACATTCTACTATGCCAGGCACTGTTGTAGGTGCTGAGATGACAGCAGTGAACAAAAAAACAAGACCCCACCCTCATGGAATTTCCTTTTTCCTGTGGCAGATGTACATACAAAAACCAAAACAGCTACTGTGTACAGAATTTGTCAGGCCTCCATGAAGAGGAGACATTTTGGGCAGCGAGCAGAAGGAAGCAAGGGCACTGGGCGAGCCAGGTGGTTTTCCAGATGAAGAGCACACAAAGCAGTGGGAACAGTAAGTGCAAAGGTCCTGGGGTATATAAGAAGCAGAGAGCAAGTGAGTATCTGATGGGTCAGACTGATTTCAAGACTTTGTTGTTTCAGGGGCTGCTGGGGAGTATGTAAAACTAACTTGGGTACTGTTACTCCTTTTCATCCCACTTAAAATAAAAAATAAAGTAACAATCAACTAAGGTCAGATAATCATGCAGGGTTTTTTTTGTTGTTTTTTTGTTTTTTTTTTTTTTAAGCACAAAACAGGGATTTGTGCTCTTCATCTCTTTCCAAAAAAAAAGGGTAGGGTATAACCTCAGGGAACCACTGGGCTTTGAGGACAGTGAAGCAGCCAGAGAGCACAGCAGTAGCTCCTTTGCAAAAGACTAAGGATTTTGGAGAGAAAGGAGTTCAAAGTTTGGTCCTACAAAATGAAGAGAGACATGAACCCAGGACCTGTGCTGATGGCAGAGTCAGAGTTGTCACCACCCCTGAAAAATCATTCATGCTTGGGCAGGAGCCAAAAAACCAAAAACAACAGTGAGCATCACTATGAAAATGAGGACTGTACCCACAGTCTGTGCACTCTC
>NW_011490966.1:13223-14390 GCF_000754665.1 Bison bison bison | reverse complement strand
CCCTTTCAAAACTGGAAACAGGAGCGAAGTCTGACTCCTCCTGGGCAGGTCATGTGTATTCCCAGATGTGGCCCTTACATCTTCAAAGCCCCACACAAACCTTATGGTCATGAGATGTCACCAAGAAGGGACGTGGCTTTGTTTTTGTCTTTTTTAGCAACATATTTTCTCTCTGGCATTCAGACACTGTCTACAAGCTTCTGACCTCCTGAGATTCTTTGTGGGGGGTGGGGAGAGTCTAATCATGTAAATGCCTAGGCTGGTGGTTCTTAACTTCTGACTGCAGGATACCCTGTGCACCGGCTAAACATTAAGAGTAAGGCCCCATCTCCCAGAGATGGGAAATGTGGGTCTAGGAATACACATTTTTACATCCCCTAAAGCCATCCTGAGGCTGGTAGGTCAAAGGACCTTATGTGGAAAAACATTGGCCCATCCCCTCTCCCTCCCACAAAAAAGCCCTCTTCCTCACTGATAAAATGGGGAGAGGTGAGAGAGAAAAGATACAGAAGTTGCCCAAATTGCCCTGTACACGCCTCAAACTGTGGCTCCTGATTATAGAAAGTTTGTGTTTACGTGCCTCTCTGTTCCTGATTCAGGGACTCCTTGACTTAGTACACAGTTGGCTGCATCACTGCAGCATGAACAGAGCCTGCCCAAGGCTGTTGTCCCTGATGTCCTGCCCAGCATGGCCCTGCACATCAGGGCATCCTCCCTAGGAGGACAGGGAGGTGCCTAAGCCATGCCCTGTGGCTGGCAGGGACCTGTGACAGAGCACTAGAGCACGCAACCCCAAAAAACAAACTGGGAGGTGCCTTAGTGAATTCCTATTTCAATAAGCCCCATCCAGCTGACTTTCGTCCTGTAGAAGAAATGCAAGCAGGCAGCTTGGATTTCTTCTATTTGACCCAAAGAAGTGAGTAAGTATGCAGAGTACACCATGAGAAACACTGGGCTAGAAGAAGCACAAGCTGGAATCAAGACTGCCAGGAGAAATATCAATAACCTCAGATATGCAGATGACACCACCCTTATGGCAGAAAGTGAAGAAGAACTAAAGAGCCTCTTGATGAAAGTGAAAGAGGAGAGTGAAAAAGTTGGCTTAAAGCTCAACATTCAAGAAACAAGATCATGGCATCCAGTTCCCATCACTTCATGGCAAATAGA
>NW_011490966.1:11085-12303 GCF_000754665.1 Bison bison bison | reverse complement strand
ACCAAGCATGGTATGCTCTCTAGGCAGTGGGAAAACCCAGCGGTTGGGGCCATGGGACACAAGTGACAAGATTAGGTTGTGAGAACCCTAATTAGGGTATCAGGAGACGGGGCAGAGGAGGGTCTGGGGAAGAAGAGAGAAGAAGGTAAGCTGGGGTTTCTCAACCTCGGCACTCAGGGTATTCTGGCCCCAGTGATGTTTTGTCGTGGGCACTATCCTGTGCATGGCAGGTTATTTGGCAGCATCCCAGTCTGTACCCACTAGTTACCAGGAGCATCCCCCCTCCCCCACCTCCAGATGTGACAGGTAAAACATCTCCAAACATTGCCAAATGGCCCCTTGGCAGCAAAATTGCCTCTGGTTGAGAATCACTGGTTTAAATGAGACAAAACATTATGGCTTTATCCTCTTAATAATATCCCTCCACACTCAAAAGGAACATACATAATTTCTACTACCATACCCTAAAACTATCACTGCTTGACTATTTTACTTGTCCACAATGTCAGTCTGAAAGGTAAAGACCACCCCAGCAGGAATGGCTGCCCCTGTGGCATCACTGGGACTCAGGCACCTCCTTGAGGGGACAGCAGCCATGATGGCTCAGGGAATGGAAGTGTGGGGCTACCGCGAGCCTGGCCACCGGTCACTAAACACCCACCAAGTAGACAGGGCCACCAAGTACCAGGCGCCATGTTAGCTCCTAAAGGTCTAAAGAGAAAATGCCTGGGTCCTGCCACCAGGGAAGCAACTCTAGGCGGCTGAGCTCAGGAGGAGGGGAGCCATGCGTGACTGCATCCCTGGAGGATGCACTCTGAGCCTCTGGGTTCCTGTGGCTCAGAGGATGAACCAGCATCACCAGGAAACAAAAGCTGCTTCCAGCACGCTCCCTACCCTCCTCATTGCAGGCCTGAAAACCGCAATGGGGATAAAAAAAGACTTAGATAAGGTTCCAGAAAACCTCTGGCCACCTCTCCCCTTGAAGAACAAAGCTCTGATTTACAGCTCTGATTTTTCAGGGAGACCCTCGAACTGTCATGTCAGCCAAATTTCTCTGAATTTTAGACGCCCCCGGGTTGGGTTGCTGTTTTGAATTAGTTCCTCTTGCCAAGGGATATAAGAAAAGGCTCCCAAAGGAAGCCTGCAAAAACAGCTCATTACTGTGCGATCCACTCCCCTGCCACCTCGCAGAAGATGCAGGCGAAGAACTCTGTTGCC
>NW_011490966.1:8632-10985 GCF_000754665.1 Bison bison bison | reverse complement strand
AACAGAGGTGGTGGCCTGAATACTAACCAGAAGCCGAAGAGAAGGAAATGTTTTCTGAGAAAATATGTCTTTTCTGGAGGTAGAAAAACAACAAGACACACACACACACACAAACCCACTGCTCTTGGTTTGCAAATTCCAAGTGGGGAATGCTGCCAGTATCTTGTGAAGGACTAGAAAGGTGAGGTCTGGGGGCCTGGTTTCTAGAAGCTGTTTTCAATGCCTTCCTTCTGCTGCTCACACACAGGGCATTCAGTTTGTTCAAATGAGTGCAAACAAAGGAATACATTTGTTTGGGCAGGCTTCATTATACGCTAATTAATGTAAATCTCACCCACAGAGAGGAACCTAAATAAATAGCTAGAGTAATTAAAGTTAAGGGGGGTTGTTCTGTTTTGTTTGAAAGGGGGTTAGTTAGGGGTGTGTCTGAAAAAGGTTCAGATTTGAGGGAGTTTTAGGAATGGATTTTTGTATAATAATCTTTCAGAAGAACGGACTACCTATATTAGCCAGGTGGCGGTCCCTAATCCAGGTCAGTAGCATCCACTGCAAACAAAAACACTATGTTCCCACAAGGAGTTTGGGAAACAAAGAGACCAACGTTAAGTACCGGAGCTGCAAAAATGTTAGAGAAGAAAGGCCTAAAACAATGCAGGGGAAGATAATTAAATCATTAAAGCACTGTCACATTGAAATAACCGGACCAGCAGAGCTGAAAGATCAAAGCTGAGTTTATTACTCACCAAGCGAGCTCAGTCAGTCTCTCCACATCTCCCCAAGCAGAAAGAGGAATTTTTCTCAAATAACGCAGGATTCTGAAAAGCATTATTTGATTGGCTAAGACTGCGATTATCAATTCTCTTTAGGGATCGATCATTGCTTGATTTAGGTCACAAAAGCACAGGCAAAATTCTCAAAGTGGTCCAAGATCTGTCGCATTTGGGTTTGGTCTGATTCAGGAATAGGCAGCAGTCACCTGAATAATAAAATTCCCTCCTAAATAAAAATCAAATCCTGAGCAATGGCTAGCCATTTCCAAGTTGTATTTTTCAAGTTACCCTAATGATACAGGAAGGCATATCTAATGAACATAAACATTTCTTTGACTTGCATGGCAATTAATGCCATGCTTCCCTCCATCCGTGACATATCCAAACTTCCTCATGAGGGACCCAAACATACAAAGATCTCAGATGAAGAGGGATTAGCAAGTGAAAAGGCCTAGGAGCTGAAATGAGCCTGGTGTTTTTGATAAACAGCAAGAAGGCCAGTGTGGCTAGATCAAAGTCAGGGAGAGAGGAGAGTGATAAGAAATAGGTAGGATCCAGATCTGCCCAGGACATGGTAGGACATGGATGTGACGTTCATTCCAAATGTGATGGAAATCCACTGAAGAATTGTGAGCAGGGAAGTGTCATCATTTGATTTACAACTTGTAACAGGTTACCATGTCTGATGTGTGAAGAAGATTCTCTAGGCAAGTAAAAAGTAGAAGTAGAGCCATTCAGAGGCCAACTGTGCTAGTCCAGGACTTGATGGCAGCCTGGGTGGGGGATAATGGGAAATGATGGATAAAAAGTCAGATTTGTGATCTATTTTGAAAGTAGAGCTGACAACAATGGAATGAGGAAGTGAGGGTAGGAGGAAAGCAGGGAATTAACATGATTTCTGGATTTTCAGCCAGAGCACCTTTAAGAACGGTGAACACTGGAAAAGTAAAGGCTTTACAGGACCACTGGACGTTCAGATGTGAACACAGTTAAGTTGGAGATGCAGGTGACACATCCAAGTTAAAGGCATATCAGCAGCTGGATGTGTCGATTAGAAGCTCAAATGAAAGGCAGAGATATAAACTGGAATCCTTAGTATATAGGGCTCATATAAAGTCATGGGACTGGTTGAGGCCATTTAGAGAGCAAATATTGATAAAGAAAACAAAGAGAGGAAGCAAGGGGGGAGGAGGAGGAGAGAGAAAGGGAGGAAAGGAGAAGAAGAAATAGCAGAGGACTGAGCCATGACAAGATGGAGAGGTCATGTTGTGGTCATCTGTTTAGATGGCAAATATCACAGCAGTTCCTGTACTGGTGGAGAGAGGAGAGAATTTATGGTGCACAAGTAAGGAAAATAAGTAAAGGAATCAAGTCCTCAGGTAGTTGAAAAGGGATGGTGGCAGATGCAGAGGGGACAGGTTGACCCAGAGAGGGGCAGTAACAGACTAGTTGTGAAAGGAGGGAAGGAAAATATAAGCGTATAGATGCCTACAAGCAGCCAAGTCTGCTTTGTGTTGGCAGGAAAGAGGCGGGTCTTTTCTGAGCACTTCCCTTTCATCAGCAAACTCAAAAAAAAAAGAAAG
>NW_011490966.1:4875-5680 GCF_000754665.1 Bison bison bison | reverse complement strand
TATTGCAAATGATGCAACAGATAAGGGCTTAATTTCTAAAATATACAAACAGCTTATACAACTCAACAACAACAATAACAACAACAAAAACCCAATTGAAAAATGGGCAGAAGGCCTTAACAGACATTTCTTCAGAGAAGACATACAGATGGCCTTTGGCACACAAAAACATGTTCAACATCACTAATTATTAGAGAAATGTAAATCAAAACTACAATGATATATCACCTCACACCAGTCTGAATGGCCATCATCAAAAATTCTACAAATAACAAATGCTGGAAAGGATGTGGAAAAAAGGGAACAGAGGTGGTGGGAATGTAAGTTGGTACAGCCACTATGAAAAACAGTATGGAGGTTCCTCAGAAAACTAAAAACAGAATTACCATATGGTCCAACAACCCCACTCCTAGGCATATACATAGAGAAAACTGTAATTCAAAAAGATATATGCACCCCTAGCTCATAACAGCACTATTCACAATAGCCAAGACATGGAAACAACCTAACTGTCCACTGACAGATGAACGGATAAAGAAGATGTGCTTCACATATACAATGGAATACTACTCAGCCATAAACAAGAAGAAATACTGCCATTGGCAGCAACATGGATGCAACTAGAGATTATCAGACTAAGTGAAATAAGTCAGAAAGAGAAGGATAAATACCATACAATAGCACTTACATGTGGAATCTAAAATATGGCACAAATGAATCTATCTACAATTCAGAAATAGACTCATGGACACAGATCAGATCTATGGCTGCCAAAGAGGAGGGGGTGAGGGAGGGAAGGACTGGG
>NW_011490966.1:4448-4775 GCF_000754665.1 Bison bison bison | reverse complement strand
TATGGAACCATAAAAGACACAGAATTGCCAAAACAATCCTTGGGGTGGGGGAGAGGGATCAAAGCGGGAGGTATAACTCTCCCAGACTTCAGAAAATACTATGAAGCTACCGTAATCAAAACAGTGTAGTGCTGGTATAAAAACAGATATACAGATCAATGGAACAGAATAGAGAGCCCAGAAATAAGCCCACACACCTATGGTCAATTAATCTTCGATAAAGGAGGGAAGAACATACAATGGAGAAAAAGACAGTATCTTCAACAAGTGTTATCGGTAAAGTTGGACAGCTGCATGTAAATCAACGAAGGTAGAACACACCCTCAT
>NW_011490966.1:0-199 GCF_000754665.1 Bison bison bison | reverse complement strand
TCTGATGTTGAATGACAATGAGTAACCTCTGTGGCATAGTGTGATAGGCATTTCCTCCTAGGAAATCTTTCTAGGATGTAAAACTTGCATCCCATTTGTGGTGCTTGAGACAGAGTGATTTGCCCTCCATTAAACATGCTTTGCAGTTAATCCTCTCAAAAGTGCATTCATAAGCCAACTGAAGAGCTCTGTGCATTAA
>NW_011490965.1:9302-9863 GCF_000754665.1 Bison bison bison | reverse complement strand
ATAGGAAAATTTCAACTGAATAAACTTAAATATTAGAGAGATCTTTGGCAACATGAAACAATGTCTAAGCCCACTTTTCACTTCACTTCACAGTCACTGTCAAGTCCTAATCCGCTTTCTGTCAAGGCCACTTTCCAAGACATGTTAAATTTGGCATTAGAGTTTCCTTGGAAAACAAAGTGAGATTAGTGATTACCTGTCTTAATGAGGTGGTAGATTGAGATATAATGGTATGCAAATGTTAACATGAAAGATAAGAATGTCTGATATTACTATTATTTTATGTCCTTTACTCACTTTTCCCCTTTCTCCTATAGCAAGCTAGCTGCATCTTTCCAGAGCATGGAAGTCAGGAACTCTAACTTTGCTGCTTTCATTGACATTTTTACATCCAACACTTATGTGATGGTCGTGATGTCTGATCCTTCCATTCGTAAGTTTAAACTTAGCTGACATGGATTCAAAGCCACATATTCTTTAAACTAATTGCTTTAGAAGTTGTACATTATTGAAGATACTGAAAAACTATTTTATAGCGCACAACCCTGTGAATGTACTTAG
>NW_011490965.1:4248-5365 GCF_000754665.1 Bison bison bison | reverse complement strand
GTGTGACATAAAAGTAGGTGATATGTAAGTGTTCTGATAACAATGTTCTAATAGTGTAAGTGTTCTAATAACCTGGTTTCAGTTGTGTATGCCAAAGCCTTTTCCAACATCATCTTATATTCCTCATCAGATAGTAACCTATATGTTTGGAATATTACTGTTTTCTCAGCATGCACTAAAAATATTCCTTAAAAGCAATTATAAATAAAGTTTTGCTATTACAGATTTCAGTAACATTCTTTTTTTTTTTTTTTCTTTCCCTTGTTTCTTCAGCTTTTCCCTAAGAAAAAGAAAATGAATTTCACAGTTAACCTAGGGGAAGAAGACTTGCTGTTTGGGAAATAGTATAAAATAAAGTTGGTTGGGAAGGATGAGCCAAATGATAGCCTTAAAGCTAGGCAGAAGAGTTTTGATATAATATGATAGGAAATGGCAAAGGAATTTTGAAAGAAAGTTAACCTATGGGCTGACTGATGGCAGTTGGAGAAACAGATAGTAATCCAGGCCTGAAATGTGTTGAAAGTCTGTTTCAAGATGCAACTAGAGAAGGAATGAATAAAAAGTTGAGGGGAAATAGATAGTATTTATGAGATGAAAGTCTTCTTTCTATGAAGTCCAGGAATGTTTAATTTATATATTCCATAACACCTAATGGAATGTGCTTTCATTATACTCATTAAGTATTATTAAAACCTCATTCAAGGTAGGTGTTTATTTGACTTCATTCCCAAGGAAAAGATGAGCCATTGTGAACTGGGAGAAGTGGAGCTTGACACCAACTGCTGCTACTGCTGCTACTGCTGCTGCTAAGTCGCTTTAGTCATGTCCAACTCTGCACGACCCCATAGACAGCAGCCCACCAGGCTCCGCCGTCCCTGTGATTCTCCAAGCAAGAATACTGGAGTGGGTTGCCATTTCCTTCTCCAATGCATGAAAGTGAAAAGTGAAAGTGAAGTCCCTCAGTCATGTCCTGACTAGAATTACTCAAAGCCCTAACTTTTTTAGTTTCTATAGAACTGAAACAGAACACAAAAGCATTTAGGGAATCTACAGCACAGTAGATTCATCTCAATTTTATGTCATGAAGAAACTTCTTCCAGACTGCCAGAACCTCATC
>NW_011490965.1:0-193 GCF_000754665.1 Bison bison bison | reverse complement strand
AAAGTTGATGAATGAGTGAAATCTTACTGTACTGATTTCTCATGATATAAGTGGGATCTTAAACTCTAAATTTCAGAGTGACAATGGCTGTCTCTTAAAAGCTACTGTAACTCAAGGGGTGCTGAAAGCTCTAGGAATAGAATATCACACTGTTCCTGGAGACCCCAATCTTCAGAAAAAGTTGAAAAGGCTA
>NW_011490964.1:9066-9414 GCF_000754665.1 Bison bison bison | reverse complement strand
TATCAAAAATCCTATTGATAGGATCTAGGGTATCTGTCCTTTTTATACTGCTTATAGTCTCTGATGTGTGGGCAGTGCAGAAATGAAGTCAAATCATTTTAGGAGTCAGGACCAAACTATCAGTATGCACCCTGGCTCTTAAAAGAAAGTATAGTGAAAGCTGTTTATTTCATGCCTTCCCTTTTATCATGTAGTAATCTTATTACAAGTCTAGGTTTTCAGGAGTTGTTTGGTATTATTTTTTAGAATTGATGCTTTTGAACTGTGGTGTTGGAGAAGACTCTTGAGAGTCCCTTGGACTGCAAGGAGGTCCAACCAGTCCATTCTGAAGGAGATCAGCCCTGGGAT
>NW_011490964.1:4496-5187 GCF_000754665.1 Bison bison bison | reverse complement strand
TAGGCTAAGTTGCTTCAGTCGTGTCCAACTCTGGTGAGCTGGAAGATTCTTATGTATTTAATTGCTACAATTGACCAGCTAGTCCTTGGAACCTGCAAACAATAGCCTCTGACACTCTACAGACCTTCTCAGTTTCCAAAATGTCTCCTGGCCATACATTCCTATGATCCTCAGATTAACTCTAGAGTGGAATGGTCATGATGGCATGAGTATCCCATTTTACAAATGAGGAAATTGGGACTCGGTGAAGGAAAGTGACTTGCCTAAAGGCTTCAGAGCCAGAGTTGCCAAGCTATTATTCAAACCTTAATATTCAGAATCTAGCTCAGGGAGTGTCCTGCTCCAACCTGTTCAACCAAGAGGTATTGAGTTTCTAATTTTATTCCAGTGTAACAGGTGTTTAGGAGGTGTTGCCATTTATTCTAATCCCTCAAGAATGTGACAAGTGATTCTGAAAGTTAGACTCAGGGTACTCCTGGCAGAGACAACTGTGGAAGTGAAGTGAAAGTTGCTCGGTCGTGTCCTACTCTTTACGACCCCATGGACTATACAGTCCAAGGAATTCTCCAGGCCAGAACAGTGGAGAAGGCAGCCTTTCCCTTCTCCAGGGGATCTTCCCAACCCAGGGATCGAACCCAGGTGTCCCGCATTGCAGGCAGATTCTTTACCAACTGAGCCACAAGGGAAGCAA
>NW_011490964.1:0-199 GCF_000754665.1 Bison bison bison | reverse complement strand
CTTCTAAGAATTTGACTAGATTAGATTCCACATATAAGTGAGATCACATGGTATTTATTTTCTGTGTCTGGATTATTTCACTTAGCACAGTGCCCTCCAGGTCCATCTATATTGTCACAAATGGAAGGATTTCCTTCTTTTTTAAGGCTGAGTAATATCCCACTGCCCATATACACAACATTTTCTTTATCCATTCTTC
>NW_011490963.1:9258-9886 GCF_000754665.1 Bison bison bison | reverse complement strand
CTCTTAGCCTGGGTGAGACCCCCCTGAGGGGGTTTTTGTCCAAGGAGCACGCTCTGCATATTGTGCATGCAGTCTGTTTTAAAAGCTCCACTGTTTAAAAAACTTTTTATCTTTTTCAGGCTTAGGCAACACTTTGAGAGGCTTTGGGGGCAAAGTGGGGAACTCTTGGGCCCTGGAAGGCGCAAACGGAGGCAGCAGCTATCGCCCCAAATCAGAAAGTGGTGGATAAGTTTTTTTAAAAGTTTGCGCAGAGGGGGAGGTAGCTCGCCAGGGCGTCTGGCCACAGTGTCCTGTAAGTCCTCTCGTCTCCTCTGCTGATTTTTTCTTACTTCTTCTCTTTAAATCTTTCTCAAGTTTTCTTTCCCTCACTCTATCTTTTTTCCTTCCTCTTCTCTTCTCTTTTACTTTCTATCATTTCCTTCTTGTTTCCCTCTTTCATTCTCCCTTCTTCCTTCTTACTACCTTCTCCTTCTTTCGTTTCTTTTCCTTTACCCTCTTTCTCTCTAACTTTTTCTTTCCTCCTCCATCTCTTTCTCTCTGTATCTCTTTTTCCAACTTCCCTTTTTCCTTTTCTATCTTGCTGCATTCCCTGTATTCCTTCCTCCTCCGTTCCTCTCTCCTTTTCACT
>NW_011490963.1:4616-5356 GCF_000754665.1 Bison bison bison | reverse complement strand
CTCCGGTATTGGCAGGCAGGTTCTTTACCACTAGCGGCCTCTGGGAAAACTGTAGTAAAATACAATTTTTACTACATATTGGTGGAAGATGGGGCCCACGAAGGCATCATCCGCCCCAGTCGTGGGAGATACATGGCCTCTAGAAGACAGATCTGGGTTCAGATCCCTGCCTTTGCCTTCTTGGCGGCCTGTTATTTGTCTCTGTGTCTCTGTCTCTGGTCAGCTCAGCGGGGACTCAGGTCCCCCCAGGCACTGCTGGGAGGCTTAAGTGAGCACGACTGCTCAAGGCTCTGGTCCACAGGAAGGACAACACCAGCCCTCCTCCCCCTCCTGCATCCTTTTGGCACATGCCTCCAGCCAGATCACACAGGCAGACATTTCACAGGGCACTTAGCCAAGATTTGCTCCTTGACCTTGCCTCTAAACTTCTACAATCTCCTGCCAGATAATTCAGCCCTGCTTTGTTCCCTCTGTGAGGGATTAAACAGAAATCAGAGAATGGTTTTATAATTACCCCCTACTTTTCGGTGGAAAAACTCCCAGTGTTGACATAAGCTGATGTAAATGCCGGAGTCCCCGCCTGGACCTTACCCTCTCTCATATTTATGCCCCAGAGCTGAGAAGCAGCCAGACCTGACAAAAAAAGTAGAAATGAGTAGAATGTTCGGCTGGATTCACTGGAACTATCTATCCCTGGAAAGGTATACCTTTCAGAAACACACAAAAACTTTTAAACTTCC
>NW_011490963.1:0-415 GCF_000754665.1 Bison bison bison | reverse complement strand
TCCGTCACCCCCATAAAGAAATCCCATATCCATTAGCATTCCCTTCCCAGAGCCCAACCCCTTCACACATGCCCTCCCCCTTACCCTAGGCAACTATTAAATCTATTTTCTGTCTTTATGGACTTACCTATTCTGGGTATTTCTTATAGATGAAATCATAGAATCTATACATTCTTTTGTGACTGGCTTCTTTCACACAGTAAGATGTTTTCAAGGTTCAGGCACATTGTAGCATGTATGAGCACTTTGATACTTTTCATGGCTAAATAATACTCCATTTTGTGTATAGACCACATCTGTTCATCTCTTTTTCAACTGATGGGCATTTGCACCGTTTACACTTTGGGACCATTATGAATAATGCTGCTATGAACATTTGTGCACAAGTTTTTGTATGGACATATGTTTTTCTTTG
>NW_011490962.1:4741-5564 GCF_000754665.1 Bison bison bison | reverse complement strand
CAGCTGAAAGGTGGAGAGAGAAGGAACACCAGAGAGACCTCAAGACTTGAGGAATGACATGGTGGTAAGTTCCCTGGATTTGTTTTGTCTCATGTATCCCAGAGTTAGAGCTCAAAAAGCTTGCAACATGGAAACACCAATGGGGACAGACAAAAAACCAAAGCAAGGCTGTCTCTCTAACCCAAGGACCAGAAAAGGAGGTAGACTAGCCACACAGAAGATTTTAGACAATAACTCCTCTGTTCCAGTCAAACATCACAGAAAAAATGTGGCCCATTCTCAAACCCACCTGCAAAGAAAGGGTTGAAAATACAGACTTTCACCCTTCTTAAACTGTAATCAGGTGTAACCTCCCTACTGGGGTGATGTCAAAGAAGGCTGAGTGGGGAGCTGGGATGGACCTACTAGACAGAAAATCAGCAAGGATACAGAAAAACTCAACAATTCCCTCAACAAATGGTTTCTAATTTAACATTTATAGAACACTCCATCCAACAAAGAAGACTAGACATTTTTTTCAAGTGCCCATGGAAGAAGCTATGTTACACCATATCCTGTGCCATAAAACAAGCCTTAACCAATTAAAAAACAATTGAAGTAAAATGAAATGTATTCTGTGACCACAATGGAATCAAACTATAAATCAATAATAACAGAAAGATAACAGGAAAATATCTAAACACTTGGAAACCAAACAGCACACTTCTAAATAATCCATGGGTCAAAGATGAAATCTCAAGAGGAATTTTAAAAATACATTACACAGAATGAAAATACAACATAGGAAAATTTGTGGTATGCAATTAAAGCAGTGTTTAAAGGG
>NW_011490962.1:0-368 GCF_000754665.1 Bison bison bison | reverse complement strand
CCATGCTAATCAGTGAAACAGCAGTTTCCATAAGATTCTAGTTGAAAAGCTGTCATGCAAGTTTCAATGCTGAGGGCACCAAAGACCCGCCCCCCTCCCCCCGCCCTCTGATTTGAAAATGTGGCAGCAGTCAAGACTCTTTGAAGGAAACTGAGAGCAGCAGGCATGAATAGCAATTGGACAACTACCCCTAGCTGTGCCTGGCTGAGAGCAGACTCACCCTCGGGTGGCTTCTGAGAGTGCATTCATTGACCAGATATTCACTGAGCACCTCCCATATACTATTCTAGGCAGTGATAATAGCAGTGAATCAAACAAAGTCCCTGCCTTTATGAGGCTCCCATTCCAGTGGGGGAGCAGATGATAGG
>NW_011490961.1:9156-9866 GCF_000754665.1 Bison bison bison | reverse complement strand
GTTCGTGTCTGCTCAGCTCTTTGAGTATTGCTTCCTGAGGTCCCTGTTCGGGCGCCACCTGCCGGGGACCAGCCCCAGCTGATCGAGGGTATTGGAAGTAGAGATGGCCTAGGCGACTATTTATATGCTATTGAGAGATGTCAAGAATAATAGAATGAGGAGAGCTCAGTAGGAAAATTCGGTGGAGAAAAGAGACTGAGTAGCTTGGTTTACGCAGGAGACCAATCAAAAATCAAGACATGAAGTTTGCACCACTGAGGTAGGCCGCAGGCGCCCTCTCGAATAGCGGAAGGTGCCTCACCCTAGACACCTTCTCGAGTGGGTCTTATCCGCCCCGGCATAATTAGGAAGCGTGGTGGGTTCCGCGCTCCAGATGGAGACTCAGCTGGAAGTCAAAGGGAAGAATAACAAGGAACTTTATGAATTGGAGTTGTAAGTTAACTCTTTGACAGAGAGAGCGAGATGGTGGTGGGGGACAGCCCCCAGTGAAATCAGAGGTGAGGGCACAAAGCAATACAGTAGGCAGATTTTGGTTTTTTTTGGGGGGCATGCTCGAGTATATCCGGGTGGACTCCTGAGGCTCAATACCGCATTTGCGTATGCCGAGCCTCCTTCCTCATGACCTTTGTCCAGAGAGGAATGCCTCCCCGGCTCCCGGCACATGATCAGTGCATGCTCAGTCACGATATCAGTGCATGATCAGCCACGTG
>NW_011490961.1:4745-5502 GCF_000754665.1 Bison bison bison | reverse complement strand
ACTATTTATATGCTATTGAGAGATGTCAAGAATAATAGAATGAGGAGAGCTCAGTAGGAAAATTCGGTGGAGAAAAGAGAGTGAGTAGCTTGGTTTACGCGGAAGACCAATCAAACTTCAAGACAAGAAGTTTGCACCACTTACGTAGGCCGCAGGCGCCCTCTCGAATAGCGGAAGGTGCCTCATCCTAGACATCTTCTCGAGTGGGTCTTAGCAGCCCCTGCATAATTAGTAAGCCTGGTGGGTTCCGCGCTCCAGATGGAGACTCAGCTGGAAGTTAAAGGGAAGAATGACAAGGAACTTTATGAATTGGAGCTGTAAGTTAACTCTTTGACAGAGGGAGCGAGATGGTGGTGGGGGACAGCCCCCAGTGAAATCAGAGGTGAGGGCACAAAGCAATACAGTAGGCACACTCAGGTTTTTTTTGGGGGGTTATGCTCGAATATCCGGGTGGACTCCTGAGGCTCGATCCCGCATTTTCGTATGCAGAGCCTCCTTCCTCATGACCATTGTCCAGAGTGGAATGCCTCCCCGGCTCCCGGCACATGATCAGTGCATGCTCAGTCACGATATCAGTGCATGATCAGCCACGTGATCCCTGACGGCACAGTCACGTGATCAGCGCCTCTCAGTCACGTGATCACCGTATGATAAACACGTGATCAGTGAACGACCAGCCACGTGATCACTGCATGCTCAGTCAGGTGGTCAGTTCCTGATCAGCCACATGATCAGTGCGTGCACAGTCCCATGATCC
>NW_011490961.1:0-450 GCF_000754665.1 Bison bison bison | reverse complement strand
GAGGCTCGATCCCGCATTTGCGTATGCCGAGCCTCCTTCCTCATGACCTTTGTCCAGAGTGGAATGCCTCCCCGGCTCCCGGCACGTGATCACTGCATGCTCAGTCAGGTGGTCAGTTCCTGATCAGCCACTTGATCAGTGCGTGCGCAGTCCCATGATCAGCGCCTGTCAGTCACTATTCACTGCCTGATGAACACGTGATCAGTGCCCGATCAGCCACGTCATCAGTGCATGCGCAGTCACGTGATCAGTGCATGATAGCCACGTGATCAGTGCCTGCACAGTCCCATGATCAGCGCCTGTCAATCACTGATCATTGCTTGAGAAACAGGTGATCAGTGCATGATCAGCCACGTCATCAGTGCATGCGCAGTCACGCGATGAGTGCATGATAGCCACGTGATCAGTGCATGCTCAGTCAGTGATCGTACTGATCAGCCAGTGATCAGT
>NW_011490960.1:9435-10499 GCF_000754665.1 Bison bison bison | reverse complement strand
AGGAACACCGAGGTTTTCCGGCACCACTACCTCTGAGCCCCTTCTACCCTACTGATCTGGACCGGAAGGTCGACTCCCCTGCTTTGTCTGGCAAGGGTTCCCGACCTTCAGGTCGCACCTCAGGATGAGACCGGTCTCACGACGACATTCCAGACGTGGCCTTTTGGGTGCTTACACATTGCGAAGGACCCCGATTTCCCGATCCCCTCTTGATAAGAACCCGATGCCCAGACACCTCTTCGAACTCGACCCTTTGAATGAAGTCAACACGAAGGGGCAGTGACTCGCCCGTTCATCGTCTGGGAAAACCCCCAGGTTCGAAATACAGCTCGACAAGTGGCCTCTCTCCCCAGGGACACCTAGAGGCAAGCAGAGTTCCATGCCTCAACTCAAGACGAGGCCTTACTCTCCTGTCCCAAGTCTGCAGGGACCCTGCGATCCGAGTCTGAAATCAGAGGAACCCTGAGGTTCCTGCCTCAACTGGAGATGTGGCCCTCTTCCAATGCACCAAACCCAGTGGAGTCCCGAGAGGCCCCTCCCATTTCCAGTTTCCCTGACTTCTCAGAGCCACCATGAGAAGCCCCCTGAGGTCACCTGCACAAGTCGAGGGAACCCAGGGTTTCCTGCTTCAATCCGAGAAAGACCTCTAAATTCCTTCTTCAACACATCTCGAGGCCAGATTTCCCTACCATGACTTGAGAGCAATGAAGCGCTCCCCCTCGCCACTCGCATGGAGACCCGACTTCCCTGGCGCCCCACGAGAGGCTCACTGACCTGGCCGTCGTACCTCGTGAGAAAGCGCACACTGGCGTCGCCGCTCGAGAACAACCCCGAGACTCCCCCGTCATCGCGAGATGAGGGCCTTCGTCTCCTGCATGGCCTAGAGACCAATCTCGCGACCTCTCTCCAAACGCCTCAGGAGGCTTGACTCCCTTTAGTCCACCCAGGGAGCTCCAAGAGATACCCGTCGCAACTCGAGAGCAGAGCGGGGCTCTTTGCTTCCACTCGAGATGAATGCCTGTCTCCCCGGGTGCATCTGGAATGCAACCCTGAGATCCCTGTCG
>NW_011490960.1:4224-6260 GCF_000754665.1 Bison bison bison | reverse complement strand
GGAGAAGTCCCACGTTAAGAATTGGAGGTCGAAACGGTAAGTGGCACCCTTGATGCGACCCACAAAGTTCCCCGACTTGCGTGTCTCCCTCCAGAGGAACACCGAGGTTTTCCGGCACCACTTCCTCTGAGCCCCTTCTCCCCTCCGGGTCCCGACAGGAGGGTCGACTCCCCTGCTTTGTCTGGAAGGGGTTCCCGAACTTCCGGTCGCACCTCAGCATGAGGCCGTTCTCACGACGACATTCCAGACGTGGCCTCGTGGGTGCTTCCACATCGAGAAGGACCCCGATTTCCCGGTCCCATCTTGATAAGAACCCGATACCAACACCTCTCCGAACTCCACCCTGTGAATGCAGTCAACGAGTAGGGGCAGGTAGTCCAACGTGCATCGTCCCGAAAAACCCACAGGTTCAAATACAGCTCGACAAGTTGCCTCTCTCCCCGGGGACACCTCGAGAGGCAAGCGGAGTTCCATGCCTCAACCCAAGACGAGGCCTTACTCTCCGGTCCCAAGTCTGCAGGGAACCTGCGATCGGAGACTGAAATCAGAGGAACCCTGAGGTTCCAGCCTCAACTGGAGATGAGGCCCTTTTCCAATGCACAAAATCCAGTGGAGTCCCGAGAGTCCCCTACCACCTCCAGTCTAACTGACTTCTCAGAGCCACCATGAGAAGCCCCCTGAGGTCACCTGCACAAGTTGAGGGAACCCAGGGTTTCCTGCCTCAACCCGAGAAAGACCTCGAGAGACCTTCTTCAACACGTCTCAAGGACAGATTCCCCTACCATGACTCGAGAGCAATGACGCGATACCCCTCGTCACTTGCATGGAGACCCAACTTCCCTGGCGCCCCACGAGAGGCTCACTGACCTCGCCGTCGTACGTCGTGAGAACCCGCACACTGGGGCCGCCGCTCGAGAACAACCCCGAGACTCCCCCGTCATCGCGAGATGAGGGCCTTCGTCTCCTGCCTGGCCTAGAGACAAATCTCGAGACCTCTCTCCAAACGCCTCAGGAGGCTTGACTCCCTTTAGCCCACCCAATGAGCTCCAAGAGATACCCGTTGCGACTCGAGAGCAGAGCGGGGTTTTTTGCTTCCACTCGAGATGAATGCCTGTCTCCCTGGGTGCGTCTGGATTGCAACCCCGAGATACCTGTCGCCCCTGGAGAGGAACACTGGCTTCTGGACACAAGCCTAGATGAGGTCTATTGGCCCTGCAGTCACTCTAGAGCAATCCCCAGCTTTCCTTCGAAACTCGAATGGAAGATTGGACTTCCCTGGGCCAACACAAGAGGCATCCTGAATTCCCCGTCGTAACTCGGGAATGCAGCCGCAACTCGAGAAAAACCACGTGGTTCCCCCGTCAACGCAAGATGAAGCCCTTTCCCGCTACAGCGTCTCAGGAGAAGTCCCACGTTAGGAATTGGAGGTCGAAACGGTACTTGGCACACTTGATGCGACCCATAAAATGCCCCGACATCCCGGTCTCCCTCGAGAGGAACACCGAGGTTTTCCGGCACCACTTCCTCTGAGCCCCTTTACCCTCCTGAACTCGACAGGAGGGTCGACTCCCCTGCTTTGTCTGGAAGGGGTTCCCGACCTTCCGGTCGCACCTCAGGATGAGGCTGGTCTCACGACGACATCGAGACCTGTCCTCGTGGGTGCGTCCACATTGCGAAGGATACCGATTTCCCGGTCCCCTCTTGATAAGAACCCGATGTCCGGACTCCTCTCCGAACAGCACCCTGTGAATGAAATCAACACGAAGGGGCAGTGACTCACCTGTGCATCTTCCGGAAAAAACCCCAGGTTCCAAATGCAGGTCGACAAGTGGCCTCTCTTCCCGGAGACACTTCTAGAGGCAAGCGGAGTTCCATGCCTCAACCCAAGACGAGGCCTGACTCTCCTGTCCCAAGTCTGCAGGGACCCTGCGATCGGAGTCTGAAATCAGAGGAACCCTGAGGTTCCTGCCTCAACTGGAGATGAGGCCCTCTTCCAATGCACCAAACCCAGTGGAGTCCCGAGAGGCCCACCCCCC
>NW_011490960.1:619-1258 GCF_000754665.1 Bison bison bison | reverse complement strand
ATTAGGTCTATAGGCCCTGCAGTCACTCGAGAGCAAGCCCCAGCTTTCCTTCGCAACTCGAATGGAAGATTGGACTTCTCTGGGCCAACACAAGCGCATCCTGAATTCACCGTCGTAACTCGAGTATCCCGCCGCAACCCGAGAAAGACCACGTGGTTCCCCCGTCATCGCAAGATGAAGCCCTTTCCCGCGATTGCGTCTCAGGAGACGTCCCACGTTAGGAACTGGAGGTCGAAACGGTACTTGGCACCCTTGATTCGACCCACAAAGTTCCCTGACATCCCGGTCTCACTCGAGAGGAACACCGAGGTTTTCCGGCACCACTTCCTATGAGCCCCTTCTAACCTCCTGATATCGACAGGAGGGTCGACTCACCTGCTTTGTCTGGAAGGGGTTCCCGACCTTCCGGTCGCACCTCAGGATGAGGCCGGTCTCACGACGTTATTCCAGAGGTGGCCTCGTGGGTGGATCCACATTCAGAGGACCCCGATTTCGGGGTCCCCTTTTAATAAGAAGCCGATGCCCAAACACCTCTCCGACCTCCACCCTGTGAATGAAGTCAACACGAAGGGCGGTGACTCGCCCGTGCATTGTCCGGAAAAACCCCCACGTGCCAAATACAGTTCGACAAGTGGCCTC
>NW_011490960.1:0-519 GCF_000754665.1 Bison bison bison | reverse complement strand
CGAGACTGCCCCGTCATCGCGAGATGAGGGCCTTCGTCTCCTGCATGGCCTAGACACCAGTCTCGCCACCTCTCTCCAAACGCCTCCGCAGGCTTGACTCCCTTTAGTCCACCCACTGAACTCCAAGAGATACCCGTCGTGACTCGAGAGCAGAGCGGGGTTCTTTGCTTCCACTCGAGATGAATGCCTGTCTCCCCGGGTGCGTCTGGAATGCAACCCCGAGATCCCTGTCGCCCCTGGAGAGGATCATTGGCTTCTGGACACAAGCCTAGATTAGGTCTATTGGCCCTGCAGTCACTCGAGAGCAATCCCCAGCTTTCCTTCGCAACTCGAATGGAAGATTGGACTTCCCTGGGCCAACACAAGAGGCATCCTGAATTCCCCGTCGTAACTCGAGAGTCCCGCCGCAACTCGAGGAAAACAACATCGTTCCCCCGTCATCGCAAGATGAAGGCCTTTCCCGCTACAGCATCTCAGGAGAAGTCTCACGTTAGGAATTGGAGGTCGAAACCGTACTTG
>NW_011490959.1:8715-10306 GCF_000754665.1 Bison bison bison | reverse complement strand
GAGTGAGAAAGAAAGACATTCTTGTATGCCGCAGACATATTGGAGTGGTTTGTTACCTCAGCTTTATCTAGTAAAGGCTGACTCATAAAAAAATGAATGCAAAACTACCAATAACTTTAATAAAACATTTGTTTCAATTCAATAAGTTAAATATTAAATATTTATTTGATAAATCTATGATTTTATTAAGCCATAGCAAAAATGATTTATTTAGATTTTGCTCCAGAATTGAACAGTTAACACTAAAAAATTATTAATATATTAAAGCAATAGGTGCAATAAAAAAACAAAAAAATTTCATGATCGTGTACATTGGCTATAAAGATCCATTTGATTAAATTCAAAAACATTTCAAAATAAAAATGCTTAAAAAACCCAGATTGAAATGTACGTCATTAACTTGATAAAAATTGTTTCAGTGGTCAATTTTTAGAGGTTTAATGTTAAGGAACAGTTTTAAAATGCCTGTTCTCACTGCTCTTTTGAACATTGTTCTGGAAATTTTAGCCAATACCTTAAGGCAAAAAAGTGTAATAATACTGTTAACTTTTGAAAAATAGGAGACTAAATTGTATAAAACATTTAGGAAACTTCTTGAAACATAACTGGAATGAACAATAATAAACATATGATTATTATGGCCACAAGATTGAAAATGAATCTACCATAATCAGTTCCATTTATATATAACCATAACTTATTAGTTTTTTCAATGAAATAAAAGATGCTATTTATAATAATGGCAAAAATATAAATTGTACAAGTCTAAATATATAGATGGACACTTTAGAAATTATGCATATGCATTTATAATAATTGTGACTAGAATATTTTAGAATCTAAAATGGCATTAAAATCCAGTTTAGAAATTATGTACTGTGGGCATACAGATGTTTTATTTTCACAAATGAACCTCTTCTTTTGAAATAATAAATTATTTTTATATTGAACTATATGGCCCTCCTTAATTCATCTTTCTCTAACTAATCAATGCCTCCTTTTTTAGAATTGCAATTGCTCTTATTCCTTCTACAGACACTTAATCGTTGTCATAGTTGCATCCTTAAAAATAAGGCTTTTTGCTGGGCTAAGTGAGCTAACCTTAAACAACCTTCCTGTGCCAGGGGATTTACATAGTCTCATTTAATGCTCACCATCTCCTAGTAAAGTAAGCAATACTATCCCCATTTAACTCTTCAATATACGTAAAGCTCTCTTTCATCACAAGTTGCACAAGTACAGTGTTTACGTATCCTACGACTTTGTGAAAGTCTAAGAGAAATTTAGTTATGTCACTTAATTCTACCAGCAGGTAAAAATTTTGACTTATACATTGTGTGTGTCTTATCACTCAGTTGTGTCCGACTCTTTGAGACACCATGAACTGTAGCTCGCCATGATCCTCTGTCCATGGAATTCTCCAGGCAAGAATACTGGAGCAAGTTGCCATTCCCTTCTACAGGGGATATTCCCGACCCAGGGATCGAACCCAGGTCTCCCATACTGCAGCAGATTCTTTACCATCTAAGCCACCATAGAAGTCCCAATTTATACATTACTAAATGCTTATTATTTATTTTGTATTGTATTC
>NW_011490959.1:4285-5168 GCF_000754665.1 Bison bison bison | reverse complement strand
ATATTTGCACCAAACAATAGATATTCCAAATAAGCTACCCTAAGAAGGTCTTTTTCCCTGTCTAATTCTTTGAGCATTATGCTTGAAATATTGAAATGTACCACATTTCTGTCTCAGGATTATGGGTACTTTAGCAAAAAGGACCAACAACTCTTTTCAATTGTACCCATGACTATTTTGACAAAATATCATGGAGAAAACATCTTGCTTAATGAAGTAGATACTCTTCTCTAGAGATATTCCTACATCATTTGTAGTTTTATAAAGTTTAATTACTTTCCTTCCAAACCTTACTATATTAAACTTGATGTCAGATGTCTTTTAGTAACTCCATATTTTAAGATTTATAGATTGAGCTTGAGAAATAGATTGGGAATATTCAACTCAATATATCTAAGTATGTTTATCTCAATTTACTGTAGATGGTTTTATTACATGTAAAAATAACAAAGGATGCATAAAAGAATAATTTCTAAATCTTTATAAGCAAGAAGGGAGCAGAATTTGTTTTTGTGGGTGATAGGTAGGTGATATGAAATCTTAGAATTGTTTTAATATCCACAGTCCTTGTTAGACTATACAATTCCATGTTAGGTATTCCTGTCATTTTCTATACCCTATGCTTTACCATAGCACATGGCATAGTATACTGATGTGAGTCAGCTTATGCCTCAATAATTCTGCATAACAAATCACTCCAAACCTAGTGACTTAAAACATAAGTACATTGATCTCACTCATCTGTCTTTGTGCCAGTTGTGGTTTGACTTACATCAACTGGACTCTGCTCAAACTCCAGGTGGGATGAGCTTAACTGCAAGTAGTGGATTAGACTGAGGTTGGCTCCACTTGACTAATCCACTACTTGCAGTTAAGCTCATCC
>NW_011490959.1:0-232 GCF_000754665.1 Bison bison bison | reverse complement strand
CCCCATCCCTCCAGGTTGTCACAGGGCACTGGCTTTGGGTTCCCTGAGTCATACATCAAACGCCCACTGGCTATCTATTTTACATATGGTAATATATATGTTTCGATGCTGTTCTCTCAAATTATCCCACCCTCTCCTTCTCTCCCATTGTATCCAAAAGTTTGTTCTTTATGTATATGTCTCCTTTGCTGCCCTGCACGTAGGATTGTCGGTACCATCTTTCTAGATTCCC
>NW_011490958.1:13366-14735 GCF_000754665.1 Bison bison bison | reverse complement strand
AAGTGGTTGACCAGTTTTCCCAGCACCACTTGTTAAAAAGATTGTCTTTAATCCATTGTATATTCTTGCCTCCTTTGTCAAAGATAAGGTGTCCATAGGTGCATGGATTTACTCTGGGATTTCTATTTTGTTCCATTGATCTATATTTCTGTCTTTGTGCCAGTATCATACTGTCTTGATGACTGTGGCTTTGCAGTAGAGCCTGAAATCAGGCAGGTTGATTCCTCCAGTTCCATTCTTCTTTCTCAAGATTGCTTTGGCTATTCGAGGTTTTTTTGTATTTCCATACAAATTGTGAAATTATTTGTTCTAGCTCTGTGAAAAATACCGTTGGTAGCTTGATAGGGATTGCATTGAATCTATAGATTGCTTTGGGTAGTATACTCATTTTCACTATATTGATTCTTTCAATCCATGAACATGGTATATTTCTCCATCTGTTAGTGTCCTCTTTGATTTCTTTCATCAGAGTTTTATAGTTTTCTATATACAGGTCTTTAGTTTCTTTAGGTAGATATATTCCTAAGTATTTTATTCTTTTCATTGCAATGGTGAATGGAATTGTTTCCTTAATTTCTCTTTCTATTTTCTCATTATTAGTGTATAGCAATGCAAGGGATTTCTGTGTGTTGATTTTATATCCTGCAACTTTACTATATTCATGATTAGCTCTAGTAATTTTCTGGTGGAGTCTTTAGTGTTTTCTATGTAGAGGATCATGTCATCTGCAAGCAGTGAGAGTTTTACTTCTTCTTTTCCAATTTGGATTCCTTTTATTTCTTTTTCTGCTCTGATTGCTGTGGCCAAAACTTCCAAAACTATGTTGAATAGTAGTGGTGAGAGTGGGAACCCTTGTCTTGTTCCTGACTGTAGGGGAAATGCTTTCAATTTTTCACCATTGAGGATAGTGTTTGCTGTGGGTTTGTCATATGTAGCTTTTATTATGTTGAGGTATGTTCCTTCTATTCCTGCTCTCAGAAGAGTTTTTTTTTTTAATCATAAATGGATGTTGAATTTTGCCAAAGGCTTTATCTGCATCTATTGAGATAATCATATGGCTTTTATTTTTCAATTTGTTAATGTGGTGTATTACATTGAGTGGTTTGTGGATATTGAAGAATCCTTGCATCCCTGGGATAAAGCCCACTTGGTCATGGCATATGATCTTTTTAATGTGTTGTTGGATTCTGATTGCTAGAATTTTGTTAAGGATTTTTGCATCTATGTTCATCAGTGATATTGGCCTGTAGTTTTCTTTTTTTGTGGGCTCTTTGTCAGGTTTTGGTATTAGGGTGATGGTGGCCTCATAGAATGAGTTTGGAAGTTTACCTTCTCTGCAATTTTCTGGAAAAGTTTGAGTAGGATAGGT
>NW_011490958.1:7784-10581 GCF_000754665.1 Bison bison bison | reverse complement strand
GATGAGGTGGAATCAAAAGAGGAGAGAGCAAGCTAGCCAGTAATCACTTCCTTATGTGTGCTCCACAGTCTGGCCCGCTCAGAGATGTTCATGGAGCTATACAGAGAAGAGAAGAGGGGGTAAGGAGACAGAGGTGGCCAGGAGGATAAAAGGGGGGAATGAAAAGGAGAGAGACAGATCCAGCCAATAATCAGTTCCCTAAGTGTCCTCAACCGTGTGGAATACACAGAGATTCAGAGAGTTGGGTAGAGAAGAGAGGAGGAAGGGAGGAGACAGAGGCAACCTAGTGGAGAAAAAGGAGAGTCCAAAGGGCGAGAGAGCAGTCAATCCAGTAATCTCACTCCCAAGTAAAAGTGGGTACTGAAGATTGGGTTCTTAAAGGTACAAAATTGATAACAAATAGCAAAAAGCAAAGATTAAAATTCTAGAGTAGAGGTTGGATTTTTCAGAAATACAATATTAAAGAAAAGGAGAAGAAGAAAAAATAAACAAAGTCACAAAAGTTATTAAAATGTATATATATGAAGTTTGTTTTAAAAAATAGTGTTTTTTTTGAAAGGTAATAGTAGGTTATAAAAATGAAAATTAAAGGAGTAATAGAGGACTTAAAAATTTAAAAAAGTTAAAAAGAAATAAAAGAAAAAAGAAAAGAATGATCATAAAAATAGTAAAAATATATCTAGGACGTTCTCTGGTGTTGTTGTGGGCAGTGTGGGGTCACTTCATTTTTGGATAATTCCTTGGTCTGGCTTGTATTTCTCAAGATCTATAGGCTCCTTCCTATGTAGTCGGTACTAACTACAGGGTTTTAATCTATTGCACCTGTCACTTCCAAGGCAATTCCCTTGGTTTTAGCTTCTGTTTGCTGGTCTCTTCAGTGTCTGATTTCCGCCCTGACACAAAGAGGGTGGTGGTGGACACTTTTTAAGGCTCACTTGTTCAGTTGCACTGTGGGGAGGGAGGGACGCTGAAGACAAATAACACTGGTGTGTGCTCGCAGTGTCTCAGCCACACTGGGCCTGCCCCCGCTCACGGCACGTGCACCCTCCCTGCTCACATTGCTCAGGCTCTCGGTTGCTCCACCAGGAACTGTCCGAGGGTGGCCCTGGGCTGCATGCACCTCCCAGGTCTAAGCCTCTCAGGTTCAGGCACTCAGGTAGTCCTCAGAGGCGCAGACTCCATTGGGCCTGCATTTTGTGCCCTTTCCAGCTCCGAGCAGCTTGGGCGATGAGGTGTTTGGTGAGTGTGGTCACTGCGACTTATCGCCTCTCCCGTCCCTGCTGCTTGGTTTTCTGGGTGTACAACTGGAGCACCTTCTCAGGCAGATGACTGTCCAGAACCCCAAGAAGTCTTAGTTAGCAAAGAAGCCTGCTTGCAGTTAGGTAGATAATCTCTCTGGGGCTGCGATTGTCCCCTTCCGGCTCTGGCTGCCTGTCACCGCAGGGGGATGGTCTGCAGCCGGCTAGTTCTGTTCTGCCCTTTGTTCTGTGTCCCGGCCTGGCGGTGTCTTAGGGCTTTTCACGTGGTAGCTATCCCACAGTCTGGTTTGCTAGCCTAAATTAGTTCACTCTGATTACCCTCGGGGGCATTCAGGCCCGATCCTTACTCTAAGCAATGCAGCCTGTGCCTCCCTGCCCAGGCCCCATTTGCTAGTGGCAGGTGAAGGTGTCTGCGCTGCTTCTCCGCTGGGGGAGTTACCGTTGGGCTCGTAATTTATGGGTTTTAATTATTTACTTATTTTTCCTCCCTATTACATTGCTCTCTGTGCTTCCAAGGCTCACCACAGACTCAGCAGTAAGAGTGTTTCCTGGTGTTTGGAAACTTCTCTCTTTTTAAGACTCCCTTCCCGGGATGGAGCTCCATCCATACCTCTTTTGTCTCTTTTTTTGTCTTTTATATTTTTCCTACCTCCTTTAGAAGACAATGGGCTGCTTTTCTGGGTGCCTGATGTTCTCTGCCGGCATTCAGAAGTTGTTTAGTGGATTTTACTTAGTGTTAAATGTTCTTTTAAATAATTTGTGGGGGAGAAAGTGGTCTCCCTGTCCTATTCCTCTGCCATCTTAGGACTGCCTCCCACCCTGTGCTTTTAGAATGTTCTTTCTGATTCTCAGATCTAAAACCTCCCTCCTTTTTTCTAGTCATCAGCCTGAGTGTTCCTCAGATCTACAACCTGTTGTACTCAACCCCATTCATTCACCAATTCAGTTAGTTCAGTTCAGTCACTGAGTCGTGTCTGACTCTTTGCAACCCCATGGACTGCAGCACGCCAGGCCTCCCTGTCCATCACCAACTCCTGTAGTTAACCCAAACTCATGTCCATTGAGTCGGTGATGCCATCCAACCAAATCTCCACTAATTGTTGTATTGAACATTCCCCAAGCAGCCCTTTCGCAAATGACTCATTTTTTTTAACATTGATTTGTGTGTGATAGACTGCTTTACAGACAAAAACAAGGCATCTCCCTTGTTATTCACAAAACATCAGGAACCAGCTTGTGAGCAGGTGATGCAGGACAAAACAAACCCCTACTTTTTGTCTTCAACCCAGGGCAGTGTCCACCACAGGGCCACAGCTCCACATACCAGACATATCCCAGTCGTGCATGGCCAATTATTTCTGCCTGATTATGGCCAGTTAATCATGGATATTCACATTTTCAAATTCTACCATCTCTACAACATAGAAAGATAACTCACCTCTCTTGCAAGTGAGTATGGGAGAAGAAACATTGTCAATTAAGGGAATAGAAGGGTAATTCATGTAGGAAATTATCAAAATGAGAAAACAGAACCTTGC
>NW_011490958.1:3135-5654 GCF_000754665.1 Bison bison bison | reverse complement strand
TATCATGACTTGGGCTATGGAATTGGAACATGACAAATAACAAACCTTCTTGTATATGACTAGATGCAAGTCAATGGAAAGACTCAACCAAACCAGCAGAGTCTCTGAATTCATCCTCCTGGGACTCTCCTGCCTGCCTGAGGACCAGAAGCCACTCTTCATCCTCTTCCTCATCATATACCTGGTCACCATAACAGGGAACCTGCTCATCATCCTGGCCATCCGCTCTGACTCCCAGCTCCAAACCCCCATGTATTTCTTCTTGAGTTTCCTGTCTTTCATTGACATTTGCTTCACCACAACCATTGTCCCCAGGATGCTGGTGAACTTCCTGTCACATAAGACCATCTCCTATGCTGGGTGTCTGACCCAGATGTATTTTACATATGCCTTGGGCAACACTGACAGTTGGCTTCTAGTAGTCATGGCCTTTGACCGCTATGTGGCCGTCTGTGACCCCTTCCATTATGTCACCATCATGAGCCATCACCGCTGTGTCCTGCTGGTGGCCTTCTCCTGCTCATTGCCTCACTTCCACTCACTCCTACATACACTTCTGCTGAATCAGGTCACTTTCTGTGACTCTAATATTATCCACCACTTCCTCTGTGACTTCAGCCCTCTGGTGAAATTATCCTGCTCCTCCACATTTGTCAATGAAATTGTGATGATGATAGAAGGATCTGTTTTTTTGGTGACTCCCTTTCTATGCATTACTTTTTCGTATATATGAATCCTCCTTGCAGTTCTCAAAATTCCCTCGGCTGCTGGGAAATGCAAAGCCTTCTCCACGTGTGGGTCTCACCTCACTGTGGTAACACTCTTTTATGGAAGCATCTTCTATGTCTATTTACAGCCTGTATCCACCTACACCGTCAGGGACCACATGGCAACAATCGTCTACACAGTTTTAACTTCCACCCTCAATCCCTTTATCTACAGCCTGAGAAACAAAGACCTGAAACAGGGCCTGAGAAAGCTGTTGGTTAGAAGAAAACCATAGGCAGCACCCTCTTGAGAAACACACGTGTGGATTCTGCTCCACTTGAATCTGGTTTCTGCTGATTCTTGGTAAACAAGCAAGTTCTTGGAGGTTAGCTTCTTTAACCCATGTGAGATGAGGCATCATGGGTAATTACATCCTGTGATGATGATCCTTCAGTTGGCTCTGCCTCTGCTTAATCAAGATACTTTCCCTCTCTATTTCTCCTCTCTCCTATCAAGAGTCATCACAGTGAATCTTCCAAATGAGATGCTTAAACTAATCCTTTTCCCACGGATACTTCCTGAACAAATTGCTCTCTTTTCAAGACTTATCCACCAACATCCTTCACATTTCAGTATATCGCTAAAAATAATTTCCTAATTTGTAGCTCTTGGATGCCTTTGTAAACATTTGAAAAGGGAAAGGAAGAAAGGAGAGGGAGGAGGAGGAGAAGGAGAAAGTACATTTTAGCTGATTTTCAATTTGAAGATTTTCATAATTCTTCATTTTTCTCTTTCAAAATTTTTTTGTTTAAAACTTAAGTTTTCACTTTTTCTCTTCTCTTGGTTTTCCATTCCTCCTTTATTATATTGCTATGTCTTTCTTTTAAATTTCCTCATTTTCCCAAACAATTAAAAATTCATTTTGATGTATGGCAAAACCAATACAACATTGTAAAGTAATTAGCCTCCAATTAAAATAAATACATTTAAATTAAAAAAAAATTGCTAATGATCAGAAAGAACAAGAACCAAGAAATTATCCATTCAACAATAGGAATGTTGAAACCATTTTTTCCTCCACCTCTTCCTACAACTATATGTTTATTTTTTTAATAAGAAAAAATTTGCCATATATCAACATTAATCTGCCACAGGTATACATTATATAATTTAATATTTCTTCTAGAAACTCCAAGTCTTGCAAAATATAGGAAGCTTGGGGCTGGTGCACTGGGATGACCCAGAGGGATGGTATCGGGAGAGAGGTGGCAAGGGGGTTCAGGATTGGGAACACATGAATACCCGTAGCAGATTCATGTTGATGTATGGCAAAACCAATACAATATTGTAAAGTAATTAGCCTCTAATTAAAAAAAATTTTTAAAAGATAAAGCATTTTAGTATTAATAAGCAAAAAAATAAGCAAAAAAATATAATACAAAAATTTTTAAGTAAAAATTTTAAAATTACCATAACCTCATGACCTAGAGGCAGTGACTGGTAATATAAAATTACACGATCACTTTGGAAAGCAGTATGGAAATTCTTATAAACATAAAAATACTTTATGTTTATTAAAAACTCAAAAATATTCATAGTATTTTATGTTAGGAAAAACTAAACACAAATTAAATGGTCATCAACAAGAAAAAGACGACCAAGTCATCAGTAAAATGCTGTACACATAAGATTTGTCATTTTACTAACTAAAAATTATGTATCAATTAAAAAAAAAAAAGCCAGGAACCTGGAGATAATAAGCAAAGGCTTTGGGGATGATTCATCACTGGTGCACAATAACGATTAATACC
>NW_011490958.1:0-523 GCF_000754665.1 Bison bison bison | reverse complement strand
ACTGGGAAAACCATAGCTTTGACTAAATGGACCTTTGTTGGCAAAGTAATGTCTCTGCTTTTTAATATGCTGTCTAGTCCTTTAGGATTGACTGGTTTGAATTCCTTGCCGTGCAAGACTCTCTAGAGTCTTCTCCAATACCACAGTTCAAAATCAATTCTTTGCTGCTCAGGTTTCTTTACAGTCCAACTCTCACATCCATTCATGATGACTGGGAAAACCATAGCTTTGAGTAAATGGACCTTTGTCAGCGAAGTAATGTCTCTGCTTTTTAATACGCTGTCTAGGTTGGTCATAGTTTTTCTTTCAAGGAGCAAGTGTCTTTTAATTTCACAGCTGCAGTCACCATCTGCAGTGATTTTGGAGCCCCCAAAATTAAAGTCTCTCACTGTTTCCATTGTTTCCCCATCTATTTCCCATGAAGTGATGGGACCAGATGCCATGATCTTAGTTTTAGGACAGCTAGTAATTGGAAAAAGTGGGAGAACTAAGGCAGCTAGAGTGAGATCACCTGATGAAAAAT
>NW_011490957.1:14728-15314 GCF_000754665.1 Bison bison bison | reverse complement strand
TTTAGGCATGACATAAATCAAATCCCTTACAATTATACAGTGGAAGTGACTAATATATTCAAGGGATTAGATCTGATAGACAGAGTGCCTAAAGAACTATGGATGGAGGTTTGTGACATTGTACAGGAGGCAGTGATCAAGACCATCCCCAAGAAAAAGAAAGGTAAAAAGGGGAAATGGTTGTCTGAGGAGGTCTTACGAATAGCTGAGAAAATAAGAGAAGTGAAAGGCAAAGGAGAAAAGGAAAGATATACCCATGTGAATGCAGAGTTCCAAAAAATAGCAAGGAGAGATAAGAAAGCCTTCCTCAGTGATCAATGCAAACAAATAGAGGAAAACAATAGAATGGAAAAGACTAGCAATCTCTTCAAGAAAATTAGAGATACCAAGGGAACACTTCATGCAAAGATGGGCACAATAAAGGACAGAAATGGTATGGACCTAACAGAAGCAAAAGATATGAAGAAGAGGTAGCAAGAATACACAGAAGAACTATACAAAAAATCTTCATGACCCAGATAACCACGATGGTGTGATCACTCAGCTAGAGCCAGACATCCTGGAATGCAAAGTCAAGCGAATCCTT
>NW_011490957.1:9857-11435 GCF_000754665.1 Bison bison bison | reverse complement strand
GACTCAATGGACATGAGTTTGGGTAAACTCTGCGAGTTGGTGATGGACAGCGAGGCCTGGGGTGCTGCAGTCCATGGGGTTGCAAAGAGTCAGACACGACTTAGTGACTGAACTGAACTGAACTGAACTGAACATCATAAAAGAATCAGAATCATAAAACAAGATACTATTTTGAGAAATCAGGCAGGGATCATAAAGAACCAAGTGGAAACTTTAGAACTGAAAAAGATATCCTTTAAAATGAAAAGTTTATGACTAAATTAAACAACAGATTTGATAGAATCAAAAACAGAATTAGCAAACTGAAAGATAAATCTAAAGACATAATCCAGAAGGACACATGAATGGAAAATATTAGAGAGACTAAAAGAGAGGTTAGAATGAAGAGATTTTAAATCATGTGTAGTGACAGTTCCCAGAAAACAGATTGAATGAGAGAAAAGTAATATTCAGAGAACATGTGTATGTGTCTTAAAACCAATGTAAAGAAAAACCAATGAAGAAAATGAGATGGTTCTTTACTAATAGTTTCTTGACTCCCTTTTCTAGCACAGTAAATAATATCACTACACACTGAATAATTACTGTTATTCTTTCCTATATTGTATATTATAGTTTTCTCTTGTGTCCAGAAAAAATGTCTATCAGTCAATGAGAAAAAAACCAACCTAGTTTAAAACTGTGCAAAAAAAAATGAAGAGTTTACAGAAAGCTGTTTAATACAACAAACATAAAGCCAAGATTAATAGGTTCAATAATACATTGCATTGACAAAAATGTGTGGAAAAAGCCCCCACATATATTATTGGTGGAGGTATAAAGTTTTTGAAGTCTCATTTCATTTTGTCCAGCAGCTCTAGTTTAATTAATTATCTTTCAGATATACTTACATGTTTTTTCAAAGATTTATGCACAAAGATTTATTGCACATTGTTGCAGTAGCAAAAGACTGAAAGCAATCTAAATGTTCATTAATAGGGAACTGATTCATCATTGTGCATTCATACTATGAAATACCATACAGTCATTAAACAAAGAATAAGCTATCTCTATGTCTTTTGATGCAGTGGATTAAAACTTATAGACATTGAAAACAAACTTATGGTCACCAAGGGAGAAAGCAGAATGGGGGAGGGATAAATTAGGAGGTTGGGATTAATGTATGTGTGTGTGTGTTCAGTCAGCCATTCAGTCATGTCCAATTCTTTGTGACCCCATGGACTGTAGCCCGCCAGGCTCCTCTATCATGGGATCTCCAGATAAGAATACTGGAGTGGGTTGCCATTTCCTCCTCCAGAAGATCTTCCTGACCCAGGGATTGAACCCTTTTCTCCTCGTCTACTGCATTGGCAGGCAGATTCTTTACCACAGAGCCAACTGGGAAGCCCAGTCACCAGAAACTATAGTTTTAACATATACACACTCCTGCAATGCAGGAGACCTGGGTTGGATCCCTGGGCCAGGAAGACTCCCTGGAGAAGGAAATGAAAACCCACTCCAGTATTCTTTTCTGGGAAATCTCATGGACAGAGGAGCCTGGTGGGTTATTGTCCACAGGGTCGTAAGAGTCGGATATGA
>NW_011490957.1:8766-9757 GCF_000754665.1 Bison bison bison | reverse complement strand
AGCAGGCAGGTTCTTTACACTAGCTCTGCCTGGGAAGCCCATATATACACATATGTATGTATGTATAACTGTATATGTATATACATGCATAACTGAATTGTTATGCTTGGTGTACACTTGAAACTAATACGAGATTGATATTATAAATCAATTATTCTTCAATTTAAAAAAGAAAACATTATTCAAAAATTCTTGTCAGTCCAATCAAAAGGGTCAAAGTCTGTGCCACCGCCCCTTGAACTTAGCTGGGGATTTAAAACTTCTTAAATGAATAGAATACAGCAGAAATGATGGTGTGGTACTTCCAAGGCTAGGTTAGAAAGATCATACAGCTTCTACCAGTTTCTCTTAGGGCAATTGCTCTAGCAGCATTTAGTTGCCATGCATGTAATCTGGCTACCATGAAGCCACAGTAATGGGTGGAGGGGGAACAGAGGGAAGAAAAGGGTAGGGGAGAGAGAAACAGAGAGAGGCAGAGAGACAAAGAGGGAGGGGGATATGGCTGGAGGAATTGGCCCTTGTCTCCAGAGCCAGACATATTAAGTGATGAAGCCTGTGGCTTATGAAACTATTCCACCTCAAATTACCATCTGATTGCAGCCACATGGAGATCCTGAGTGAGAATTCTACATGAGCCCAGTCAACCCCAGATTGATTGTCAAAATAAAGGACCGTTGTTGTTTTAAGTCACTCTTTTGAGACTTTTTCTTGTGCCTGAAGCAATAACTGGAATAGCTGATAGAGATCATTCTCTAAAATATACTTTTAAGTGGAAAAACTAAGGTGTAGAACAATATTTACAGTGAAATATTTTTTAAATTTTTCAAAGGCAGAGTAATACTCCATTGTGTATATGTACCACAGCTTTCTTACCCATTCGTCTGCTGATGGACATCTAGGTTGCTTCCATGTCCTGGCTATTATAAACAGTGCTGCAATGAACATTGGGGTACACATGTCTCTTTCAATTCTGGTTTCCTCAGTGTGTATG
>NW_011490957.1:8317-8666 GCF_000754665.1 Bison bison bison | reverse complement strand
GCGTGCGCGCGCGCTCTCTCTCTCTCTCTCTCTCTCACTCTCTCTCTCTCTCTCTATATATATAGTTCACTTGCTCAGTTGCTTCAGTCATATCCGACTCTTTGCAACCCTATGGACTGTAGCCTTCCAGGCTCCTCTGTCCATGGGATTCTCCAGGCAAGAATACTGCAATGGGTTGCCATGCCCTCCTCCAGGGGATCTTCATGACCCAGGGATCCAACCCACGTTTCTTATATCTCCTGCACTGATGAGTAGGTTCTTTATCACTAGTGCTACTGGGGAAGCCTATATATATATATAAACTAGACCTACTGTATGGCACAGGGAACTAACTATACTCAATATTTTT
>NW_011490957.1:6024-6707 GCF_000754665.1 Bison bison bison | reverse complement strand
ACCGAATTTGCACTCTTATGTCCCCTGCATTGGCAGGCAGGTTCTTTACCACTAGTGCCACCTAGGAAGCCCTGTATATCAATTACTACCATTTAAAAATGTTTTATCATATGTGTGTGATATTTTAAAGAATTAAAAAAATTTACCCTGTATCATTTATGAAGCAGAGATAGGATTTGTTTAGAATTCTGGTTAGAATACTTCCTTCTGGTTAGTAATGTCAGTTCCAGGGAATCTTTCTATGGCTCCTAAAATAACACTATTTATACTAACAATTAGAACTAGATGGGCTGATTCTTTTCTTAAAAAAAAATTTATATAGATATAATACACATATTTAGACACAACTCAACTATTTAAATTGTACAATTAAGTGATATTTGCTATATTAACAGAGTTGTGCCATTGTGACCACAATCAGTTTTAGAATATTTTCATCATCCTCCCCAAAATCTTCATACCAATCAGTAGTTACTCTTGATTCTCCTCTCTTCCAGCCCCTGGCAACCACTGTTTTATATTTTGTCTCCATGCATGCTGTGTCGCATCAGTCATGTCCAACTCTTTCTGACCCCATGGAATGTAGCCCACCAAGCTCCTCTGTCCATGGGATTCTCCAGGCAAGAATGCTGCAGTGGGTTGCCATGTCTTCCTCCAGGGCATGGCAAGGAGGAGTCTCTTAT
>NW_011490957.1:4162-5281 GCF_000754665.1 Bison bison bison | reverse complement strand
TAGGAAAACACTTATTGAGATAATTCTTTTTCTATTGAAGCTGAAATAACAAAGTACCAATTTGGGCACTGGACACGCAAAGTCATGTCTGATCCTTGAAGAAAGGATAGTTCATTTTTTATCCTAGATTGAAGCTATGTTCTCCCATCTGCCACCATCTTGCCATTATGACCTCTGTGTGTGCTCAGTCATGTCCAACTCTTTACAACACCATCTATCCCCTCTACTCAGGTACAATGGAATAACAACATCTCATCCAGGGTTCTTCCTCTCCATATGTGGGGTTCCCCACTCATTTGTGCTCCATGCTGTAAAAGATGCCTTAATTATATTCCTGGAGCTGGAGACGAGAGCATTAGAGGCTAATGGTGTTGTTAGTTATTACAATGGTGTTTTTGATTTGTGAGTAAGGAAGTGAAAGTTACATCCTTCACATATGAAGAATTTTAATTCCAATACTCACTGTGTCTTGGAATTCAAGTTGCAAAGCTTTGTAAAAATTTCTCCTGTTAGTGGCCAGTATTGTTATTGCTCCCTATTTTTTCAACTGTATAAATGAAAACTACTGCCTGGCATTTTCCTTAGATGGAATTTTTACTAATAATGGAAATTTTTTCACAAATACCTTTTATGTACATTATGTTATTGAGTTCTCACAATAGTGCAGATAGGAAGAAACTGTGATTACCTTTAGGTCATACACGAGGAAACTGAGGCTATATTTCTTTGGGCTGAATCAGAGGTTCAAGTTAAAAATATATAAATATTGTTGGATAAACATAAGAACTCCCTGCTCTCAAGAGAATACCTACTGGAGGTGAATGGAGGGGAGGATGGATAGGTGTAGGGTTTTTAATGCTGGCAATTATCAAGTAGAAAGGGAGACAGCCATCTATCCAGATGGTTTAGACTAATGATTCCCAACATGTTCCATGTTATGACACACTAATTTTGTCTAATTTTACTAATTCCCCAAAGCAATATGTGGGTTCTTAAAAGTAATTAAAGTAGAATTAAATATTATGTTAATTAAACATGCCTTTAAATGAATTTTGAATGATGTAAATTGGTTTTACCCCTTGGGATGACTCCAAATTGCCTCTACTAATTTTGTGACAA
>NW_011490957.1:1196-1927 GCF_000754665.1 Bison bison bison | reverse complement strand
CTTCAGAAGCCTGGTATCTGTTCCCAGTGCCCCGCTTTGGTGTTCTGGGTCGCAGTGAGAGAGACCTCAGCCACGTCCAAGCTCCAGGATTTCTTCCCTTGCATGGATGGTAGATTTGCTCCAGCCAGTCCCCCTGACCCAGGGAGGCTTGAAAGGGAGGCTTGAACAGGAGGCCATTCAAAATCCAGGAGGCAAGATACTTTCCTCCCTGAATGGTGAGAATTGGAATATTTCCTGCCGTATCAATAAACAAGGATGCCAACATTATCACCGGATTCCAGATCTCCAGGGCAGTCAGGAAAGAGAAGAATACCTAGGATCAGCAGCATTAGGCTGCAGCCACTCCCTACACCTTGAGGTGCTCAGGATGTGAAAAATACAGGATACTGGCCCCAGATAACTGAGATGCATATGAAAGGAATGATGTCAGTGAGCCCAGACTCTCGCATCTTCCCATACAAAGAAAAGTGCTACATTACTTAACTTGAGATATCTGGTTTTCTTTAATTCACAAAAATACTTTTGATGTTCAGACTGTGCATGTGTGTGTGCTCAGTCGCATCTGACTCTGCGACCCCATGGACTGTAGCCCTCCAGGCTCCTCTGCTCATGGGATTTCCCAGGCAAGAATACTGGAGCGGGTTGCCATTTCCTCCTCCAGTGGATCTTCCTGATTCAGGGACAGAACCTGGTTTTTCTGTGTCTTATACATCAACAGGTGGGTTCTTTAC
>NW_011490957.1:320-539 GCF_000754665.1 Bison bison bison | reverse complement strand
ATGTTACTGAGAACTCTGTCAGCAAGACCCTTCAGTCAGAGAAAGAAGCTGCTCTGAGCACTGCAATCTGGAGCCGTGCTGGGGAGAAGACCCGGCCCCCAAGTGTAGCTGCCTGCAGCCTACCCTGCCTGTGTGCAGAGTGGGGACAGAGGGCTTGGAGACAAGCTGAGAGCTCCCTGGGAAGCAAGGCTCAGGTTCTCCTGTCACTGTGAGTGGCAA
>NW_011490957.1:0-220 GCF_000754665.1 Bison bison bison | reverse complement strand
GCAGAGAGAGGTCAGTGGTTATTCTCTGATCACATCTGAGGGTATAGGAATGTTCCTGCTGGTCCAGTGGCTAAGACTTCATGCTACCAATGCAGGGGGCCCAGGTTCTATCCCTGGTCATGGAATTTGAGCCCACATGCTGCAGCTAAGAGTTTGCTGATATGGGAACACCAGAGATTGCCTTAGATGGTCCTTTTCATTAACCCTATAATTAAGAGCC
>NW_011490956.1:14134-14560 GCF_000754665.1 Bison bison bison | reverse complement strand
AAACAATTTAATATTTCCCAAATAAAGTGCTTAGACTATTTCTTACAAAAGATAATCCCCACATGAGCTCCTTTAGTGGTAATTAATAAAATAAGGTTAATGTTATTTAAGCAACAATCATAAAATTCTTTTAAATATAATATCATCATATAAAATATATCAACAACTATCTAGATGTGAGGCAGAATTATTGCAAACATTAAAACTGGTTCTTTAGAAGTTTGACGATTACGTGAAATTATTGAGGTGGTTGGGTAATAAATGAATTTCAACAAATGGGTACCAATAAGTTGCATTTGAAGATTAGTAGTTATGTGAAACACATAAACTTTTCTGATGAAGAAAAGCCGTGAAGTCCCTGGAGGCTCTACTTATAAAACTTAAGCTGAACTGAAGTTACCCTCTTTATGAATTTTGCACATTTTT
>NW_011490956.1:12316-13294 GCF_000754665.1 Bison bison bison | reverse complement strand
ATTGGAGTGGGTTGCCATTCCCTTTTCCAGGGGACCTTCCTGACCGAGGGATTAAACCCCAGTCTCCCAGCTTGCAGGCAGGTTCTTTACCATCTTAGACACCAGGGAATCTTTCCCCTGTGTTATGATTAAATGCAAAAAAGGGACCCATGTAGTTTATTTTTATTAACTTAAAGATAGATATAAGCTACATTAACCTCACTGCCTCATCTAATAAAAATTCTGTTTTTATTTTTAAGATAAGAATTATTCATACATCATTTTTTTAAATTATTGGAATATAGTTGATTTACAATGTTGGTGCATATATACTCATTTTTTTTAGATTCTTTTCCCATTACAAATTAGATTATTTTCCCATTATAGGACATTACAGAATATGAAGTAAAGTTCACTGTGCTATACAATAGGTCCTTATTAGTTATCTATCTTAAATAGTACTGTGTATATGTCAATCGTAATCTTCCACTTTATCGCTTTCCCTGTCACCCCCAATAACCAGAGTATGTTTTCTACACCTGTAACTCTATTTATGTTTTGTAAATAAATTCATTTGTATTATTCTTTTTAGATTCCACATATAAACAATATCATACAATATTTGTCTTTCTCTGACTTACTTCACTCAGTATGACAATCACTAGGTCCATTCATGTTGCTGCAAATTGCACTATTTCACTATTTTTAATGAGGAGTAATATTCCATTGCATATATGTAGCACATCTTTCTTATCTGCTCCACTCTTGGGAGACATTTAGGTTGCTTCCATGTCTTGGATATTGTAAATAGTGCTACAATGAACATTATAGTGCATGTATCTTTTCAAATTATGGTTTTCTCCAGATATATGTCCAGCAGTGGGATTGCTGGATCATATGATAACTCAACATCACTAATTACCAGAGAAATGCAAATCTCAAACTGCAATGAGGTTATCATCTCACACCAGTCAGAATGGCCATCATCAAAAAATCTAC
>NW_011490956.1:9195-9967 GCF_000754665.1 Bison bison bison | reverse complement strand
GGCAGATTCTTTACCATCATTCATTGGAACATAGTAAAAGAAAGGGAATTACAAAAAAACATCTACTTCTGCTTCATTGACTACACTAAAGTCTTTGACTGTGTGGGTCACAACAAACTGTGGAAAATTTTTAAAGAGAAGGTAATAAACTGCCTTGCCTGTCTCCTAAGAAACATGTATGCAGGCCTAGAAGCAACAGGTGTAAGCAGACATGGAACAACAAAAGTGGTTCAAAATTGGGAATGGAGTACTTTAAGGTTTTACATGGTCACCCTACTTATCCAATTTTTATGCAGAGCACATTATGTGAAATGTCAGGCTAGATGAAGCACAAGATGGAATTGAGTTTGTCAGGAGAAATATCAATAACATCAGATATGCAGATGACACCACTCTAATGGCAGAAAGCAAAGAGGAACTAAAGAGCCTCTTGATGAAGGTGAAAGAAGACAGTGAAAAAGCTGGCTAAAAACTCAACATTCAAAAAACTAAGATCATGGCATCCTGTTCCATCACTTCATGGCAAATAGATGGGGAAAAAATGGAAACAGTAACAGACTTTCTTTTCTTGGGCTCCAAAATCACTGCAAATAGTGACTGCATCCGTGAAATTAAAAGATGCTTATTCCTTGGAGGAAAAGATATGAAATACCTAGAGAGCTTATTAAAAAGCAGAGACATCATTTTGCCAACAAAGGTCCGTATAGTCAAAGCTATGGTTTTTCCAGTAGTCATGTATGGATGTGAGAGTTGGACCATAAAGAAGGCTGAG
>NW_011490956.1:7106-8750 GCF_000754665.1 Bison bison bison | reverse complement strand
GACTCGATGGACATGAGTTTGAGCAAGCTCCAGAAGATGATGAAGGACAGGGAAGCCTGGTATGCTGCAGTCCATAGGGTGGCAAAGAGTTGGTCTGAACAACAACCATATGCCTGAAGGAAATAAAACTAGTGGTCATTAATCTTAAACTCATATATCTGGTCCATTGTAAATTGGCCAGGGACCATGAAAAGGATTGTGACTTAATCGTAGGATCAAGAGAAGCCATAAAGATGTGAAGTATCTTGACCTTTAAACTCATTGGTTAGAAATAAGGTGATTTAAGAACAGGAGCCAACCAAAAATGTACAGATTAAGGTTATAAAAACTGCTGTAGGTCCCACCTTGAGGGTACTTGCAGGGACTCTTTACCCCCTCTCAGTGTCTATCCTGAGAGCTTTGTACTTTGCTCCTCTTTAATAAATCCTGTTTGCTTGCTACCATAAGTGTTTTCCATTCTTCCTGGATTCCATTCTTTGGCTCCACAGACGAGAACTCAGATTCCCATTTCAGTAGGCAAGTTGCTCTTTCTGTAGATGACCTAAGTAGTTCTAATGCTTTGGGAATGAATGAGCACTGAGCCAACAGCTACTGTTAAAAAAAAAAATAGTACTGAATGCAGGGAGAATAGGGAGGTAGATAGAAAGTAATTTCATGATTTAATTCCTTTTTTGTAGTGACTGTTCATGAAACAACAGAATCTAGGACTAACAACAACTTGGAGGTTATATGAACCAATATTTCCCAAGTTTTAATCATTCTTTTACCTCCTGTATGATTTTTCCATATCTATTTATCACTACTCAATAAGTATTGAGTGAAAAGCATTATTGAAATATATATTGAGTGAAAAGTGAAAGTGTTAGTCACTCAGTCCTGTCTGACTTTTTTGTGATCCCATGAACTATAGCCCACCAGGCTCCTCTGTGCATGAAATTCTCTAGGCAAGAATACTGGAGTGGGTAACCATTCCCTTCTCCAGGGCATCTTCTTGAACCAGTGATTGAAGCTGGGTCCCCTACATTGCAAGCAGATTCTTTACCATCTGAGCCACCAGCCAGAGAGTATGCATATTCAAATATATTCTATTCAAATGTAATTTTATTTAAAGTTATTCAACTTCTTTTAAAATGAAATATTAACTACCATATGTTCAGAAATCAAGTGACATCTGACATAAAGAGATGATAATTACAAAAAATAAGTACTAATTATATAAATAGCTATTAAAAATAAAATGTTTGCCCATACATCTCCCAAAATTATATTGAATGCCACTTGTGACAAACGAGTTCAGGTCTACATCTGCTTTGTATCAATAGGGTATGTAGAAAATAGCTTGTTTCCCCAAAAGCCTAGTTCCTGTCTTAGGTCACACAGCAAGGCCATGGCAAAGATAAGAATGACTGATTTGGTTACCAAAATGTTTCACTTACTGAGAACAATAACTTCTTTTCTGTATTCTCCATGGAGATACATTGTACACTAAAGGTCCTTTGAAAAGAGAGCTACTTTTGAGACCTAATAAGTTGTCACATAACTTTTCCCTTCCTAAATTCACTGGCAAACTTAGAACTTCACCACCAGTTATGAAGGGTGCTGATGTAACAGTCAAAAAATTAAAAAAGGGAAGTAAAATATGGG
>NW_011490956.1:3340-5916 GCF_000754665.1 Bison bison bison | reverse complement strand
ATAAAACAAGCCTTTATAGAAAGAACTGTTTTTTGCAAATGCTAATTATACTACTGAGCTAGTGCCTTTCTTGGCAAATTGCCCCTTATAGTTAGAAAAACAAATAAAAAATGACAAAGTATGAAAGTTGAAATAAAAATTCAAGGTAAATAACAGAAGCCTTTGGAGAAAAGTCAAATGACCCATTTACCTTAGTAGATCAAAGGTGAGAAATACATTGGATTTCATGAAGTGAAAGCCATTATTGGTCACTTTTCTATCTGGTTGTCTTCTGGAGCAGAAAAATAGTTGCAAAAATTATTTGGAAAGTATGATCTTCTCCCACCTCTAAATTTCATCTTTGATGTTTTTGTGCTTACTAGCTTATTTAACTTACTAAATAACAAGGGTTTTTGCTTATTTATTCCTTTATTTAAGTTTTGTAGGGAGGGGTTTCTGTTTATTAAGTTAGCTTTTTGTTACAGAAACTTGTAGTTGTCATCTGTGCTGTGCAATCAGAAGGCACACATTGTTCCTGTTTGAGGTGTTTAAAAGATATATTCTCTTTCAGGAAAATCCAATACATATATATATAGCCAGAGTCTCAATTTCCCTACCCTTGATCTATTTTACTGACACTTCCCTGGTTCTATTACCCTACTGATCATCTGTCAGCATTCTCTGTACCTATATATTGAGTGGTTGATGACAGAGGAATTGCTTTTTTTTAATTGATTTGCTGTCCTTGAGAATTAAAGTTTTAATACATAGATTATCAAATGGCTTTGGAAATATTCTTTCAAAATAATTGTTGCAGAATCAAATTATATTAAGAAATATCCTGCTCTCCTCCTCACTCATATTCACAAACATACACACCCTGTAGATTAGTTTATTTTTCTGGATAAATTTAAAGAAATAAACAGAAATATAGTGCAAATAATAAACTTACAGTCTCCACAACTGTGAACCTAATTATATTCTCTTTAAAGCAAAAGCCTCCATTTTAGCACATTGTAGTGTACTCTGTCAAATAGGCACAATTTCATTAGCAGGGACTTATTTATAAAATGTTGACTGGCATTAAGACAGCCTTTATAAGACATTTTTAATCCAGGTCATGATCATAGATCATTAAAATCTATAGATTATACATAATGGTGTAATTTCCAGTTACGTAGCTGCCCACCAACATAGTACTTTGTGAAATACTCTTTACTATAGAAATGTTCAAACATAAACAAAATAAATAGAATTATGTGGTGAACCTTAATATACAAATAACAGTTTTAATAGTTAAGAACATGTTGCAAATCTTGTATTTATTTGCCTTCCTTTACAAATTTTACTGAAGAATTCTAAAACAAATGCCAAATGCAATGTCATTTTATCCATGGATGGTTAAGTAAACATTTCAACTTGTAAGAACATTTTTTTTTTTTACATTGTTACCATATACAGAACTCTTTTTTTACTGGGATTGTTAGTTTCCTGTATTACAAAAGTCCCCACAGAAGACTGAGAATGCTGGAATCTTATTCCAACTCAGTCAGTATCCAATTCTGTCATCCCTTTGGGACCCTCAGCTTCTCCTTTTGTCATAGGAGGAGTTACTTATAATATCTAAGATCCCATTAATCTCGTAGATTCTGGATTTAAATAGCAAAAATGATTAAGCTTGAGAACCTATATTTTGTTATTCCCCCATTAGAGAGGTATAAGATAAAAGAGGATTAGAAACTCATTTCTAAACTACATTAAGAAACTGAGAACAAAAGAGATTTTTTTTTCACTAATTTCAAAAGTTAATGAAATAAGTTTCAAGCATGATTACTTCTATCTTCTGAGGAAATGTTTCCTGTAACTGCCTATGCAGTGACACTTGATAATTATTTGAAAACCATAATAATGCGGTTTCATTATTCTAACCATCTTCTTTCTTAAAGGGCCAGCACTGGCTTGACAGAAGTGCTCCTAAAGCCTGTGGTGCCCTCTTCTGACCCTTCACTCAATAGGGTGAGTCAAAGCTTTTGTTTCTATAAAAAATATGTAAAAATTCGTATCTGACACAGGTTCTATGAAAGAAATCTGACTACAGCTCCATGGTGTATACTTAACAAATTCTTCCAGGTTTCAGTTTTGAAATTTGAGAATTGTTCCAGAGAAAAAATAATACTGAAATTTGAAATGTGATAGCAATTTCACTCAAGCAACATGCCTGTGTAAGAAAATCTTAGGAAAAGAAGTGAAAATATTATGCTAAAATATCTAAATGAATTACAAAAGATAACTACTGAATTAAAATTCAAACTTCATGCCATTAACTGTGCGCCTTAGTGCAGAGAAGCAAGATGGACTGTTCTGAACAACTTCTACTCTGCACTTTAAAATTAATTTAAGAGTCTCTACTCAGAGATACATACTCTTTTTGAAAACTTTCAATGTTTTATCTTACTCCACATTATGCACTCAAGCTCATTTCCTTTCTTATCCCTTGAAAAGTGAAAGTGAAGTCCCTCAGTCGTATCTGACTCTTTGTGACCCCATGGACTGTAGCCTACCAGGCTCCTCCATCCATGGGATTCTCCAGGCAAGAG
>NW_011490956.1:0-611 GCF_000754665.1 Bison bison bison | reverse complement strand
TGGTGTCATCTGCATATCTGAGGTTATTGATATTTCACCTGGCAATCTTGATTCCAGCTTGTGTTTCTTCCAGTCCAGCGTTTCTCATAGTGTACTCTGCGTGTAAGTTAAATAAGCAGGGTGACAATATACAGCCTTGACGAACTCCTTTTCCTATTTGGAACCAGTCTGTTGTTCCATGCCAAGTTCTAACTGTTGCTTCCTGACTTGCATACAAATTTCTCAAGAGGCAGATCAGGTGGTCCGGTATTCCCATCTCTTTCAGAATTTTCCACACTTTATTGTGATCCACACAGTCAAAGGCTTTGGCATAGTCAATAATGCAGAAATATATGTTTTTCTGGAACTTTCTTGCTTTTTCCATGATCCAGTGATGTTGGCAATTTGATCTCTGGTTCCTCTGCCTTTTCTAAAACCAGCTTGAACATCAGGAAGTTCACTGTTCACATATTGCTGAAGCCTGGCTTGGAGAATTTTGAGCATTACTTTACTAGCGTGTGAGATGAGTGCAATTGTGCGGTAGTTTGAGCATTCTTTGGCATTGCCTTTCTTTGGGATTGGAATGAAAACTGACCTTTCCCAGTCCTGTGGCCACTGCTGGGTTTTCCAAA
>NW_011490955.1:4837-5324 GCF_000754665.1 Bison bison bison | reverse complement strand
GGAAATGGCAACCCACTCCAATATTCTTGCCTGGAGAATCCCAGGGACAGAGCAGCCTGGTGGGCTGCCCTCAGTGGGGTCACACAGAGTCGGACATGACTGAAGCGACGTAGCAGCAGCAGCAGCAACTCCCAATGCAGGGGGCCAGGGTTTGATCCCTGGTCAGGGAACTAAATCCTGCATGCTGCAATTAATTTTTTTTAAATGAAAATAAAATGCGTTTCTTGTAGACTACATATAGTTGGGTCATATTTTTTTAATCCATTCTCACAGACTCTTTTGATTGGTGTATTTAGACCATTCACATTGAAGGTGATTATTGATATAGTTGGATTATCTACTCTATTTGTAAAGGAACCTTCCATTCATTGCACTTATTCTTTGTTACCTTTTAAAAATATACTCCACTCTTTTTTATTGTCTTCTCTGACTTTAATGAGCATTTTATATGATTTCATTTTCTCTCTTCTCTTAGCATATCAATTCT
>NW_011490955.1:0-810 GCF_000754665.1 Bison bison bison | reverse complement strand
TTTTTTTCTTCCAGTTTTATTGAGATATAATTGACATACAACACTGCATAAGTTTAAGGTCTACAGAATGATTTGACTTACATACCTCTTGAAATGGTTACCACAGTAGGTTTAGTGAACACTTATCATATCATATAGATGCAAAATGAAAAAAAAGAAAAATAGTATTTTTCCTTATTAGAACTGTTGAGATTTACTGTCTTCAGTTCAGTTCAGTTCAGTCACTCAGTCGTGTCCGACTCTTTGCAACCCCACCAACTCCCGGAGTTCACTCAATCTTACATCCATCGAGTCGGAGATGCCATGCAGCCGTCTCATCTTCTGTCGTCACTTTTTCCTCCTGCCCCCAATCCCTCCCAGCATCAGAGTCTTTTCTAGTGAGTCAACCCTTCGCGTGAGGTGGCCAAAGTACCAGAGTTTCAGACTTAGCGTCATTCCTTCCAAAGAACACCCAGGGCTGATCTCCTTTAGGATGGACTGCTTGGATCTCCCTGCAGTCCAAGGGACTCTCGAGAGTCTTCTCCAACACCACAGTTCAAAAGCATCAATTCTTCAGCACTCAGCTTTCTTCACCGTCCAACTCTCACATCCATAGATGACCACTGGAAAAACCATAACCTTGACTAAAACAGACTTTTGTTGGCAAAGTAATGTCTCTGCTTTTGAATATGCTATCTAGGTTCGTCATAACTTTTCTTCCAAGGAGTATGCGTCTTTTAATGTCATGGCTGCAGTCACCATCTGCAGTGATTTTGGAGCCCTCCAAAATAAAGTCTGACACTGTTTCTACTGTTTCCCCATCTATTTCCC
>NW_011490954.1:18635-19769 GCF_000754665.1 Bison bison bison | reverse complement strand
GGTGATGCCATCCAGCCATCTCATCCTAGGACATCCTTTTTTCCTTCTGTCCTCAACAGATGAGTCGTCCATTCGCATCAGATGACCCAAATACTGGAGCATCAGCTTCAGCATCAGTACTTCCCAAGAATATTCAGGGTTGATTTCATTTAGGATTGACTAGTTTGATCTCCTTGCTGTGCAAGGGACTCTACGGAGTCTTCTCCAGCACCACAGTTCAAAGGCATCAATTCTTTGGCACTTTGCCTTCTTTATGGTCCAGCTCTCGCAACCCTTATGTGACCACTGGGAAGACCATAGCCTTGACTTTACAGACCTTTGTCAGCAGAGTAATGTCTCTGCTTTTCAACACGCTGTCTAGGTTTGTCATAGCTTTCTTGCCAAGAAGCAAACGTCTTCTGATTTCAGGGTTGCAGTCACCATTTGCAGTGATTTTAGAGCCCAAGAAGAGGAAATTTGTTGTTACTTCCACCTTTCTCCCTTTCTATATGTCATGAAGTAAGGGGGCCAGATGCCATGGTGTGCTCAGATGCTCAGTCGTGTCTGACTCTTGTGATCCCATGGACTGTAGCCTGCAAGGTTCCTCTGTCCATGGGATTTCCCAGGTGAGAATACTTGAGTGGGTTGCCATTTCCTTCTCCAGGAGATCTTTCCAAACCAAGAGGATTGAACCAGCATCTCTTCAGTTTTCTTCATTGGCAGGTAGATTCTTTACCACTAGTGCCACCTGGGAAGCCTACCTTTTCCCTTTCTATTTGCCATGAAGTAATGGGGCCTGATGCCATGATCTTAGTTTTTGTAATATTTAGTTTTAAGCTGGTTCTTTCACTCTAAATGTTGCTTCTTGACTCATACAGGTTTCTCAGTAGACAGGTAAAATGGTCTGGTGTTCCCATCTCTTTAAGAGCTTTCCACAGTAAGTTATGATCCACACAGTCAAAGGCTTTAGCATAGTCGATGAAACAGAGGTAGATGTTTTTCTGGAATTCCCTAGCTCTCTATGATCCAATGAATGTTGGCAATTTCATCTCTTGTTCCTCTGCCTTTTCTAAACCCAGCTTGGACATCTGAAAATTCTTGGTTCCCATAATGCTGAAGCCTAGCATGCAAGATTTTAAGCATGACCTTACTAGC
>NW_011490954.1:13678-15508 GCF_000754665.1 Bison bison bison | reverse complement strand
ATGGAAAGGAAGAATTAATCAGCTGTGTCTATAATGTTATGAGGAACAGTAAGATGAAAACTCAGAGATAGTTCTAGGGGGATGTGAGATTACAGATATCTTTTTATTTTTGATTTAAAATATGCCAACATTTTTCTAAACTGAGAGGAAGGAGCCATTCCATACATTAAAACAATGGCTTCATCTTCTTTGGTGTTTGGTAAATCCTTATTTTGAAATTGCTTTAATTCAAAGTCTTCACTACATTCCATTTCAAGCATCCTTAGTACTTTAGTGTACACTCCTTGCTTCTGTGCTTTGAAATCTCCTTAGTTCATTTATTCCTTCCTCTGTTCTGTGACAATGCCTAGACCATTACTTGATTCAATACTCAGGATTTATTCCATGGAAATAAATAGGTATGATAAGGCTGTCACTTTAAAACTTAGATTAACACTACTTTAATTTAGTCTCTCACAATATATTACTTTAAATGAAAGTATGCCAAATATCAACTTTTTAACCATCCCAGTTGTATGAACAGTAATTGGAATTCCCATGCCAATTTTCAACTCTTTGATGTTTTGCATTTCAGTGCCTGTAAAGCTGCTGCAAAAAATTGACCATAGCTCACTGGACCCATTTACACTGTCTGATTATATATATATGGTAAGTATCAGAAGACACTCTGCATAGTATGCCTACAGGTGAATGATTAGAAACAGAATAGCTAAATAGTCTTATTTAATACTAAATATTCCTTTCTTCATCCTTTCCCCTCTTAAAAACTTGGGTCTAATCTGATCTACATACTGCCTTCCTATAAAATATCTCTTTCATTCTCACACAATCATGGGAATTTAATCTAAACTAAGACTAGGCAGTTTTAGGTGGAAAAATAAAGTCTCATAAAAATGGAATTTAGTATTTGAAATGGTGCTTTATTGTCTAAGTCTATTGGAAAGCTTGCTTAGAACATCTAATGGTGGAGAGCATCTTCCATACATACAGTCTCACAGAGTCAGATTTTGTACCATAACTATATATATTTAAATTAAAGAGTTAAATTATAGAGTTAATATATAATATCAGAGTCTAAGGTGATTAGTCCAAACTCCATTAATCTTTGACTCATTCTCAAATGGCAAACTTCCTTCAACAAGTTTTATTTCTTTTTTTTTGCAGACTTTTGAAGGTATAGTTTATATATCATAAAATTCATCCTATTAGGCATACAATGAATGCTTTTTAGTATATGCAGAGAGTTGTGTAACCATTACCATGGTCACATTTTAGAACATTTTATCACCTCTCCCCAAAGAAATCTTGTGCTCATTAGTAACTTACATTGGATTCACCAGAGATCTGTTGATGCAAAAATAGTTAAGAATGTAGATATATTATCAGTCCAATGCAGTTTTCAAATTATGCTAAGTACTGTAGCTCTTTTTGGTGAAAGTATGTGTAGAAGGATAACTTTTTGAGCAGGTCTCTTATAGATGGTCCTAGGTGACACTGCCTTGCCAATATGCCAAAGCAGGCCAACAAACTGGTGAGAAAGAATAGGTTGCCACTCTCTTGAGACCTATTTCCCATAGGGTTGACATACTTTCTATATGGTCATTAGGAAAAGAAGTATGACTGCTCCATCTTATACACATTACTCTCACAAACATACATTTAGCCTCATTTCTTGAGGTTTGTGGCACATGGGTGACTATTTTCCTTTCTATAGTAATGGGTGAAGTTTTCTGTTTGTGACTATTAGATCAATATTATTAATTGTGTTAAACCAATATTTCATATCTTCATTGCATTTATGACTGTTTTTACTGGAAAAAAAAAAAAAAG
>NW_011490954.1:9023-11946 GCF_000754665.1 Bison bison bison | reverse complement strand
ATCAGCATTGATTCATCAATTGTACCAAATGCATTGCACAAATTACACAAATGCAAAATGTTAATAATAGGAGAAATTGTGTGTGAATGGGGTGGAGGAAGTAGTGAGGGGAGGTACATGGAAAGTCTCTGCTTTCTGACAATTACTCTGTAAACTAAAAACTTGTTCTAAAAAACTTTAAAAGTCTTCAGTCTGTTAAAAATAATAAAAATATAAAGGAAAATATGGATGTTGATAATCTAAATTTTTTCCTTTAGAGGCATAAGAGCAATAGAAATTTTCAAAAGGAAAAAGAACTTATCCATTTGGCTATTCACAATGGAAGTGAAATATATTGTGGTGGGAAATAAATCTCTAATTATTATTATTATGATTCAAAAACAGGAGCCACAAGGAAAAGAGTTCTAGATTTGAGTACATTAATAAAATTAAGCCTATGGACATCAAAAATTGCTACAATTAATGTTGAGGCAAATTACAAAAACTGTTTGTAATAATCCTGACAAAGAGCTAATAATAACAATGTATAAGAGCTCTTTGAAATCTATAACAAAATCACTTACTTCTTTCAATTAAGCAAAAGATAGTAATAAAAAAATTGACAGAAAGGAGAAACATAAATGTCTAATAAAATTGTCAGAATGTTTAACATTACTGGAAATCAGAGTCATACATAATTAAACATTGTGATAACGTGTCTTGTTAAAGTGGTAACATAGAAAGTGCAATACTCCATGTTGGTTAAAATGCCAGTGGTGTGTATTATTGGTATACCATTGAAAGGGAGTTTGATAGTATCTACTTAGAGTTTTAACAAGTTTAGGTCCTATAGACTATAATGCCATTAAAAGAAATTTAGAAAAATATTTGAAAGATCTAAATCAAACAGTTAATAGCATTCCTAAGTGATGGTATTGTTGGTGGTTTTTTCCATTTTCTGTATTTTCTAAGGTTTTTTCATAATATATCTCACCTTTATAATAAAAACATACAAAGAAAAAATTTAATCCAACTCTCAGAGGGAAAGAGAGGCTATCTGGTCATTTCATGAAAAAATCATAATATTGTGCCCATAACATTGCTCTAAAAAATAAAGTCATTTAAAAAAAACAAAAGAAAAAGAGATAATATTGTACATAATGTCAACTGCTTTTTTCCAAGTAAACTCTCATTAGCAGTTTCCCCTGTCATAATAAATAATTTTTAAACACCCAAAAAGACAACTAGTGATAGGTAAAGGTCATAAAAAAGATAAATTCTTCTTTCTGAATTGATAGTAAAGGGAGAAATAGCGATAGTTAAAGCAACATTGTTATTTTAAAAGAGTAAATGTCATAACATTAAATACAAGGAGATAGAGATTGTTATATGATGATAACTAGCTTGTCATCTCAACCAATACAGAGTTTTCAAGGGAATTTTTTTCACTGGATGTGTTTCTCTGGTGCAGTATGTTGCATTTAATACAGAACTGGTGTGAAATAAGCCCATAGTTTGAAGGTAGGAATAGGAAGTGTAACATTTTATTCTCTGTATTTTCAAGTTTGACAATGGAAAATGCATATACAACTACTATCTTTTGCTTGAGACGTTAGAAAAAAACCCACTAAAACATGCTTGGGCTTCACATTTATAATGATTAAACGAACACAAAATTCCAGTCCAATTCTCATTCAATGTCTTAGTCTGCTCAGGCTTCCAAAACAAAACAACATAGACAAGTTGGCTTAAACAACAAAAATTTATTTTCTCACAGATCTGGGGACAAGAAGATTCAGATTAAGGTGCCAGCATAGGAGGTTTCTGGTGGAAACTCTCTTCCTATATTGTAGACATCTGCTTTTTCACTGTATGTCCATAAACGGGAGAGAGAGAGACAGAGACAGAGACAAGAAAGGGAGGGAGGAGGAAAGAGATACCCTTATGCTGTCTCTCCTTATAAGGGCAATAACCCCATCATGAAGGCCCCACCATCATGACCTTTTGTAAACTTCTTTTCCAAAGGCCTCATCTCCAAATACCATCATATTGAGGTTGAGTGAGGTTGTTGTTGTTGGGAGAGGGTACACAATTCAATCCACAGCATTCAGGGATATAAAAATCACCAAGACACTAAAGAACTGGTTTGTCATTTGGCATTTATTCTTTGTTTGTTTTAGTATTTCTCATTTTGACACCATTATAGAGTATGGGTTTATTGTTTATTGTTTTCCTCACAGGCATCCCTGAGAAAATGGGCCTGTATTTCCTGTGTGGTGTCTCTGGAGGCCTTATCTTTCTATTACGCATCTTTACTTCCAAAATGATCTTTGTCCAAGAAATGAAAGAAGTTTCTGGGTGTATAAATTCCAAGTTGGGCAAGAAAAAGCTACAGGATCAGGAAGAAGAAGAAAACCACAATGATGACAGTTCTTCTGGTTCCTCTTTCCATCACTTTACGTACACCTATCCATCCTTGAATAGCATGTTTTGCCCTGAGCTGACTGCAGCTTTAGAGCATTCAGCTAACGGAAGAAAGAGATGAAATCTGGATAGCCAAAGAGCCTAGTCTTTATGCTATTTACAAAATCAAAACTGCCACAAAATAAAATGAAACACAATGTGCAACTTACCTAGTTTCCAGGTGTAAAGACATAATTCTATACGTTAAATACAGAAATGCCCAAAAGTACTGGGTAATATGGATGGAAACGTATTATTGTTAATATATTAGTTTTCAATTGTCTGATTTAGACCATGAGTTTTCAGTTTACAGTAAGGCCCCAGAAGCTATGTTGCTGTTCAGTCAGTCAGTCACATCTGATATTTTGCCACCGCATGGACAGCAGCACGTCAGGCTTCCCTGTCCTTCAGTATCTCCCAGAATTTGCTCAAACTCATGTCCATTGAGTTGATGATACCATTCAACCATCTAATCCTCTTT
>NW_011490954.1:7576-8923 GCF_000754665.1 Bison bison bison | reverse complement strand
AGACTGGCTTGATCTCCTTGCAGTCCAAGGGACTCTCAAGAGTCTTCTGCAACACCACAGTTTGAAAGCATCAATTCTTCCACACTCCCCTTCTTTAGGGTCCAACTCTCACATCTGTACTACTGGAAAAACCCACAGCTTTGACTATACATAGGACCTTTGTCAGCAAAGTGATGTCTCTGGTTTTTAATACACTGTCTAGGTGTGTCATAGCTTTTCTTTCAAGGAACAAGTGTTTTTTAATTTCATGGCTGTAGTCACCATCCAGAGTGATTTTGGAGCCCAAGGAAATAAAATCTGTCACTGTATCCATTGTTTCCCCATCTATTTGCATGGAATGATGGGACTAGGTGCCATGATCTTTTGTTTTTGAATGTTCAGTTTTAAGCCAGATTTTTCACTCTTCTCTTTCACTGTCATCAAGAAGCTTTTTAATTTCTCTTCGCTTTCTGCCATTAAAGTGGTATCATCTACATACCTGAAGTTGTTTATATTTCTCCTGGCAGTCTTGATTCCAGCTTGTGACTTATCCAGCATGGCATTTCGCATGATGTACTCTGCATAGAAGCTAAATAAGCAGGGTGACAATATACAGCCTTGATGTACTCCTTTCCCAATTTAGAACTAGTCCATTGTTCCACGTCCAGTACTAACTGCTGCTTCTTGTCCTGCATACAGGTTTCTCAGGAGGCAGGTCAGGTGGTCTGATATTCCCATCTCTTTAAGAATTTTCCATAGTTTGTTGTGATCCACACAGTCAAATGCTTTGGCATAGTCAATGAAGCAGAAGTAGATTTTGTCTTGGAATTCCCTCACTTTTTCTATGATCCAGTAGATGTTGGAAATTTGATCTCTGGTTCCTCTGACTTTTCTAAATCCAGTTTGTACATCTGGAAACTCTTGGCTTGTGTACTGCCGAAGCCTAGCTTGAAGGATTTTTAGCATAATCTTGTTAGCATGTGAAATGAGTGAAATTGTATGGCAATTTGAACATTCTTTGCCATTGCCCTTCTTTGGGATTGGAATGAAAACTGACCTTTTCCAGTCCTGTGGCCACTGCTGAGTTTTCCAGATTTGCTGGCATAGTAAGTGCAGCATGTTAACAGCATCATCCTTTAGGATTTGAAATAGTTCAACTGGAATTCCATCACCTCCACCAGCTTTGTTTGTAGTAATGCTCCCTCAGGCTTATTTGATTTCACAATCCAGGACACCTGGCTCTCTCTGAGTGATCACACCATCGTGGTTATCCAGGTCATTAAGGCCTTTTTGGTAAAGTTCTGCTGTGTATTCTTGCCACCTCTTCTAAATCTCTTCTGCTTCTGTTAAGTCCATACAGTTTCTGTC
>NW_011490954.1:5511-6214 GCF_000754665.1 Bison bison bison | reverse complement strand
TTGCCTGAATCTCAGTGTTTGTTTCTATGTACTAAGTAGGTCAGTTACATTCCCTGATCTTGGAGAAGTGCTGTCATGTAGGAGACACCTTATGGGCCACAACAGTACATTACCTACTAGTTATCAGTGATAAGAGGTATGGAAGTGTCCCCTATGTGTACTTCATGGATGCTTCTGTTGTAACAAGGTGGATTACTGTGGGTATAATTGTAGGCTGGGCTGTCCTGGGTTTCATTTCATAAAGGCTGTGTTGTATAGAGTGGCTGCTAGCCCACTGATCAGTGGAACACATCCAGAAGCTGGGAACAGGGCACACAGGGTTCCAGTGTCTTTCAAAAGAGGCTTCACTGAAAGTACTTACATGTATGATTCCATTACTTGAAGTTCTAAAACAGGAAAAACCAACATGTGGTGAAAAACATAAGAACAGTGGTTGCCCCTAGGGCATGAGAATGAGGCTAATTGTGAAGAGAACTGAAGAACCTTTTTGTATGATTCAGTCGGCCAACTCCTGGGTATACACCTTAGAGAAATGAAACTTTATGTTCATATAAAAACTTATCCATGAATATTCATATCTGCTTTATTCAACATTGCCAAAAACCTGGAAACAACCAAAATGTCCTCCAATAGGCCGAGGGTTAAACAAACTGTGGTATGTCCACACAATGGAATACTACTCAACAATAGAACATAACTATTG
>NW_011490954.1:4124-5379 GCF_000754665.1 Bison bison bison | reverse complement strand
CCCCATAGACCTCAGGCAACCTCTCATCAGCTTCCAGTCCACAGCCCTTTGCCTACTCTGGAGACTTGGGAGGCATACAATAAATGGCCTTCTGTGTCTGACTGCTGTCACTGAGCATAGGGTCTATGCCCGTGGTAGCACAAATCAGTACTTCTTTCCTTTTCCTGGCTGAATAGTATTCCGCCATTTGGCTAGACCACACATGTTTTGTTTCTGCTCAGCAGTGGATGGACATTAGGGTGCCTTCTCCCTTGTGCCTACTGTGGTGGACATTCCTCTATGGGGTTCTGTGTGAATGCCTGTTTTCAACTCTTTGGGATGTATGTCCATGAATATATTTATGGGTTTCTTTCCAGACTCTTAAATCTATTCCACTGATCTATGTGTCTATCCTTATGCTAGTCCACACAGTTTTGATAGCTGTAGTTTTGGAGTAAGTTTTGAAATCTGGAAGTAGGTGTCCATCATGCTTCGGTACACTGTCCCAAAATATATGTTGTTAGTCTGTTTCCTGGCCTTACTGAAAGGGACCTAGAGGTTTTTAGTGAGTGTGATTTTAAATTATGAGAATACCTTTTGGGGCCTATTGGACACTGGCTCTGATCTCACAGTAATTCCAACATGCCCCAAGTGTCACTATGATCCATCAGTCATAGTAGGAGCTTATTTTAGGTCAAGGGATCAATGAAATTTTAGCTTAGGCCCACCTCCATTTGGTGAAGTGTGAACCCAAACCAATCCTGTGCTTGTCTACACAGTTCTAGAATGCAAAATTAGGATAGACATATTCAGCAGCTGGCAGAGTCCACAACTCATCTGTTCCCTGACCTGCAGAGTGAGGGCTATTTTGGCATGGATGGCGAAATGGAAGCAATTAGAATTTCCTCTGTCTAGAAATATAGTAAACCAAATCATTGCACATACCTGAGTGGATTTCAGCGATTTGCAGTACCATCAAGGGCTACAAACATGCAGGAGTGATGATTTCCTCCATATCCCCATTAAAGTAGCCTATTTGGCCCATGCAGAAAACAGATGGTCTTGGAGAATGAGAGTGGGTTTTCATTAGCTTGATCAGGTGGTGATTTCAATTTTAGGTACTGTACCAATGTAGTTTCATTGCTTGCACAAATTGACATCTCCAGTGCCTTGCTACCTGCCCCCTTCATGGATCACAGCCTTGTCATGGTGAAGGTGCTTGCATAACTCAATGAGGCTATGAGCCATGCCATGCAGGCCCACTGAAGACAGATCA
>NW_011490954.1:3658-4024 GCF_000754665.1 Bison bison bison | reverse complement strand
ACAATCTTGATGAACCTCAAAAGCAGTATGTTTAGTGATAGCAGCCAGCCTCAAAAGCTGACAGACTTAATGAATCTACTTACAAGACACATGGGAAAGGTAGTTTTTTAAGAGATGGAGACAAGAGCAGTGGTTGTCAAGGATTAGGTCTGAAGAAAGAGTTTGACAACTATTGAGAATTTCAAGTACTCTATAATATCATGTTCTTTTTGCAACCACAGGCTGGTCCCTCATTGGTTGGGCACACCTCTGTGATGGGTAGACTCCCTGAGGTCACTGTTTTCCCATGCCCCCCACCCCACTCCTCGCAGGCCTGGGCCTGTGAAGAAATGGTCTTTGCAGAATCCTGCTCACACTGCCCATTGG
>NW_011490954.1:1091-1722 GCF_000754665.1 Bison bison bison | reverse complement strand
TTGCAGCCAAAGATGCAGAAGTTCTATACAGTCAGCAAAAACAAGACGTGGAGCTGACTGTGGCTCAGATCATGAGCTCTTGATTGCAAAATCCAGGCATACAGGTAGAATGGAAGGGAAGAAAGTAGGGAAAGAATGGGAAGAAGAATGTAGTGAATGAATGTACAGGAAGAATGTAGGGAAAACCAACAGGCCATTCAGGTATAACTTAAACCAAATCCCTTATGATTATACACTGGAGGTGATGAATAGATTCAAGTGATTAGATGTAGTAGAAAGAGTGCCTGAAGGACTATGGACAGGGGTTCATAACATTGTACAGTAGGCAGTGACCAAAATTATCCCCCCAAAAGAGGAATGCAAGAAGGCAAAGTGGTTGTCTGAGGAGGTTTTACAAACAACTGAGCAAAGAAGAGAATCAAAAGGCAAATGGGAAAGGGAAAGATATACCCAACTGAATGCAGAGTTCCAGAGAATAGCATGGAGAGATAAGGAAGACTTATTAAAAGAACAATGCAAATAAATAGAGGAAAACCACTGACTGTGTGGATCACAGCAAACTGTGGAAAATTCTTAAAGAGATGGGAAACCATACCAGATCACCTTACCTGTCTCCTGAGAAACCTGTATG
>NW_011490954.1:0-413 GCF_000754665.1 Bison bison bison | reverse complement strand
TCAAGGCTATGGTTTTTCCAGTGGTCATGTATGGATGTGAGAGTTGAACTATAAAGAAAGCTGAGTGCTCAAGAGTTGATGCTTTTGAAGTGTGGTGTTTGAGAAGACTCTTGAGAGTCCCTTGGACTGCAAGGAGATCCAACCAGTCCATCCTAAAGGAGATCAGTCCTGGGTGTTCACTGGAAGGACTGATGTTGAAGCTGAAACTCCAATACTTTGGTCACATCATGTGAAGAGCTGACTCATTTGAAAAGATTCTGATGCTGGGAGGGACTGGGGGCAGGAGGAGAAGGAGACGACAGAGGATGAGATGGCTGGATGGCATCACTGACTCAATGGACATGGGTTTGGGTGGACTCTGGGAGTTGGTGATGGACAGGGAGGCCTGGTGTGTTGTGGTTCATGAGGTCGCA
>NW_011490953.1:4976-5466 GCF_000754665.1 Bison bison bison | reverse complement strand
AAGAGGAAAGATTCGTGTTTGACAAGAAATTACTTCCTGCCAGCAGGCTCTGTGGGCTAATGGAAATGGCTGAGCAAACATGGCTAGGACCTCTCCTTCCCCAGAGATCTCTCAGAAAGAGGACAGCCTGCCAGAGCCCCTCAAGATCCTGGTCCCTTGGCAGCTGCATTTTGTGAGGCACACCGGTGGGGTACCTCCTTGGAGGAGGAGCCTGGGGATCGAGGTGGAGGGAGGAAAGGGGATTTGCTCAACTAAAAAAAAAAATCTCCATTAACCCAAGCTGACACATCGGTATTAGCTTTTCCTACGCTAAATTACACAAGGATAAACTTGGGGCTGGAAGAGAAACCACACCGATTAGCGTCAGCTCCAGACCCACCGCACCATGACCAGGGGCAGGGGCAGGCATTTGTGAGGTGGTTCTTTCCCCTCTCATTTCTTCCTCAGAGTTTTAATTCCCCTGTCTTGCTGTGGAGTGCCAGGGACACAA
>NW_011490953.1:301-826 GCF_000754665.1 Bison bison bison | reverse complement strand
CTGGCTTAGGAGCAAAGATGGCTGCATGGAAGTCAGTGCATCATCATCTCTGACCTCCTGGTTCCTCTGCTCCCGGGGTAGGGGGCTGGGGGGGCGGGGCTTGTTCCAGGACAGCTGCCTAGGCTTTCCTTGGGGAGCTGGGAAGGTGTCCCCTAGCCACTGGCTACTAAGCAGCATGGCTCCAGGGCTAGCAAGGACAGGCCTTTCTGTTCTATGCTCCTGACCTCCCTCTCAACCTCAATCACTAAAAAGTCAAAAGGGCTGGGAGGCCCAGTGGACTCTCCTGAAGGCCAGGCCCTTCCTGACTCCCACAGAGCAGGGCGCTGGCCCGCTGGGTGAGTAGGGAGTTTGACTTGAGGTAGAATTTTCTCTGGTTGAAGTAAAGAGGAAGTAGTGTGAGCTGAAAACACATTCCCCGTCTGGTCTGTCCTTTCAGCTCTCCTGGTATTTTTTTTTTCTTTTGGTTTGTCTCTGAGCTGGAAAGAACATGTGCTTGGCAGATTTTTTATTAACTCTGTAGCTCTC
>NW_011490953.1:0-201 GCF_000754665.1 Bison bison bison | reverse complement strand
GTCTAGAATTCTAGAGCTACCAGCTATCCAAGGCCACAGGACTCACTAAGGTGAGTCACACCTCTCTGAATCAGAGAGGGAAATAGAGGAATGGTGCCAGGAAGGCCTTTGACCCTGAGACACAGAGCCCCACAGCAGGCCTGGAAATGCTTCAGTGGGGTGAGCAATAGAAGGAAGAGGAAAGATTCGTGTTTGACAAGA
>NW_011490952.1:4759-5178 GCF_000754665.1 Bison bison bison | reverse complement strand
CCAGGAATCAACATGGGGTCTCCTGCACTGCAGGCAGATTCTTTATCAACTGAGTTATCAGGGAAGCCCAACATGGGCCTATTACATTTTCTTATTTTACCTCTTGCAGGAACCTTAAAATGATAACACTGAAATTTATAAAGACGTTAGCTATAAAGTAACAAGAAAGTACTTTTAGGTCTACTCCTTTGTGGGGATATATTTTTCTTTTTCCTTAATATTCTGGGGAAATTATCACCTGACAGTGAAAAGTATGGTGAACTCAGATTACAACAACCCTATTTTTGTCCTTGATTTGTTGTTCTCTCATCCCTAGAAACTAGAGAAAATCATTTAAACTGTCAGCCTCTGTTCAGTTCTGTTCAGTTCAGTTCAGTCGCTCAGTCATGTCCGACTCTTTGCGACCCCATGAATCCCAA
>NW_011490952.1:0-539 GCF_000754665.1 Bison bison bison | reverse complement strand
AAAACTCCTGACTCCAGGGAACATTAATCAACAAGAGCTCATCCAAAAGCCTCCATACATACACTGAAACCAAGCTCCACCCAAGAGCCAACAATTTTCAGAGCAAGACATACCAAGATAATTCTGCAACAACACAGGAACATAAACCCAAGCACAAAAATACAGGCGGCCAAAAATCACACCAAACCCATAGACATCTCAAAACTCACTACTAGACACTTCATTGCACTCCAGAGAAAAGAGATACAGCTCCACCCACCAGAACACCGACACAAGCTTCCCTAACCAGGAAACCTTGACAAGCCACCTGTCCAACCCCACCCACAGGGAGGAACCTCCACAATAAAGAGGAACCACAAAAACTTCCAGTGTACAGAAAGGCCACCCCAAACACAGCAACCTAAACAAGATGAAAAGGCAGAGAAATATTCAGCAGGTAAAGGAACATGATAAAAGCCCACCAAACCAAACAAAAGAGAAGAGATAGGGAGTCTACCTGAAAAAGAATTCAGAATAATGATAGTAAAAATGATCCAAAA
>NW_011490951.1:18975-19131 GCF_000754665.1 Bison bison bison | reverse complement strand
CTGGAATGGAGTTGGTACACACAAAACTTCCAATGAGTATTTACAGGGCAGTAAAGTGTACCAAAAACCCACACAACCTAGCATTTTAAATAATTAGCTTGTATTTCTCCTAACCAGTTTCTATTTTCTGTTTTTCTTGTCCTTCTAAATAGCCTA
>NW_011490951.1:18112-18875 GCF_000754665.1 Bison bison bison | reverse complement strand
ATTATCCTCTATGCACAACTTGAGGTATAAAAACTACTTTGGAAAATAAAGTGCGGGCCTTGTTCACCAAAGCTTGGTCTCCCCATGTCGTTCTTTCTCTCACCTTCTGGCTGAATTCCCATCTGTAGCGTGGAGGCTCGTCAAGCCTACTAATTTTGCCTGGGCTTCTAAGATCTGACCGGGGAGGCCTTAGTGTCTCCTCTCCTTCTGGAGAACGGGAGGACGCCTGCGGCCTACGTAGGTGATGCAAATTCCTTGTCCTGGAATTTTATTAGCTTTCCACGTAAACCAAGTTATTCAGCCTCTTTTCTTCACTGAATTTTCTCACTGAGCTATCCTTATTTAGCCACTCTTTGTTATCTTTGATTCTATTGTATCCTGATCACCGAAGCCGTCTCCCCTTCGAATTCTCTGGATCCACCAGGGCTGGACCCCGGCACCTGGCTTCATCTGTTAATCATTTCCCTTTTGTTGTAAATATCATCAGAACTGGGAGAGACTACTTGGGATCCAGTTGATGCCCTTATCTTCCTACCCAATGTGTATCACTTGGGCTAAGTTTGTGAAACTCCCTACCCTTTCTATAGAAACCTGGTCACTGACAGTTACATTTCTCACTTACGCTCAGTTGTGTCTTTTTCTCCCAAGACGAGTTTGTGACAGTCAAGCATTCTGAGGTAGTTACATCAATGTTAGAATCAGTTCTTATTAGTGTCTGTTCAGATTCCGTCTGTTTTGCTGGTGACACTTCAGTCATTATAGT
>NW_011490951.1:17488-18012 GCF_000754665.1 Bison bison bison | reverse complement strand
AAATAATTAGCTTGTATTTCTCCTAACCAGTTTCTATTTTCTGTTTTTCTTGTCCTTCTAAATAGCCTAGGACTCTTTCCATGATCTGTTTTTCTTCAATCGAGGCTCCTGGCTGCCGGCAGCCAGCGTGAGGAACTCCGCCCGTGGCAGAGGTCACGAGGAAGGAGGCTCGGCATACACAAAGGCAGGATCGAGCCTCAGGGGTCCCCCTGGAAATTCTCGAGCATCTACCCCCATAACCAGAGTCTGCCTACTTTACTGCTTTGTGCTCTCACCTACACCTCTGACTTTACGGGGGGCTGTCCCCCACCACCACCTCTCTCTGAAAAAGAGTTAACTTACAGCTCCAGTCAATAAAGTTCCTGGGCGTGGCAAGAGTGTTTCAACCTACAAACTCCTTTGGAAGTCCTCTAGCCTGCCTGAACAGATTCTTCCGGCCACATGTGATTGTTCATAGCCTCCCAACTGTGAGAGGCATGAGATGTTCTAAACTGTCTAAATACAGATTCCTTTGAGCAGTTAAA
>NW_011490951.1:14149-16039 GCF_000754665.1 Bison bison bison | reverse complement strand
ACAAAATCTGGGTTAACAACTGGTTTGAGGGGCTCATAGTGAAGCACTCTTTGATTTTCACCCTCTTCCGTTTCTTTGAAAGACATGGGTGCTCTAGTGCTGCCTGTGCAGAGTCACTGGATTTCTGAGATGAAATTTGTAAGACAGTGCCTTCTGGGAGAGAGTAGTCTCCTTTCACAGCTTGATCAAAATGGCTGAAGGCTTGGGCTTCACTTCTAGAAGATGATGGTTTAAACTCTGATTCGAGCCCTTCCATTGGCTCTATGGTTTTAGTTGAATCTCCTGTAGAGTATCTGACATATGAAGGTACATCTAAGGAAGTCTTGTCCTTTATTTTCATATCTTCCTCTGAATAAGACAACAAGCTGGAGACTTGTGGAGGATCATCCCAGCAGCTAATTCCCTTTGACTTTGAAGTGGACATTTCTGGTCCAGTTGTAAATCAGGAGCAATTAACAGTGCAGGCATTTTTAGCTCCTTGGAGCAGATTTTCCTTTGGATGGCTTTTGATCATCAACTCATAGAAATAAGTGCACTGGTTTATCAGTGTGCTGATGATCTGACTTGCTACAATCCTTTCTTCAAATATGCTAGTTGAAGATGGTTCCTTGTGGCATTTTTCTTTGTCTAGTTTGTTCTTAATTATACTAAGCATGTCAGTAACAGTATTAACAGCATAAGTAAGCAATTCTGAATGGAAAAAATAAAGCTGTTGAAGGCATTGTTTATGTTTTCCTGGGAAATCATACTACTTGGTTTAGATTCATCAGGAAACGTAGTCAGTGTTTGTAACTTGGGAAATATTGTTTTCATTGGTGGTTTCTGTTGCACAGCAAAAACTTTTTCAGTAGGTGTTCTCACAACTTCAGAAAAAGCATATGTAGAGACATGTTTAAACTGTAGGTCTGCAAATGACTCTAAGGTGTTCAGAACCCCTTCCAAGATCTCTTGAGTGATTTGGTGGCCAGCGATCCCCAGTGTTTTGTCTTTCAACTTTGTGTTGTAAGTTGGTACATCGTTGAGATTGTTTGTTCATGAGGAACCACATTTTCTTCTAGCAGCAGTTTCTTTCTTGCTCTGTAGTGTTTCTTTACTATCCGTTGTGAACATCTGAGTCAAGAAGCACAGCTCTGATTTTTCAAACAGTTTTTTAATGATTTCCTGGCCAAATATATTAATTTGTGCTTGAGAATCCTCAACTCTAGAAGCAGCTCTTTTAAAATGATGGTGACTGCTTTCACATGGCTCAAGAAGTGACAAACTTAAAAGTGAAACAGATTGTTTTAATTCTTTTGCTTTTGTTGAAATTTCATCCAAAACAGCCTCGCTATCATCGGTAGCTTATGTTTTTCGTTATCCATGTTGCTTGATTCTGTTTGCCATTTGTCAAACATTTGTTTAAAAATATCTTCTTTGGGAAAGAGTCTGTCTAGTTGTGAAGAAACATTCTCCAAGGAGAAATGGGCTTCTGGATTTGCAGCAGAGGTTGTACTAAAATATCCCCCGTGGAAGTCTGAGATCATCTGAATGTGAGCCCTTTATTGGATTGGCCAAATTATTCTTCAGAGCATGTAGTCCTTGCAAAACTGCACTCACTATTCCACTTGCTCTCTCAGTCTGATCAGACAGTAAAGTGTTTACATTTGCCACTGCTCTATTTTGCCTCACCTCTTCAAATTCATTCACAGTTGTTTGCAGAATATTACGTAGTATATCCCGGGCATACATTTTTAGCTCTGCAGTGGGGAGTTTTGCTCTCGGTGAGGGACTTTTGGCCTCCCCTATTGACAGTAGGTGTGGGAGCCCAACGGAAGTCTTGGGCCAGCTACCTTTTAGGGTCTTCTCTCTAGGACCTAACTTGGTTTTGCTTTGGGCTTTAGCTCCACTAGG
>NW_011490951.1:1434-14019 GCF_000754665.1 Bison bison bison | reverse complement strand
CTGGTCTCACTGTTTTCATATAACGAGGTCATAATTACTGAGAACATTTTTGTGTAAACACTTTCAATTATGTCTTTGCAACACTGCTGATATGTGACTGTAAGGCTTTTTTACATGCTGATGTTTTAATCTTAGAATCAGATGTAAAGTGGGGGAGTTCATTGAATGGAGAACAATATTCTGTGTTTTCCAATACCCTTTGGTATGCCTTCTTTAAAATTTCCTTAACTACACTTAACAAAGAATTTGTTTTTTCCTGTCCAGATTCTCCATTTCTAAATATTTCTTCCAATGTCCTTCTCTGGTTTTCCACTTCTGGTGTTTTTTGGTTTTCACCTGAGTATTTTGAAAAGAGAGACAGTTTGGTGTTGTCTTCCATTTTTCTTTGACCTGGCACTATTTCATTTTGTACAGCTAGTTGGGTAAAAAGATCTGGGTCCTGCTTTGAGTAAAAGCCACTTGCCTTCAAAGATATTTTATTACATAAACTCTTGAAGATGTTGTTGACAGTTTCACTTGCAATGATGTTTTCTTGAAATGAAGTATTGTTTTGATATGTATACATCTTTTGGATTTCTAGGTCTATGTCATTTTTTATAAGCGTCAAAATGGTGTTGGCGATTAGGTCAGCATATTCCTTAAGACTAGCTTGTGATATATGAATTGCAGGTCTATGGTTTTCTCTGTAATTAGCTAATGTGTAATTTGTGACTTCTTGATTGAGAATGGTTCCAGCTGTTGACATTTTCGGGACAGTCACACCTAATGGCGTTTGGTTTGATTCAAGAAACACACTGTCATTTTGTTTACAATTTGTAAATTCTGAGCCAACATCCGGTTTTTCTCTAGTCTCAAGAATAAGTAGCAAATCTATTCTTTCTGTGGCGAAAGATTTTAATCTATTCAAAATAGTTTTAGTAATAAAGTAACAGTAAGCATTTTCCTTACATGGATCAGGAGTAGATTTCTTGGCATCTTGTTTCTTAAGTACAGTTGTCTGATTATCATCAGGAAGAGCTGATTTCAGCTGAATATCTCTTCCCTTTCTTGCAAAAGGAAATCTCTCCCTTTTCCTTTCATTCACTGAATCTATAACAGGAGGTTGCTTACGCTTTGCCCTTTCATTCACTGAGTCTGTAACAAGAGGTTGTTGACGCTCTGCCCTTCCATTCACTGAGCCTTTAATAGGAGATTGTTGATGCTCTGCTTTGGAAAATGCATCAGAAAATGCTGCAGACAATCTTGGAGAAATGGAATCATTTGCACTGATGTGAACCATGATAGCAGAAGTGAGATTTTGAAGAACAATATCCACCATATCATTGGAAATCATAGCAACGCACTCCTTAGGAACTAAAAGTGTAAGAATAGCCTTATTTGTATACCTAGGGTCCCTTTCAGAGTTTGTTTCTAAATGTCTCCCACTTACATTACATTTAAGAGTGGATACAGCAAGTGGGAGATTATTCTCATCTATTGTTTCGGCACAGATATCAATTAAGATACCTTCAATGGTATCTAGTATTTGAAATTGAAGTTTTTTACGATAATCACTTTTATTGAATAGCTTTTCAATAATATCTTCTGGTGCAACTGGATCAGTCTCTCTGTCAATTACATTTTTTTCATATTTGCCTTTAGTAGACACAATATCTAACACTGTGCTAACAACCTGACTTGGAATACTTTCAAAAGCCACAACACTCTGAGTTAAGAATGGACTTCTTATGTCTTGATCTAATTTATGTTTGATTCCTTGTAAAATTTGCCTAGCCACTTCTGTTGCATACATATTTAATTTAGAGGCACTCAGCTGACATATTGAGGTGGTCTTTCCTGATTTACTGTGATCCATTGAGCAACAAGAAAATTGGTCTTCAGAATATGAATCTTTGGTGGATAACCATGGTTGTTGTAAAGCAATCTCATCCTGCTGTGAAGGTAAAGCCACAGGAACTGGGAAACCACTGTGAGGACAAAAGAGCGCCTTTACTTTGGAAGTAGCAGATGCTTCTAAATTTGTTAATATTGACTGTATAGTATCTTCAACTACATTTATTTTGGTCAGTTTACCAATATTGAAAGTGGACTGAAATGTGCATGGATTTCTGTCCAGTATGGTAGAATAAACAGGGGACTTTCCTCCATGGGTAGGTTTAGGAAAAGAGATTATCTGCTGGAAAGGTGATAGTATTATACCTATTTTCACTTTCATTCCTATCTGTCATGGCAGCAGAATAAAGCTTTTGAAATATGGTTCTAACGACATCATCTGCAACAATGGTTACATCTGCTTCAGATACTAAAGGGCCCACTGTTTTATCCAGGGACTGAACAGATGTTTGAGCAAATGGTTCATCATCAGCATGAGGAATGTCACATAAATGGGACTGGGGAAGAGTAAACACCTTTAACTGACCAATTAAATCATTCTGAAAAATTTCATTCAAAATATTTCTTACAATGGGCACAACTGGGGACTTTTTTGGCTCTTTGAGTTCTACTTCAAAAGTTTTTAGTGTTTTTTTCTAGTTCCTGTTGCTTAAGAGAATCTGATTTAGTTTCATCTTCTGTTGGTCTTTCCTCCCCAGCACTTTCTTTCTCTGTATCTGCAGGATCTTCTAGATATGAATCTGGGTTAGCTCCTCCGGGAAGAAAATTTCCATAGATTGGCCTATATCTGTAATTTTCAATGCCTCTCTCTTCCGGTTCAGGTTCATTAAACATATCTGGAGAAACTGCATCTAAAATGAAATTGACTAAACTCTTAAGTATTTGTTTCTCTTGTAGTGGCTTACTTATACATGTTTCCAAATCTGGCAAGTTCATGTTTAATTCAGTTTGAAGAGCTTTCAAAATAGTACTTGACACTTTCTTTGCATGCCTGTATAAAGTCGACTGCAATCGTTTTTCATGTGTGTTACCACAAATGTTGGTATTTTCACTTTCACGGTATGTCTTGTTCTTTTTATAGCCACAGTTTATAGCACCAAGATTTTCTAAATTTCTATTGGCAAACCCTTCCAACTTAGCAAAAACCATTTCAAAGATGTCTGAGGCCAAGGTTTTCAGTTTATTCAGATGCTTTTCTTTTGTGGTTCCTATTTTGGGGGCACTAGTTTTCCCCTTGTTAGTTACCTCTTGGCTACCTGGCCAGGTCACATTGGATGCTATGCTGGAGATTATGTCATAGCATCTGCTCATTTCCTCAAGAAGCAAAGCAAGTGACAGGCTGTCAGTGTCAATACATAGCTTTAACTTCTGAATTTTTGAAAATGCCATTTGTCTCAACACCACATAGTTTTGAAACAATACCTTCTAGAATTGTACGAGAAATGAGCTTAATACTGGACTGCAGTGTACTGGTTGTTCTCAAATTCTTATTGATCCCCTCTGTATTTTGCTCATCAGATAGGGGAGAATGTGGGTGGTCTCCAGTGAGCTTGCATAACATATCATACAAGGCATCTCCAACTCTATCTAACACTTGAAATCTAGTACATTGGTGAACTTCCTCCTGCATGTGAGGGCAACGAGAAGGCAAAAGTTTTTGTTGATCAATGCCATCAGTCCCATGTGAGATTTTAGACCTTAGCTTATCTGAAGGGAGTAAAATATTACTTTTGTGTTTCCACTTAACACCTCACAAATGCAAGTAGCTAATGAACTTGTCATAATGTCAATATTTAGCTTTGTGACAACAGAGTCTAATTCATTTTCAGCGTCAGCAAAAAGTCCTGTATCTCTAAAGTTCTTGGGAGGGCTATTCTTCCTAACATTTAGATTTTTCTTATTGTGTCGTAGTTCTTTCTGGATAGCATCCAAAACAATTTTTACCACTTCAGTTGTGAAAGTACTAAGGTGAGATCGAAATGAAGATTTCTTGTCAGGAGCAGGCTTTGAATGGGCAGCATGGCTTTCTGGTTTGAAGCAGGTTTGTAATTTTGGACAAATAAATGAGTTCAAATTCTTAAAAACTGCGCTAAAGATTTTATCATTAAGGTTATCTACAGATTCTGATGTTGAGCCACTTGTTCCAGATTCTACCCAGGAAAGTTTTGTAGGGTCCACGCTAAGTGCAGATAAAAATTTCATCTTCCTTTTACTGTCAAACCATATTTGTAATAACTCTTTGTTTGGTACATCAGCATTATCTAGAGGAGTTTGATGTACTGATGAAGAATGTTCGATAATATGACGAGAAGTTACGTGAAGTATTTTTAATATAGCATCTATAATATCTTGAGATACCGTATGGATTTCTGACACAGAGAACATCTGGTCCATCCATTCTTGATGTGATGGATCTTGTGGTTTTCTTGAGGTAAGAAGTGAAGCCTCTCTACCATCTTCATGATCTGAGTGATCAGACGGCCCAGAAGATAGATCTTTGAGCATCTTTGCTAAAATACTCCTAATTATATCTTCTGAGGCTTTTTGTATTTGATATGTTTCATCTTGACTGAAAAGCAAAATGTCTTTATTCCAACTTGGCTTGTCCTTTAAAGGGTCCTTATTAAAAGTTGGAAGGTCAGTATTTAATCCCTGATCATGAAATGCTACTTTGCGTCCATAAGCAGGCTTTGTAGGTACGTTCGTATTTCTTGTGCGTTTAAAATCATTGTTTTCCCCAGTTAACCAGTAGTCAGGAACCTGTTCTTGTAATTTTGCTTTTTCGTCTTTGATAGGTGAAATCAATACATTTTCTACAATTCTGTCTATTTCTTCATTTTTGTCTTCAGAATAAAGGGCCACACCAGGAACATTAACAGGTGGAAACAGGCTCCCACACCTAGGAGCACTAGCTACTCCAGTCCTGGTGAGTCTGTTCCTTTCTTCAGTGCCGGAGGGACTGCTCAGTCTGGAGTGTCTGCTCTTTCGGACATCTGTTTTCACTGGTTTCTGATGCAGCTGAGCCAAGAGAGCATCAAGTAGCTGTAGGATGATCACTGTTTCTTCAGTTGCAACTAGCCTTTCATTATGAAGTCCAACTTGTATATAACCTAGTATAGTGCTGACTGCTTCCTTTATATAACCAACCAGAGAGGGCTTGGAACAAATAGTTGACACTAAATTTTGTATTTCTTCTTTGCAATCAAACTGGCAGCATCAGTCTTAGCACCGGATTTCCCTTTGCTGGCTCTTTGAAGGAACGTATACGCTGGATCTTCTCTGTGTTGCTGATAAGCTGGGTCAGTAGTGATTTTAAGATGAGCCAATTCACTTTGCTTAGCAGATGCAAGGACCGTCAGCTTTTCTAAAATCACACGAACCATGTCCTCTGCAACATCATTCATGTTCTCCAAAGCATAAGGCAGTGAAACTTCTGAAGTTTTTTCTTGTGGAGAAATAAAATGTTCTCCACTGACTTAATCTGATTTAAAGTGAACTGATATATTTCCTGGTGAAAATTCCTCAGTACATGTTTTCTTAACTGCAGACTGTAACTTCTCAAGCACATTTTCCATAATTTCAGCAGCTGCTGAGGAAATATCAACATTGGAGAGCAAGTCTCCTTTGTCAGTGTCAGTTTGGGCAGGCAAAGGTTCGGTCGTAACAGAGGAAAGGGTGGGGATGGTCTGGGTTAGTTCAGACACCATTTCCTGAAAAATGTTTTTAAAATCAACTCAGCTTCCTCTTTTAGATGATGTTTAAAGTTAACAAAAACATTATTTAACTCCTGCATCTCACTGATAGCTTTTGCTTTTTCATCTGAAGACAGTGGGCATTCTAGGCTATCTGTTTCATCTTTACATTTCCTAGTGCCTGTTTCAATCCGTACAACAAGGTGACTATCGGATTTACAGGTTTTAAGGTTGGCGGATTCAGATGTCTCATTATATTCAGGTTTGGGGGCTTTAGATTTGTTTTCCAAGTGTTCTTTCCTGTGATGTGTTGTTTCTACATCTGTTCTTTCTTTACAGGCAAGAGATGATTTTGATGGTGCCACTGGCTGCTCTATTGACCTGTCAGCCGCCTCTGTACAGGGCTCTGCCTGAACCATCTTACTTGTTTCATATAGAAATGTCTCATAGCATGTGCTGCAGCAACTCTCACTATCAGAAGAGAGGGTGGAGTTATCAGGCATTGGGCATGTAATATTTTGCAATCTTTCTTCATATTTTGTGATGGCTGGGTATAATACACTGGTCACTGCAGCCACGACCCAGGTCATGACATTTTGAATTACACTGTTCAGTTCTTCAGAAGTTACCTGGAAAGGAAGTGAGTGGGGATAGAAGGGAAATCATGGATAAATTACTCGTTTTAGGGACAGCAACTAACTTTTAATTCCTTGTATCAAACAATGCATAGTTAGAATCCAGCCATGGTGTATAAAGAGAACATAGGAAATCTATTTAGAACACCAGATTAATTTCAAGTTGGTTTATTCTCTATGGCTGTGATCTATTTTTTGAATAAGATTTCCTTTGATTCAAAATCTCTTGGACGCTATACTTGTGCTCCTAAATGTATACTTATGTCATCCCCTGGATTGTCTAATTGTTGGATGTTTATTGTGCAGTGTAGCGCCCTTAAAGCTGTCTGTCCATTTTATCTTTATTTCAAAAATCTGAACATATGCCTAGCATATACTTGAGCTCACTGTTGGTGAAATTTAAATGTTAATAAAGTAGTACACCCATTGAAAAATAAAGCAGAAAAAAACAAAACAAAACAAAAAAAATCCCTTGGAACTATATAATAGTTTATTACTGAGGGTAAATGGCTTCTTGGTTAGAACAAAATAGCAAGCTCGTAGAAAACAAATTCTCTAGCAAGAGGTAAGACTATATTATGATCCAAGCGATACTTAAAAAAACCAGATTGCCGCTAACAAACTATTTCATGAAACAAATTTGCAGTTCAAACATGTATGTGCCTTTGTGGACAGAGTCTCCTTTTACTTAGGCATCTGTTTAGCTAGGAGATGAGGGTGAAAAGTAAAGCCTCACTGTGGAGAGGTCAGCCTGTGGGCTCCCTGGCTGGTCTGTTGCTGTCTTTCTCAGTCAATTGACTGTGTTATATGCAAATCACTACAGCTACTTGTTTAAGTTTAATCAATGGGCAACAATTAGCACTGATGATTTAAGGGAAATGAACAGGCTTAGGTCCAATAAAAGATTATCACTGCAAACTGTCTTAGATTGGGAGGCAGAGGTCAGCTCAAGAAACAAATACATTAATCTCAGAAGGAAAAAAGGCTGAGCCCGAACTTGGCTCAAACAGCCAGAAGGTGGAGCACTTGAGGGAAGTCGGGGCCTCTTTCCGTAAGTGCTGAAGTTAGAAACCCAGGGCCTGGACTTGAACAGCCATTTCCTCATGTTTAATTGTGTTTATTGTTACAGCTTAGACAGGGGACCAGGGGCAGATGACAAGTGCACCTGCCAGACTCTATAACTGTTTGTGTACGTTTACTTATTGCAGATATATTTGGGGGTCATAAAAATCCTTTTGCCTATAATACAATAGCATTCTTTTTAAAGTTGTTCCTATCCTCAAGACAGCCAGACCAAGCATGCGTACCTTCCACAGGAACTGTTTCTCAACGCTATGGCTACAAGCCAGTGGCAGCAAAGGCTGGATGCCTGGCATTTTAGCTGTGCATTGTTTGATATCCTGGCATTTGGGCACCGGATTCCCTATCATGTGGTTGTTAATTCACAATTATCTCTGAAGTTAGCCTCAGATTGTTCAAGGTTAGGCCAACATTCAGAGAAAAGTTAACACCTTGCTGAATGTAGCATATTCTCTCCTGGCCAGTTAGAGAAGGTTTGAAGGACACCTCCAGGAAAAGTCATGTTATTAGAATCCTTCCCAAATCTCTTAATGTATGTTTTATTGTGATAAAATGCACATAACATAAAATTGACCATTTTAAATTCTACAGTTGAGCAGCATTAAGCACACTCACAGTGTTATGCAAACATTACTACTATCTAGTTCTTGTAATGCACTTTTTGTCACCTACCGTGCAGACCAGAAAATGGCTACTGAGTTTGAAGAACATAGTAATAATTTGAAATGACAGCATACGGTTGAAAAACACTTGTTTTACATAAACATGACCTAAATCAGACACTTCTAAGAATCACATTTAAACATTAATAAAAAAGTTACTCACCTTCTTGGTCTAAATTGATTGAAATCTGTTTCAATACATATGAGATAAGCATTTCAATACGTATTATTTTATTATTACCAGAGATAATGTACAGTAAGTAGATCTACATTATTACTCTTAGGGTAGCTGAGAAGAAGCATGTCCAACTTTGACATATAAAATTGGGACATTTGTCAAGTTTTTAGTGAAGTGAAATGTGGTAAGTAGAATCTAATTTTTAGCTCATTTTCACTATACTAGTAAACCAAGAAATATCTTCCTGGTGCCAGTATGTCTCAGCCTCTGTGTTGGTTGGACGGTCTATGAAACTCTCACGTACGTGTGAAAAAGTATGTGAATGTGCTACTCCCCTGAACCCCTTTCTAGTTCATGTTTCCTCCGTCTAGCCCCAAAGTTGGGGCTTATCAGACTTACCTTATGCTCTTTGCCTGGTCCAAGTTGCAGCTCTCTTGAGACCCCCTTCTTTTGATGCAGTAGCCATCCTAAGATTCTTCTTACTCCCAGGAGAATTACAAGGTAGATCTAGGCATCTTGGTTCACTTACCTGAGGGGCAGGGTGCTCAGCCCTTCAGCCAGATCTGCAAGGGTCTGCAAAGGCATTTCCTGTAATGCCTTCCCATTATGGAGTGAGTGTGTGGTATTGGATGTTTTCTTTGTGATGATTAAACCTCCCAAAGCTCCCCCAATCTACCCTCCTGAGGACCCGGGGCAAAATGGCGATAACAGTAACTTTGTACCCCCCATAACAATAAGTCTTTGAACAATAATTTTCGGACCTTGGCAAAATTCAAGATTAACAGAGAGTGAAAGTCAAGGAAGAGAAAAAGGCAAAGAGGAAAACTGACTAAAATCAATAGATGATTTTGCTGGTAGTCTGATTCACAGATTTTTCTCTAATAACATATCAGAAAATATCCTTAATTGCTCTATAGTGAATTTCATCATACATACTTTCTCTTGACAGCGATTTGGATGGTAGTCTTGTCTGAAAAAGTAAAGAGAGATTGATTTTATTACTTATGGTTAATCATTTATGTAAGTTTCCTCCAAATTCCTAATCATTGAATCAGATTACCTGTTTTGTGCTTGGGAGTTTTGTTTTCTCCCCAGCAAGTCACAAAGAAGAATAAGCTTTATTTTTTTTACCTAATCCCCCCATTTATCCTCTTATTTAGATATTGGCCCCTGGGCATAGGACATGCTCTATTACCCAGAAGAATTATTATGCAGAATAATTGCGGCATAAACAGTAGAATAATAGGTGCTGTATAAACTAACACTTGATGTTGCCACTCTTGACCCACCTTAGCCACGCCTGTTCTGTAGTGAGTTGAGAAGAGCATGGGGTTGGAAAGACAGGGGATGGGCTAGTTCTTTCCACTTGCCCTGCTTGATCAGAGCTTTCTGATAATTCACTTTCTATTCACCCCCTCAAAATTCCTAACCTCCTCTCCTCACCCCACAGTAGAAGATCTATGTATGATTACTGACAATGACATTAAAACAGTGGGTTTCAGATGACATGCAAAGCCAAATTAGATGGAGCCCCTTTCTAGGTATCACAATATTCTCTTCTATGCTCTAATCAGGATTATTTATTCTGATCTACTACATGGAACCAAAATTATATTTTATTAAATTGTAGCAAGAGAACAACAAAATCATGTAGATTATAGGATAACACAAAGTTAAAAGAAAAAAACAAAGCCTAAGTCTGATTTACTTTCATATTTTACTGCCTCCATGGACCCCTTGCCATAACCTCTTGACCCTCTTAAAGGAAACATGGTGCTCTATTTTCATTTTTACTTGGCCTGCCCTCATGTTATCAAATTTACTTTTTTCTACCAAGGCCTAACAATCCAATATTGAGACATACAGTCAGACTGTGAAATGACAACTTTAACACTAGTAGGAAAAGGTCTCAGCTAGGGTTAGGCAGCAATAGCCCATCCTAGGATTAATACCTTTTTGCAATATGGAACCTAGAACATGAATGCTCACCATCAGTGACATAGTTCCTATCCTTGGCTTCATTAATTTTTCTGACACCCAGTTTCTCAGGCCATCTCCAGCACAATTTCCTCTTTGTAGATCCTCTGCAATCTAATGCACTCAGATTCTTTTTTTCCTGCTCTCCCTAACCTCATACCATAGGCAGCAAGTGGAGTCCTATGTATGTTTCTGTCTCCAGACTTTCTGTCCCAAAGGCATACTTTAAGATAAAAGGAAACAGCAAAGACCTAAGAACAAAACTAACCATATAGATTTAAAAAACCTTATATAAGACCACTAGAAACTAGTTGTAATATTGGATACAAATCTGCAGTTTGCCGCGAATGATCAGTTTCTCATTGGAGTCAATTGAGCAGAAACACGCAAATAAACTCATTGTTATGTGGGAAAGTTCCACCACATTCTAGGAGTGCCATGATATTACATCCACTTTTCTCTAGTCTGCAGTGGTTTTCCCTGATAGGTTGATACTACTAAAGTGTCAAAGGTTTAGGTTCGTTTGTACTGCCAACTCTACTTCTTAAAGAGGGCAGTGATATTAATGACAATTAGTTTAGAAGCCCCAAAGGCCCAGTTTTTCACAGTTTAATTTTCCATGTTATAAAACTATAAACATAACCTTTCTGTTCCTAACCTTTTCCTCCACACAACCTGACTTTAGTCCAGAAAATAACTGGCAAACCACCCCTTGAAGATTAATGTAACAAGACTAAATTTTAGTCCGTCTGCCTAATCCTTCTGAATATCTAAGTTTTAATCTAATTGTAATTGGTGAGCCTCTATTGGTACCTCAGGCCCCTAGCTTGGGATTATACCTGATACCTCCTGATCATACATACGTGTGGTCCATTCTATCACCAAATCTGTTTAATTATTACTACTGTTTACTCCCCATCACTATCTTATCACATTGGCATCCTCTTGTCCTGATTTTTTTGGTTCCTAATTCTATTTTATTAAGCTCACATGACTGCCTCTTGAGAAACCTGTATGCAGGTCAGGAAGCAACCGTTAGAACTGCACATGGAACAGCAGACTGGTTCCAAATAGGAAAAGGAATACATCAAGGCTGTATATTGTCACCCTGCTTATTTAACTTATATGCAGAGTACATCATGCAAAATGCTGGGCTGGATGAAGCACACGCTGGAATCAAGATTGCCGGGAGAAATATCAATAACCTCAGATATGCAGATGATACCACCCTTAGGGCAGAAAGTGAAGAAGAACTAAAGAGCCTCTTGATGAAAGTGAAAGAGGAGAGTGAAAAAATTGGGTTAAAGCTCAACATTCAGAAAACGAAGATCATGGCATCCAGTCCCATCACTTCATGGCAAATAGATGGGGAAAACAGTGGAAACAATGGCAGACTTTATTTTGGGGGGCTCCAAAATGACTGCAGATGGTGGCTGCAGCCATGAAATTAAAAGACACTTGCTCCTTGGAGGGAAAGAAATGACCAACCTAGACAGCACATTAAAAAGCAGAGATATTACTTTGCCAACAAAGGTCCGTCTAGTCAAGGCTATGGTTTTTCCAGTAGTCATGTATGGATGTGAGAGTTGGACTCTAAAGAAAGCTGAGTGCCGAAGAATTGATGCTTTTGAACTGTGGTGTTGGAGAAGACTCTTGAGAGTCCCTTGGACTGCAAGGAGATCCAACCAGTCCATCCTAAAGGAGATCAGTCCTGGGTGTTCATTGGAAGGACTGATGTTGAAGCTGAAACTCCAATACTTTGGCCACCTGATGCGAGGAGCTCACTCATTTGAAAAGACCCTGATGTTGGGAAAGATTGAGGGCAGGAGGAGAAGGGGATGACAGAGGATGAGATGGTTAGATGGCATCACCGACTCGATGGACATGGGTTGGGTGGACTTCGGGAGTTGGTGGTGGACAGGGAGGCCTGGCGTGCTGCGATTCATGGCGTCGCAAAGAGTCAGACACGACTGAGCGACTGAACTGAACTGAACTGAAGTTTACTGTGTATGTCTTTATGTTAGCATTAGAAAAAAACAGAGAACTAAGGAGGTGGAGGAAGAGAAGAGAGATGAGGTATATGATGGAATAGACATAATGCACCCACACTTGAGTGTCAGGGAGCAAGGAGCTGCAACAGATCAAGAGGACTAAGCCAGAGGCCTTGAACCTGTGTTCTTTCCTGTAAGGTAAAGAGGTGTGGCGTGGGTGGCAATGGGCAGAGCCATACCAGATGGTATTCTAGCTGTGTTTTCTTGTGTTCTGGCTTGGAATTGTCCTGCTGCTGCTGCTGCTGCTAAGTTGCTTCAGTCGTGTCCGACTCTGTGCGACCCTATAGACGGCAGGCCACCAGGCTCCCCCATCCCTGGGATTCTCCAGGCAAGAATACTGGAGTGGGTTGCCATTTCCTTCTCCAATGCATGAAAGTGAAAAGTGAAAGTGAAGTCGCTCAGTCGTGTCCGACCTGT
>NW_011490951.1:0-994 GCF_000754665.1 Bison bison bison | reverse complement strand
AAATGAAACTGACTGCAATTACTCCTACCTCAAAATCCTTTTCTAAGAAGCCTGGTCTGAACATCAACATCATTTACCATCATACACTACTTTCCTTTACCAAACCAATTCATCAAAGTTTGGGATTTATAAAAATTATCCTGAACCTAATTTGGTTTGTTGAGGGTTTATAAAAGATGATAGGTTTGTACGTTCTACCAGGAGGTATTTTATATGCATGAACTATTATTCAAGTTTGAGGGGAACAGGACATCAGCAGAATGGGTGGCCATCAATGTTTGAGAGCTGAAAGGCCCCAGGCCAAAAGAAAACTTCTCCACTGGCCTTTATTTTAGATCATGAGAGATTGATTTACTTTGGATGAAAATGCAAATATCCTTAGGGGGTACGTCATTAATACTATATGGTAAACTAATTTATCATCATTTGAAAACCAATAACCTCAAATGGTACAAGTAAAGCATTTTTGAGTGGGGACAGGGGAAAAGAACAGATCCAGATCCTAGAAGGAGTAATGCTACGTGAAAGGGGAGTCAAAGTATTGCCTATGAGGAGAGCCCAGGACTAAAGTGAGATCAGAGGAGGAACTGGAAGAGCATGAATGATTAACTTTGCCTACTTTACAATTTTAGCTTAGTCCTGAGAGGTTGCAAAAGGTGAGACTTTTACTACAGACAAGTAGAACTACAAGAGTAGAGGATTCAAGCAGCACTCTAGTGTAATTATTTAAATATTAATTTAAAATAACACATTCCTTTATTAGCTTTCTTAGATACTTACCTAATGGGTGAGTCGTGAATGAAGGCGACTCCAGGACCTGCAGATGAATTTTTAGAGAGAAGAAGAAAATTACTATTTGTTGGTATCCTTCACAGGTACTTATAAAATTGTAATTAAGGCTGTGGTTTTTCCAGTGGTCATGTATGGATGTGAGAGTTGGACTGTGAAGAAAGCTGAGTGTAGAAGAATTGATGCTTTTGAACTGTGGTGTTGA
>NW_011490950.1:22602-23314 GCF_000754665.1 Bison bison bison | reverse complement strand
TTTCATTGACTACAACCTCCCTCTGCCGCAGGCTTGGGGTCCCCATCTGTCCTCCTTCCTCACTCCTGTCTGCACTTTGACCCCGGTCATCATGCAAGGGATGCATGAGCTCCGCCAGCCTGAGCGAGTCTTTCAGAATCCAAGAGAGGACAAGGGCCTTATGGAGGCACAGTTCATTTGGGGTGAGGAGGAGAAGGAAGAGGTGGAAGAGGAGGAGAAGGAGGTGGAGGAGGAGGTCATAGCTTTTCTTCCAAGGAGCAAGCGTCTTTTAACTTCATGGCTGAAATCACCATCTGCAGACTACACTAAAGCCTGTGACTGTGTGGATCATAACAAACTGTGGAAAGCTCTTAAAGAGATAGGAATACCAGACCATCTTACCTGTCTCCTGAGAAACCTGTATGCAGATCAAGAAGCAACAGTTAGAACCCTGAATGGAACAACTGACTGGTTCAGGATTGAGAAAGGAATATGACAAGACTGTTTACTGTCAACCTGTTTGTTTAACTTATATGCAGAGCACATCATGCGAAATGCCAGTCTGAATGAGTTCCCAGCTGGAATCAAGATTTCCAGGGGGAATATCTACAACCTCAGATATGTGGATACCACTATAATGGCAGAAAGTGAAGGGGAACTAAAGAGCCTCTTGATGAGGGTGAAGGAGGAGAATGAAAAACCTGGCTTAAAATTCAATATTAAAAAAAAAAAA
>NW_011490950.1:18087-19019 GCF_000754665.1 Bison bison bison | reverse complement strand
GATTCCAGCTTGTGCTTCTTCCAGCCCAGCGTTTTTCATGATGTACTCTGCATATAAGTTAAATAAGCATGGTGACAATATACAGCCTTGACGTACTCCTTTCCTAATTTGGAACCAGTCCGTTTTTCCATGTCCAGTTCTAACTGTTGTTTCTTGACCTGCATATAGATTTCTCAGGAAGCAGGTCAGGCAGTCTGGTATTCCCATCTCTTTAAGAATTTTCCCCAGTTAGATGTGATCCATGCAGTCAAAGAAGTCAATGAAATAGTCAATGAAGTAGAAGTAGATGTTTTTCTGGAATTCTCTTGCTTTTTTCTATGATCCAATGGATGTTGACAGTTCAATCTCTGGTTCCTCTGCCTTTTCTAAATCCAGCTTGAACATCTGGAATTTCACAGTTCACATACTGTTGAAGCCTAGCTTGGAGAATTTAGAACATTACTTTGCTAATGTGTGAGATGTGTGCAATTGTACAGTAGTTTGAACATTCTTTGGCATTACCTTTCTTTGGGATTGGAGTGAAAACTGAGCTTTCTCAGCCCAGAATCCACAGCTGAGTTTTCCAAATTTGCTAGCATATTGAGTGCAGCACTTTCACAGCATCACCTTTTAGGATTTGAAATAGCTCAGCTAGAATTCCATCACCTCCACTAGTTTTGTTCATAGTGATGCCTCCCCAGGCCCACTTGACTCCAGGATGTCTGGCTCTAGATTAGTGGTCACATCATCATGGTTATCTGGGTCATTAAGAACTTTTTGTATAGTTCTTCTGTGTATTCTTGCCAACTCTTCTTAATCTCTTCTGCTTCTGTTAGGTCCATACTATTTCTGTCCTTTGTTGCACCCATATTTGCATGAAATGTTCCCTTGGTATCTCTAATTTTCTTGAAGAGATCTCTAGTCTTTCCCATTCTATTGTTTTCCTCTATTCC
>NW_011490950.1:16736-17987 GCF_000754665.1 Bison bison bison | reverse complement strand
TAATCATAAGGGATTTGATTTAGGTCATACCTGAATGGTCTAGTGGTTTTCCCTACTTTCTTCAATTTAAGTCTGAATTTTGCAATAAAGAGTTCATGATCAGAGGCACAGTCAATTCCAGTCTTGTTTTTGCTGACTGTATAGAGCTTCTCCATCTTCAGCTGCAAAGAGTATAATCAACCTGACTTCGGTAATGACCATCTGGTGACGTCCATGTGTAGAGTCATCTCTTGTGTTGTTGGAAGAGGGTGTTTGTTATGACCAGTGCGTTCTCCTGGCAAAACTCTGTTAGCCTTTGCCCTGCTTCATTCCAAGGCCAAAGTTGCCTGTTACTCCAGGTATCTCTTGACTTCCTACTTTTGCATTCCAGTTCCCCATGATGAAAAGGACATCTTTTGGGGGTGTTAGTTCTCGAACGTCTTGTAGGTCTTCACAGAACCATTGAACTTCAGCTTTTTTTGGCATTAGTGGTTGGAGCATTGACTTGGATTACTGTGAAATTGAGTAGTTTGGCTTGGAAACAAACAGAGATCATTCTGTCGCTTTTGAGATTGCACCTAGTACTGTATTTCAGACTCTTGTTGACTATGAGGGCTGCTCCATTTCTTCTAAGGGATTCTTGCCCTTAGATTTGCCCATCCTGGTCCATTTTAGTTCACTGATTCCTAAAATGTCAGTGTTCACTCTTGCCATCTCCTGTTGGACCACTTCCAATTTACTTTGATTCATGGATCTAACATTCCAGGTTCCTATGCAACATTGTTCTTTACAGCATCGGACTTTACTTCCATCACGAGTCATATCCACAATTGGGCGTTTTTTTTCACTTTGGCTCTGTCTCTTCATTCTTTCTGGAGTTATTTCTTCACTGATCTGCAGTAATATATTGGGCACCTACCGACCTGGGAAGTTCATCTTTCAGTGTCTTATCTTTTTGGCTTTTCATACTATTTATGCTCAAGACAAGAATACTGGAGTGGTTTGCCATTCCGTTCTCCAGTGGACCACATTTTGTCAGAACTCTCCACCATGACCCATCTTGGGTGGCCCTACATGGCATGGCTCATAGTTTCATTGAGTTAGACAAGGCTGTGATCCATGTGATCAGCTTGGTTAGCTTTCTGTGATTGTGATTTTCATTCTGTCTGCCATCTGATGGAGAAGGATAAGAGGCCTGTGGAAGCTTCCTGATGGGAGGGACTGACTGTTGTGGAATCTGGGTCTTCAATAATAATAATTACATAATTATCA
>NW_011490950.1:13598-14413 GCF_000754665.1 Bison bison bison | reverse complement strand
GGAAGGAAATAGCATCTTTGTCATATCATCACAGTAGGGTCCAGGCTCCCCAGAGATGGGAAGCTGGATAGAGCTGTGGTCTGGCCTCTGCTTCTCAGGGAGCTCCTTTTCAGAGATGCCAGTAGGCACGGTCACGAGTGACTACTGGGAAACAGGGCTCCCTGGTTGGGCACCTGGCAGGGCTGGGGTGGAGACCCAGGACCGCACGTGTCTGTCTTTTACATTTTTTTCCCCATCCAGGCTGGTGGCCTCCAGCCCCAGGACCTGGAGTTAGGCCTGACCCTCCTCCCGGGGCTCCTCCCCCATCAGTGCTTTGTTTCCCTATAGCTCTTGCCTTCTTCTGTTGGATTGACCTTCAGATCCCTGAGACGAGTAGGCAGGAGGGACATTTACGAGAACTTGCTGTGTCTGATGACATCTCTATCCTGCCTATTGGGCTACTTACACAGTTTGAGGTTGGAAATGATTCTACTCCGGCATCTAGAAGAATTTGTGCCTTAGCTCTGGTTTCAAGGGTTGCCCTTCTGAATCTTGAGTCTTTCTCGTGACTTCTGGACCCTCTCTCTGTAAACATGTTGACTCTTCCCTTTGTCCTCAGTGCTCTGAATAAAGCATCGGGGATGTTGCTTTGGCTAGTCTTGGCGAGGCCTGATTCCCCAGAGAAGACACTTGTAAACCCTGCCTAGGGGCCCCCCAATCTGGGTATAGAAGAAAAAGACCCTTGCCCTGTCCAGGTAGAATTTCACAACCCATTGACCCCTTGCTTGATCTTCTGACTTTGTTGTTGGCTAAGTCAGTTTCCACTCACCCACATG
>NW_011490950.1:11775-13252 GCF_000754665.1 Bison bison bison | reverse complement strand
AGAGTCTATATTGTGAGTCCATTGATATGTTAATAAAACTCTAGAAAATGCAGAGAACAAACATACAGTGATAGAAAGCAGAGGCGGATTGTCCAGGGATTGGAGTGCTGCAGGGAGGGGATTTAGAGGGGGTGCAAGGAACTTTCGAAGTGATGGCTACACTCATCTTGATTGTGGTGCTTTCCCGGGTGTATATATGTGCCAAAATGTGCCATGTTGTCACTTTAAACAATATGCTTTTCATATGTAAGTTATACTTCAATAAAGCTACTTGAAATAAAGCATGGGAAATATGTTTTACACTGTAAAGAGCAATTCTGCAGTGAACACCTGGGTCAACACTTGGCGGCTCAGTCAGCCCTCTTTCCACATCTTGTCTTCATTTTTGCAATCATCACGTCCTCATTCTTCTTTAGACTGTTGCCTGCTAAAGAAGCTTCCCAAACAAAAGTTTCCCTTGGCCTATTTTGGGACTTTATGTGGATGGCATAATGCAGTATAGGTTAGTTTGTGTGTCTCTTCTTTCACTCGCCGTAATGTTTATGCGATTCACCCATGTTATTCAACCCAGCTATACTTAAATAATTGTCATTCCAATATGATCTTTCTATGTCTGAATACAGCACAGTTGATTTCTCTGTTCTACTGCTGATGGGCACTTACGTGCTTTCCAGTTTTTGCCCATGACAAGAGGCAAACGTTCTGTGAAAGTTCATCTTGGAGCCTGTGCCCAGCATGTCTCTCCATTGGGCACAGACAGTCACCGAGGGGAGACACCTGTACCAAGTTACGGTCCCAGCAGCGGTGTCAGAGCACTCCTGACACTTGGTGTCCTTTGCCCACTTGGCATTACTGTCAGAGCTGGGATTGTTCATTCTTGCCCACCTGGTGCATAAGTCATGGTATCTTCTTGTGGGTTTTCTGTCTTTCTTCCCCTCTGAAGAAGCAGAGGAATCTCAGGAAAAGACACCAGGGCAGGAGGGTGGGAGAAGCTTTGGGGGCCAGCGTGAGGTTGGAACCTTCACATGGGAGGTTCCCTTAGCCTGCCAACTCACACCCAGGAGTGCCTGAGCTCCTATGCATCCAATCAAGACCCCTATTTGGGGCACAGTTGTAGTAGGGGGGACTCTTGTCCTCATCGGAGTCCTCCTGGACAGTCTCCAGCCCACCAGAGAGTTCAAGAAGATACTTCTCCTGGGTTAGGACGAGGCTTTCTCTTCCATATGCATACCAGTGGGAAGAGTTTCCTGTGAAAGTTACCCGCTTCCAGAGGAAATGAACAAGCAAAGACACCGAGGTACTCAAAACCCCAGAGAACCCCTGTTCTGGTTGGTCTCAAAGAATCTCAGGACGCAAACCTTTGGAAGTGGAAGCTTCCACACCCGCAAGGCTATAAAAGTCCTGCTCCCTCGAGGTGAGGACACAGAAGAAACTGTGGGCTGGCTAAGAGCACTGGCAGGGTCCAGGCCACGTGCAC
>NW_011490950.1:9951-11446 GCF_000754665.1 Bison bison bison | reverse complement strand
GCTCACCCCCAAGGGCTGGGCCTCTGAGCAAAAACCTCAGAGGAAGCTCCTGAGGTGGCTTTCCCGACAAGGACCAACGAAACGGAAAGAGACTGTTCTAAATCATCTACCGTCCGGCATCGCCATCAAGCAGGCTGGCAAGAAAACAGCTTTACTTATCATTCTATTCCCTCAAAAGAAAATCATGTATTCACAATTACTGTCCTATAAAGACGCGGTCAGTGTGCAGCCAAAACGAAGTGAGAAAAAGTTAACACCGTCCGCTCAAGTTGAAGTGATCATACAACAAAAACAGAATTTTGCGGGCTTTTGTTGTTTTGTGGTAGTAGCCAACTGCTTGAAATGTGTAATTTGTTGGCATTTCTGGTTGGTAAACCTATTCAGATCCTTAAGTGAATTCAAGAAGTTGATCTTGTGGGGACCACACCACATCATGTTTTTTTCTGTGCACAAGACAATTTCTAAATGCTCCAAAAGGAAAATAGAAACATTAATCAGTAAGATCATAGAATTTGAGGTGATTATATTCTAATAAGTTTTCAAAATCTATACCTAAACATATAAAACCAACTAGGCTCTTATAGTAAAAGTCTAAGCAGTAGGGTTTCCTCAATATGTGCTTTCTCTCTCTAAAAAAAGTTTTTGGAGGAGAGAAAATGGAAAACTGGATTTTTTTTTTCTGTAATTGTTGAAATATCCTGGTTGCTAAGTTACAGGATAAGGGAAAGGAAACACATATTACTATCAGGCCAAATGTTAACAGAGACCAAGAAGCTTCAGGAACCCCTTCCGTATTAAACACACTTACCAATATGTCAAGGGCTTTAACAACATAAGAGAGATAAACGGGGCAGTGACCTTTGAGCCAAATTGGAATGGGAAAGCCAAGAGGTTTGCCTGCTCCACACACCTCCAGGGGCAATGACCAGGCTCCAACACTTGGGAGTCTTCTCAAGTTCCCACCAGTCATGGGATTCTAAGGCCATTTAACTGGGTGGCCTCAGGTTGCAAAGGCCCCAGTCACTGCATTCATCTCCAAATGACACAACCCTGTTTTAATCTTGTGATTAAAATGTTTGGACCCATGTATCAAGTCGTGATCTTACTTCTACTCCACTTGACAAAATAAAGCCAAGGGAATAATCTCAAACTCCTAGCTCCTTCAGTATTTCTATGCAAAGTAAATCCTTGAATAAATTGTTTTGTTAATTTTCATTTAAAAGATAGCTCTGTCTTCTCCCTAATTTTATCACAATACAAAATACCATGAAAACACTACATTTGGGTTTTTGCAAGATTTGAGATGTATTTATTAATTTTTTACAAGAAACTATTAAATGTAACTTCCTAAACTCCTGAGAGTTATCCTATAGATCAGATATGTTAGGACTTCTTAGACTAAATAGCTATGGTTCTGTAAATGTAAACACATGAGTTGAACTTAATTGAGTTAAAATAATGTGTTTTTTAACAATTGATCCTTTTAAATTTCCAA
>NW_011490950.1:8116-9735 GCF_000754665.1 Bison bison bison | reverse complement strand
ATTCTGCTAGCAGAGGTGCTGTCCTACTGCTCCTGGGTATGGTTATTTCAGAACTGAGGCCAATTATAAGTAAAGAAACAAGCAAACAGAACAAATAGCAAAGGACCATCCTTCACAGAGGAGCTAAAATTCTTACTGGTTATCGTGTTACTTTCTCCTGTGTGTTGTTATCAAATATTGTGACTCTGGTTACACTGTCAAGGCCACGGGCATTTCTGGTTCCAGGGCGCCTGCTGTGCTCTTATCCAGCGATTGACCAGTCTCCTCTGACAGGGCCTGGAGAACAGCAAGGTTTGCCCCTTTGCCTGGCTTGAGTGACTCACCATACAGCACATGTGGGTAACGCAGGAGGCAGTGGGGGTGCGGGGTCCAGGAGAAATGAAGCCTGATCAGAATGCACCATATGTATATTCCTATGCCCATTTTGTTAATTGCTTTGGATTTGTTTTTGTAGGTCTTTTTTGCCTCTTCATTTGTTCTCTTGTGATTTGATGTCTATCTTTAGTGATATGTTTGGATTCATCTTGATTGTCTGTATATCTATTATAGATTTTTGTTTTGCAGTTACCATGAGGTTTTTGTACAACAATCTATATATATCTATATGTTATTGTTCTATCACATACATATATATCAGGGAAGCCTTATAAAAGTGAAAGTCACTCAGTTGTGTCCAACTCTTTGCAATCCCATGGACTATACAGAATCCTGTGAGATTCTCCAGGCCAGAATACTGGCCTGGAGAGTGGGTAGCTCTTCCCTTCTCCAGGGGCTCTTCCCAACCCAGGGATCAAACCCAGGTCTCCTGCACTGCAGGCAGATTCTTTACTAGCTGAGCCACCAGGGAAGCCCCTAAGTTGCTGATCTCTTAATTTCAAATGCATTTTAAAGACCCTGCATTTGTACTCATGAGTACTGGTTTTGATGTCATATTTTATGTCTGATTGTTTTGTGTATCCCTTAACTGCTTAAGACTTCCCTGGTGGCTCAGACGGTAAAGCATCTGCCTATAATGCGGGAGACCCGGGTTCAATCCCTGGATTGGGAAGATCTCCTAGGGAAGGAAATGGCAACCCACTTCAGTATTCTTGCCTGGAAAATCCCATAGATGGAGGAGCCTGGTAGGCTACAGTCCATGGTGTCACAGAGTCAGACACTACTGAGGGACTTCACTTTCTTTCACTTTAACTGCTTATTATGGATACGGATGATTTTACTACTATTGTCTTCTAACCTCCTACTAACTTTGTGTGTAGATGATTTCCTACCTTTCTGGTGTGTTTGCTTCTACCAGTGAGATTTTCCGTTTTGTCATCTTCTTGTTTCTGATTGTGGCCTTTTCTTTCTCACCTAAAGAAGTTCCTTTAACATCTGTCATAAAGCTGGTTGGTTGATGCTGAATCCTTTTAGCTTTTGATTTCTCCATCAAACCTGAACAAGAGCCTTGCTGGGTAGAGTATTCCTGGTTATAGGTTTTCCCCTTTGATCACTTTAAATATATCGTGCCACTCCCTTTCTGGCCTTCAGAGTTCCTGCTGAAAAATCAGCTGATAGCCTTTTGGGAGTTCCCTTGTATAGTATTTATTTTCCCTTGCTGCTTTTCATATTCTGTCTTTAAT
>NW_011490950.1:4329-6586 GCF_000754665.1 Bison bison bison | reverse complement strand
AACCCGTGTCTCTTACATCTCCTGCATGGGCAGGTGGGTTCTTTACCATTAGTGCCACCTGGGAAGCCCATGGAGCATATTCCAAGGTTTAAAATTCCTTTGCTTATTAACAGTCTTAGGGATACACAAAATAGATTGTCAGGCCCAAGGTGGCTGGAAACACATGGCCCCACAAGACAGTATCATGTTGGGTATCCTGGCCAACTTTGAACAGTGTCTTCCTGGGTCTTGGGTTTTCTCTCAGATGTGGGCATGGGCAGCACTTCTCAGTGGATGGGCAGAGATGACCCCTGCAGTGGCTCCCATTCTGCACATCCTCCTGCAATACACCGGGACCACTCCTCCTCCCAAAAAGAGGCAGAGTCTCTTTCCCCTTCTCCTGACCAGGTCTGGCCCTGATACTTTCTTGACTAAAAGACTGTGGCAGAAGTCATACGGGGTGGCTTCCAGGCCTAAGCAGAAGAGACTTTGCAGTTTCTGTACTTACCCTCTTGGAATCCAATCCCATGGGAAAAAAAAGTTTGGGCTATTTTTCCTGAGAGGCCCCACATAGAGAAGACCCTGGAGAATGAGATGCCACGTGGAAGAGAATAATAAAACCCAGCGCAGCCAGAACCAACTGCCAGACATGGGACTGAGGCCATCTAGAATGCTTGGGACTCCTTGGCTATGCACCCAGCTGAATCAAGTCACAAGAGGGATCCCAGCCAATACCATGTGGATGAAAGAACACCCCCCAGAGCTCAGCCAATACATCAACTCAGAAATAACAAATCACTGTGATTTCAGGGTAGCTCGGTAAGCACTAGAGAGCAGATAACACCTGAATCCAGCCCAAATCATCCAATGTATGTAAACTCCTGAGAACAACCAGAAACCATGTGATGAGCCCATGTCAAGCAAGAGGGGACAAAAGCTCAAGATTGCTAGGATCAACCCTGACCAGAAGCAAATGACTTCCTGAGGTGGGCTGCTGGCCAAAGACCCATGAGCAAGATGTAATTATCAAAAACGATCAGGGAACAAGTGAAATTGATGAGGAAGAACCAGTTGTCATAATCTGTCCTGGCATTTGGAGGGATTATCCTTGGTGTCCCTTTTGCTAATAGTCACACACTGAAACCTTTTCTTCTCGCTCTTTCTCTCATTCTCAATTAATAAGAGGTTACACCTGTGCAGATTGTACTTCACAGCCCATTGACAACAGGATCACGTTAGATTTCCCTGATGTCACCATGTGAACAGGAAGTACTACCATGGAGAAAATGTTCCAGAAAACCCGAAGATGATAACTATAGAGCCAGGTGCAGATTCACTGGATCCAATGTGGATTCAAAAGCCCACAATTGTCTTTTGATAGAGGAATTAGTCTTTTGATAGTGTATTAACCTTGACTTTTATCCATTTATATCTCTCTTACCCTTCTGACCCTGGACCCCTGCCTAAAGACATATCCTTCTCATATGCAAAATATTATTTATTTCATCCTGACAGCTCCCAAAGTCTTAACTGGTCCCAGCGCTGACTCAAAAGTCTGGAGTCCAAAGGTGAAGTGAAGTGAAAGTCGCTCAGTCACGTCCAACTCTTTGGGACCCCATGGACTATAAGAATTCTCCAGGCCAGAATACTGGAGTGTGTAGCCTTTCCCTTCTCCAGGGGATCTTCCCAAACCAGGGATCAAACCCAGGTCTCCTGCATTGCAGGCAGAGTCTTTACCAGCTGAGCCACAAGGGAAGCCCAAGAATACTGGAGTGGGTAGCTTTTCCCTTCTCCAGAGGATCTTCCTGACCCAGGAATCGAACTGGGGTCTCCTGCATTGCAAGCGGATTCTGTACCAACTGAGCTACCAAAGCCACATGTAAATAGCATCTAAATGAGCTGTGTGTCAGACTCGATATCCAATTTGTCCCAAGGCAAACTCCTCTCCAGCTGGAAACTGCTAAAGGAAGCAAGTTCTGTGCTTCCAAAGTACAACCACAGGACAGGTAGAGGCTGGACACTGCCATTTCAAAAGGGAGACACCAGAAGGAAAGATCCGGCAGGTCAAGAAGGTCTGGCAAAACATCAAACGCAAAGCCTCGAGTATCAGCTTCTTGACCCCAGTGTTCTGCCCACCAGATCCAGCCGAGCGGGAGCCCAGACTTCCAGACTTGCTGCAGGGTCCCTGTCCCCAGGGCTTAGCTGGGCACAGTCCACGCAGCAACTCTAATTGACCAGGGTCGGGTGCCCGCAGCTCTTCCGGGCTCCAGTCACATGC
>NW_011490950.1:0-255 GCF_000754665.1 Bison bison bison | reverse complement strand
TGCCTTGACACTCTATCACCTGGATGCCCACAGGGCCTGTTACACAATACCCCTGCTACCTCCCTGGCCCCTAACACTCTCAGAACATCGACCAGAGGGAGTGTGTCATCATCTAAATCCCTTTAGATGAAAGTGATTTTCACTTTCACTCCAAAAATCATAACATGCTCTGTATTTCATTCACAGTGAAAGCTAGCATGCTGAAAATGGCCTCCGAGACACACAGAGACACTGGCCCTCATTCCCTCTGTGATC
>NW_011490949.1:13609-16515 GCF_000754665.1 Bison bison bison | reverse complement strand
TCCAATCTTCCAGTTTATCCCTCCCCTCCTCTTTGCCTCTGGTAACCATAAGTTTGTTTTCTACATCTGTGACTCTACTTCTGTTTTGTAAATAAGTTTACCTGTAGCCTTTTTTTAGATTCCACATATAAGTGATATCATATATTTGTCTTTGTCTGACTTCACTCAGTATGAGAACCTCTAGGTCCACCCATGTTGCTGCAAATAGCATTATTTTGTACTTTTTTATGGCTGAGTAATATTCTTTTGTGGGGCTTACCAGATGGCTCAGTGAGTAAAGAATCTGCCTGCAATGCAAGAGACACAGGAGACTCGAGTTCAGTCCCTGGGTTAGGAAGATTCCCCTGGAGGAGGGCATGGCAACCCACTCCAGTATTCTTGCCTGGTGAATCCCATGGACAGAGGAGCCTGGCGGGCTACAGTCCATGGGGTTGGAAGAGTCAGAGACAACTGAGGAACTGAGTACGCACACATATTCTGTTATGTTTATGTACTACATCTTCGTTATCCATTCCTCTGTGGATGGACATTTAGGTTGCTTCCATGTCCTGGCTATTGTGAATAGTACTGCAATGAACATTTTATCTAAGATCAGGAACAAGACAAGGATGTCCGGTCTTACCACTTTTATTCAACACTTCTAAAGTCCTAACCATGGCTATCAGAGAAGAGAAAGAAAGAAAAAGATTCCAAATTGGAAATGAAGAAGTATTGTGACTGTTTGCAAATGACATGATTGTATACATAGAAAATCATAAAGATGCTACTGGAGAGCTCATCAATGAATTTGGTAAAGTTGCAGGATACAAAATGAATACACAGAAATCTCCTGCATTCCTATACACTACAATGAAAGATCAGAAAGAGAAATTCAAGAAATAATTCCACTTACCATTGTACAAAAAGAATAAAATACCTATGAATAAACCTCCCTAAGGAGGCAAAGGAGAAGGCAATGGCAACCCACTCCAGTGTTCTTGCCTGGAGAATCCCAGGGACCGGGGAGCCTGGTGGGCTGCTGTCTATGGGGTCGCACAGAGTCGGACATGACTGAAGTGACTTAGCAGCAACAGCAACAGCAACAGGGAATGGCCAGGAAAAAGTCAGATGATGACTGTTCTGCTGGAATAGGGCTTTTGGAGAGCTCCAAAATTCTTTTGCACCCAGTGGCTGCTAGGTTGCTCGTTTTCACAGCTTCTTTTGTTGTAACACTGCTGCATTTCAAGACTTAGGAGTATCCGGGAAGAAGAGGACCTTATGAGGCAAGTTAAAGTACCACAAAGCTCCCTATTCTTACTGAGACGCCACTGTTTTTGCTTGAATAAGCATTCCTTGAATTGTTGCAAGCCTTTGGTTACTTTCAGAGTTCTAAAAAGGTTGATGTGAACAATTTTTATCAGTGTTCTCATTGTTCTTACAGAGGAGTGAATTCTTGGAGGTCCTTACGCACCATTCCCATGGATGTCATTCCTCCAAATGTGCTTTTTATCTAACCACGCATGAAGGAAAATATTTCATTTTTTTATGAAAAATTAAAGCATCTATCTACTTTTCTACTAAAAATGTAAAATGGAAAACATCTTAACAGGCAAGCACAATTAGGAGATACAAAGAAGTAAGGAGCAGAGAATAAATTTTATATAATTCAGAAAGATAAGGAGCAATTTGAAGCAGTAGAACAAAGTAACCCATATTTTCATTTTGTATTTTACAGAATTCTGCAAGTTAAGGCACCCAAACTAGAAACTCCCTGAATTTTTCCTTCTAGCACCTGAATCTTCCTAAGATACTATACTAGTTCTCTGTTGCTGCCATGCCAAATCACCACAAACCTAGCAGCTTAAAACAACACCGTTTATGTGCTCACCATTCCGTATGTCAGAAGTCTCAGCAATCTCAGATATTTTCTCTGCTCTGGGTTTCATAAGGCTGAAAATAAGGTGCTGGCCAGGTTGTATTTGTTTCTGGAGGCTCTGAAGAATATTTCTCTCCTAGACTGTGGCTCAGCTGGTAAAGAATCTGCCTGCCATGCAGGAGACCTGGGTTCGATCCCTGGGTTGGGAAGATCCCCTGGAGAAGGGAAAGGCTACCCACTCCAGTATTCTGGCCTGGAGAATTCCATGGACTATATAGTCCATGGGATCACAAAGGGTCGAACACGACTGAGCGACTTTCACTTCACTTCACAAACCATTGAGGGAGTTCCCTGGTGGTCCAGTTCATGCCTTTATTGCCAAGAATGCAGGTTCAATATCTGGTTTGGGAACTAGGATCCCGCAAGCTGTGCAGGGTCAAAAAAAAATAAAAAGACCATAGATATTGTTGGTGGAACTCAGTTTTTTTGCAGTTGTAGGACTGCTGGCTATCATCTACGGACTGACTTCTGTTCTTAGAGATGATCCACATTTCTTGGCTTGTGGCTTTCTTTTGGCCATCTTCAAAACCAACATAAGTGCATCAAGTTCTTCTTGTGCTTCGGGTCTCTCAAACTTCCTCTTTTGCCACCAACTAAAAAAAAAACTCTCTGTTTAAAGAGATTCAAGTAGGTGGCGCTAATGGTAAAGACTCCGTGCAAGAGACACGGGTTTGATCCTTGGGTCCAGACAATCCCCTAGAGGAGGAAATGGCAACCCACTCCAGTATTCTTGCCTGGGAAATTCCATGGACAGAGGAGCCTGGCAGGCTACAATCCATGGTGTTTCAAAGAGTCGGACACAACTGAGCACACACATGATTAGATTAGGCTCACTGGGATAATGTATTTTAGGGCCAACTATGCTACAGAACATAATTAGGGGAATCTGGGATTAGGGCATAGAATCTTGAAGGAGCCATTTTTGGAATTCTGCCTACTTAAATGAAAGCTAATTTGTTTGCAAAACGATTGGTCTAAGTTTGAAGGCAAG
>NW_011490949.1:13179-13509 GCF_000754665.1 Bison bison bison | reverse complement strand
CTGATGCTGAAGCTGAAACTCCAAAACTTTGGCCACCTGATGCGAAGAACTGACTCATTGGAAAAGACCGTGATGCTGGGAAAGACTGAAGGCAGGAGGAGAAGGGGATGACACGGGATGAGATGGTTGGATGGCATCACCAATTCAATGGACATGAGTTTGAGCAAGCTCTAGGAGTTCATGATGGACAGGGAAGCCTGGTGTGCTGTAGTCCATGGGATTACAAAGAGTTGGACACGACTGAGCAACTGAACTGAACTGAACTGAACTGATATATCTACCAACTAGATTTGAGTTAAAATTTTGCCATGCTAGTGTGTTACTTACCTC
>NW_011490949.1:7805-11660 GCF_000754665.1 Bison bison bison | reverse complement strand
TTAACTACCAGCCTCCCACTGTGGTACCTGGCGGAGACCTGGCCAAAGTACAGTGAGCTGTGTCCATGCTGAGCAACACCACAGCCATTGCTGAGGCCTGGGCTTGCCTGGACCACAAGTTTGACCTGATGTATGCCAAGCGTGCCTTTGTTCACTGGTACGTGGGTGAGGGCATGGAGGAAGGAGAGTTTTCTGAGGCCCAGGAGGACATGGCTGCCCTTGAGAAGGATTGTGAGGAGGTTGGTGTGGATTCTGTTGAGGTAGAGGGAGAGGAAGAAGGAGAGGAATACTAATTACCATTCCTTTGAGCGCTGCAGCATGTCATACTCAGCTTCGGCATTAGTTGACAGGTATAAAAACTTTCTGACTAGATTGTCTTCAGTTTCAACTATGATCATGTATTGCTTTTCCATGTGTGTCTGTAAGACTTATGTCCTGTCTCAAAAGTAAAGATTTTAAGAAAGAAAAAAAATTTATTTTGACCTAATAGTCTTTTCTATCAAGTATCATGATATCACACTCCTGATGTTTTTGAACATGTATCTCCCAAGAATAAGGATATTTTCTTAAATCACCACAATGCCATTTCACACCTAAGAAAAGTAATGATATTTCCTTTAAAATATCTACTATGTAATCCATATTCAAATCTCCTCAATTGTCCAAATGTGTTTTATACAGCTACTTTTATTTCAAAAAATGATCCAAAGTTAATGAAATGCATTTTTTTGTAATTTCTTTGTTGTTGTTTTTTAACCTAAAACTGTCTCCATGTCTTTTAAATTTGCATTTCAGTGACTTTGAAGAGGGAAGATCAATTTGTAGCCCTGTAGAATGTCTTCCATCTTTCTGGATTTGACTGTTTCCTTGTGGTATCATTTAACTTATTCTCCTAGACACTCCCATGCAAAAGGTTGAAAGACAATAATATTTCATATGCTGTTTACTTCATACTGTGTCATACAAGGAGTACAAAATATCAGACTGCCACACTCTTAGTGTCATTAAATTTGATTCCTGACTTAAAATGACAACCACCAGATTTCTCCATTGCAAAGGTACACTTTTCCCTTTATAACAAGCAAATTATCTCTGAGGTAACAATTTGGCACCATGCAACAAACCTATTTATCAACAGCTTGACATTTAATGGTTTTGCCATCCATTGATAACCTCTTTCTGAATCAATTGTGTCACTACCATTTGCACAATGGTGACTTTATAATTTGATCATCCATTATATTTATCAGTTGTAATTCTTAAGAAGCTTCTCTGTTCACTTAAAATAAGAGAAATACTTAACTTTTTTTCGAATTACAAATCTTTGGAGAAAAAGTTAATGCAAAGATCATCATCAGGCAGGTTTGATCCCTGGTGGGGGAAGTAAGATCCCACAAGCCAAGGGGCATGGCCCCCCAAAAAAGTCATTTTTAATGCTGGCAAATGAATGGTTTTTCTTTCTCTTTCTTGTTTTTATTATCAATATAAATGTATGAATTTTGTCCTTCTCCAGGGGATCTTCCTGACCCAGGAATCAAACCCAGGTCTCCCGCATTGCAGGCAAATTCTCTACCAGCTGAGCCACCAGGGGAGCCCTTACTTATTTATAATCAATTATATTTATCATCATCATCATTAATGTGTGGCTGAATTACACTGATTCCATTTTGTCAGTTCCATTTTGATACCAGCCTGCAGTCTTTACCCCTTCCCCTTTCCACATAACTGAGCTTTAGCTTACTCAGAAGGAATTCACTCAAGCCAGAGAAGTTCCCTGTCAACTTCTACTCTTGCCTTCATCTGATCTGAAAAGTGGAAGAGTGCCTTTTGCTGAAACAGATGGTTAATGGTCATGAGACACCTCCCACCCCAGGGAGAACCCCTCTAGTTTCCATCCATGCAGATGTGTTTCTCCCTAGTAGTCAGATTCTATTTTTAGCTTTGGCCCATTTAAATTCTCCTGTACCCCTTTCTGCAGTGTGGAGTGCAGCTGTGAATGCCTCTGGATGATCATCTGCCCAGTCCTGCCTGTATGTAAGTTACCCACAATAAACTTCATAATTGTACTTTATGGAGTAGCTTGCTTCATTTTTCAAAGTTCCTTCTCATTTTGGGGGATATTATTCAACATCTCCACCTCCCAGCCATTATCATTACTTGATGCTCAAATTGCTCAGTCAAATTGGCCAGTGGGAACACCTTCAGTATGATGCCGATCTTAGAGGTTTCTTATTTTTGTTTTGCTCTCTGCCAGAAGGCAACCCAGGCTTATCTTAAACATTTTCTGCCTTAGGTCTGGAGTCAGCTATCTCTCCAAGAAGCCTTGATTCCTTTTAGTGAGAAATAGAATTCAGAAACCAAAATGTAGGTGCTAAATGTTCTCATTGCTGTTGGGTGCACAGGCATGGAGTCTAGACCAGGGGTCAGAAAACAGCAAACTATGGACCTTAAACTACTGCCTGTTTTTGTAAATAAAATTTTCCTGGAACTTAGTCATGCTCATTTGTTTACACATTGTCTGTGGCTGCTTTCACACACTAAGAACAGAGTTGAATACTTGCAATAGAAACAATATGACCTGCAAAGCCTGAACTGTTTACTATCTAGCCATTTACAGAAAAAGTTTGCCAACCCTGGTGTAAACATGTAGAAATTATATTTTACTGTAATAACATTCTATGTTTTTATTTCAAATTGGACCTCAAGTGATTTCTTAATGCCTTTAATTTTTATATTTGTTCCTCTGCTTGACTGAAATTCTTGATTCTTAATAAAATGAACATACTTACATATTTTGCTTTTCCCTACAGTAGATAAAAATAGTTTCAAAATTGCAATGTCAGTATTACTTCTGAAAATAAAATGACTGAGGAAAGTTTAAGATGTCTTTGTAGCCTTTTATGTCTTTATGATATATTCCACCAAGAATGTACAGTATTGTGCTCAAGTCATTTAAAATAAATCTTTTCTCTGTGGGTAATGCTAATGATTTGATATACTCTAAAGGTTCATCTATTTCACTTCATATTTAATTTTGGGATTTGCTTTACATACTTTTTTATACTGATATTATTTTGGAATATGTAAAGCACAATTCTAAAAGAGAATTTTAACAGGCTTTTTAGAAATTAATAAATTAAGACTATAAAACACCAGTAGGAAACTATAGGAGACTTAGGCAATACAATTAGCAAGCTTGAGAAAGCTATCTAGTTAAATTCATGAAGTTAATACAGTCTTGATATCAATAACAAAAAAGAGAGTGTAGAAAAAGTATAGGCCAATCACACTTACAAAGACTGGTATTCAAACCTCTAACTACAAAAAAAATTAGCAAACCAAATTCAGTGGTATGTGTGTGTTAGGTATTTGATAGATGGATAGATAGACAGATAGACAGGGAAGCAATATGACATGGAAGCTGAAACAGTAGACTATGAAGCCAGAATGCATAAATTTTGAATCTCAAGTTTCACTAATTACTATCTGTGTAACTCAAGTAAATCATTTAACTTTTCTTTTCCTTAGTTTCTTCCTGTGCAAAATGGAGATAATAATAGTAACTATCCTATAGGGTTGTTGCAAGGCATCAGTCAATTAGCATATGTAAAATACCTCACACAGAGAGTGTTATATCAGGGTCTGCTGCTATTGTTTCTGTTTTTATTACATCCATAGAGTGGTTGCCGCTCATAGTTTCCACCCAGAGTTAGCCATTCTTGAGGTTAAGGGCTCCAGTGATGTACGAGGGACATAAGACTAGGTTAAGAGTTCTGACTTGAAAACAGTAAAATGATGGGGATTTCCCACAGAGTGCAGAGTGGTAGACGTCACCTCCCCAAATCTGTCTCATCC
>NW_011490949.1:3765-4999 GCF_000754665.1 Bison bison bison | reverse complement strand
AAAATCAGCCCCTTCTCTGCTCCTAAATGAGGGTCAGTTGAAATGACTATGGCCGACATGTCCCAGAAATGAAGACCTAAACTGAAAATTTCGTATCCAAAAATAACAAGTCTGGCTCTGCTTACATCTGGCTAAACAAGTCAGATTGGTGGATTCAGGGAAAAATAAAACAGATTGTATGACAGAATTAAGTAGGTATTCCAGTTCCTCAGCTGTGTAATAAATCACCCCAAAACTTAGTCATTTAAAATAGCAACATTTATCTTGCTTACAAATTTGCAATCTAAGCAGGGCTCAGAAGGGACGACTGGTCCCTGTTCTGCTCCGTGTCAGCTGAGGTGACTCAAAGGCCAGCTCCATTTGGCATGAACAAGGGTGGCGCAAAGACTGGGGCCTGGATCCATCCAAAGCTCACCCACTCACACGTCTGGAGGTTGAGGCTGAGGAGACTCACACAGCTGTGGGTTGACACAGCTGTTGCTCCTTGGGCATCTCTCTCCACCTCTGTGTAGTCACTCTAGCATGGAGGCCTCTGGCAGCCAGAATTCTTATGTGATGGGTTTGGTATCCCAAGGCAAGAGTCTCGAGAGAGCAACAACCTGGCAGAAGCTATATTACCTTTTATGCCCTACCATCAACAGTCACCCAAGGTCACTTTCTCCACATTCTATCCATTGGATGTGAGTCGTCATGGGCCAACTCACATTCAAGGGGAGGGGAGAGACTCCACCTTGGAGGTTGTAGTGTCCAATAATTTGTGGGAACTGTTTTTTCCCATAATTTTTAAAAATTGAGGTATGTCAGTTTACAATGTTGAATTAGTTTCAAGTGTACAGCAAAGTGATTCAGTTATACATATAAATATTCTTTTTCAGATTCTTTTCCCTTAGAAATTATTACAAAATATTCAGTAGAGTTCCCCGTGCTATACAGTAGGTCCTTGTTGTTTATCTATTTTATGTATAGTACTGTGTGTATGTTAATCCTAACCTCCTAATTTATCCGTCCCCCCTTCCCGATTGGTAACCATAAGTTTGTTTTCTATGTCTGTGAGTCTATTTCTGCTTTGTATATAAGTTAATTTGTATCATTTTTTTAGATTCTGCATATAAGTGACATCATATGATATTTGCCTTTCTCTATCTGGCTTACTTCACTTAGTATGATAAACTCCAGTACTTTGGCCACCTCATGTGAAGAGTTGACTCATTGGAAAAGACTCTGATGCTGGGAG
>NW_011490949.1:3495-3665 GCF_000754665.1 Bison bison bison | reverse complement strand
GATGACTTTTTCTGTAAATAAATCACTATTAAGTGCTGTGATTTCAAAATGAACAGAGAGCGGTGCCAAATTCAGGAAAGTGATGAAAACATTTCCTTGTGGGAAAAGAAAGCCCACAACAACCAAAATTGCCACTGAATTGAGAAAAGATCTTTCCCACAGATAATAAA
>NW_011490949.1:0-219 GCF_000754665.1 Bison bison bison | reverse complement strand
ATACCATCTCAAGATAATTTTAAAAAAGGAAAAAGAAATAATCTCATTCAATTAGTGTAATAGAAGAATCCCACCTGCTGTAAGGGACACAAGATTCTTTTAAAAACAATTTATTTATTTTTTGCTTCACTGGGTCTTCGTGTGCTGGCTTTCTCTAGTTTCGGTGCACGGGCTTCTTATCGTACTGGCTTCTCTTGTTGCAGAGCACAGGCTCTAGGT
>NW_011490948.1:17969-19296 GCF_000754665.1 Bison bison bison | reverse complement strand
AGTTCATAGAAACAGAGGAGAATGGTGGTTGCCAGGGGCTGGGTTCATGGAGGGGGGTGGTGGTGGAAAGATGTTGGTCAAAGGCTACAGCCTCTCTGGACAAAAGTTTGTCAGTTCTAGTCAAAACTAAAAATAAGCTCACCACATTATCCAGATATTGTACTGTCAGGCATTTATTCCTAATGAAAACTTATCATCTATGGCCATACCACCCTGAATGTGCTCAGTTTCACCTAATGAAAACTTAAGCTGACAGAAAAGAATCCTCTATGCAAAAGTTCATAGCTGCTTATTCATAATAGCCCAAATTGGAGGTAGCCAAGATATTCAGTGGGTGCATAGTTAAACCCATTGTGGTACATTCATAACATGGACTACTACTCAGCAATAAAAAGGAATGAACAATATTTCTTGAGAGTCCCTTGGACTGCAAGGAGATCAAACCAATCAATCCTAAAAGAAATCAGTCCTGAATATTCATTGGAAGGACTGATGCTGAATCTGAAGCTCCAATACTTTGGCTACCTGATGCGAAGAACTGACTCACTGGAAAAGACCCTGATGCTGGGCAAGATTGAAGAGAAGGGGACAACAGAGGATGAGATGGTTGGATGGCATCACTGACTCAATGGACATGAGTTTGAGCAGGCTCTGGGAGTTGGTTGTGGACAGGGAAGCCTGGCGTGCTGCACTCTATGGGGTCACAAAGAGTTGGACACGACTGAGCGACTGAACTGAACTGATACAAGGAACAACTTGGGTATATTTCCAGGGAATTATGCTGAGTGAAAAAAGGCAGTCTCAAAAGGGTGCATACTGTATGTAACACATAACATTCTTGAAAGAACAAAATTATAGAGATAGGGAACAGATTATAGTGCTTGCCAGAGCGTAGGTATGGTAAGAGGAGTGCTGTGTGTGTGGTTATAAAGGCATGAAGGACACCCTTGTGGTAACAGAATAATTGTACACTTTGACTGCAGTGGCAACTACATGAATCTACACATACATAAAATGACATACGTATACATTATACAATGGCACACTTCCGGTTTTGATATTGTACTATAACTATGTAAGTTAAAGTCCTTGGGAAAGAAATCTGGGTTAAAGGTGTATAGCACCTCCCTGTACATTTTTTGCAGCTACAATTACTGCAAAATAAATTTTTTTTTAAAGTTTGTTAAATGAAATGTTGGAAATGAAGCTGGAATTTTAATGTTAATTTTTCTGATTTTAAAGTTAGCATATAATAATAGAAATGATTAAGTGTTTAGATCAAGTTCTGTTAAGTTACTTGCCAGACATCACACAGTTAGAAAGTGAT
>NW_011490948.1:13274-14849 GCF_000754665.1 Bison bison bison | reverse complement strand
TATTTGTGGTGAGATGGAAATGGGAAAACATCATTCTTGAGGAAAGCTATAAGTGCAAAATGCTTTTTTAAAACCAGTACTATGGATGGTAATCTACTACAGAAAGCAATATTATTTTTTCAGTGATTTATTATTCACTACAATTATAATGAAAGATGCATGATATTAGGATTTAAAGTAGAATGAAATGTTCTTTCTTCAAGCTTTACAAATCCAGCTGTTTGTTTTCCATATTTGTGATAACCTATTAGTTTTAATTACACTAATAATTTCCCTGGGTTCTTAAATTTACATTAGCTTTTAAAGTATAGAGAAAACATTTCTCATATAATTTAATCATTTGTGCAAATGGCAGACAAGGAAGTTATTGGCTTGTATTGTAATTATTGTAGTTCATGTTTTGAGCTCATTTGTACAATTGGTAAATTAATAGTTATCATTTACGTAAGCAGATTAGGTCATCTGCACTCATTTACAATTATAATGCAGAAATGATTAGATGTTCTTCAAATTTCTCAATTTCTTTAATGGTCTTATAAAAATTGTACATTAAAGACTTTTCCAATTAAGTCCATTATCATAAGTAAATTTGGCTTAGCACCTATAATTACTCCCATGCTATTGCATATAAAATTTCAATTAATCCATGTCTTCCAAAATGTATGGCAAAACAAGCTGATTGTCATACTGTTGTCTGCAGCATTCGCTCAAAAGCCATTCTAGTTAATATTCACAAGATAAAACCATTATGATTAGTATAAAATAGTATATGAAATTAACCTATATAAAAAACAGATATTACACCAGGTAAAACTTGAATGTTCCTTGCTCTTTACTGTGATGTATAGTTTGTGGGAAGAAAACTTTTGACTAACTGCATAGATTCTTCAATATCATAGAATGCCAGGAAATATTTAAAAGCCACACAGAGTTGAAACACACTGACTTTTTTTTTTCAAATTATAAATGTAATGCACATTTGGAAAATACAGAAAAGTGCAAAGAAGGAAAAATATCATATATAATTTTGCCACCAAAAGATAGTCTTTGTTATCATTTTCTTTTTTATCTGTCAAGTCCTTTCTATGGATTTTTATCAGTCTATCCATTTGTGTGTGCTATGCAGTAAAAAAATTGGAGTTATATTATACATGCTGTTCAAATTCTTCTTTTTTATGGTAGCAATAAAAAGAATGATGTTTTGTTCCATTTTCTTTGCCACAGAACTGACTTACTGTTGTATTTATTATAAAAGTTCTATACTTTGAAGAACAAAGTTCCTTGTAAACAAAGGTAATTGAATCCCAACTCTTACACTTACTAGTTGTGTGACCTTGGATAAAATATTTAATCACTGTGCTTCAGTCTCCTTATTAGTAAAATTGGGATAATGATGGTGTACCTATTTCAGAGAGTTTGGAGGATCAAACGTCTTAATTTAATATGAAGTTCACAGAACAATGCCTGACACATAGTAAATGTTATATAAATGCTTGCTATATGATATAAATTATTTTACTAGCTTTCTGGAACTTAAATAATTAGTTTGCTGCTCAGGCATCCAAATCTTGGAGA
>NW_011490948.1:9400-10825 GCF_000754665.1 Bison bison bison | reverse complement strand
CTGTTTGATAGCATTTTACCCGCAGTGGAACTTCTGTAGAAAGTGGAGTCAGTTTACTCAAGCCCTGCTGCTGCTTTATTGACTAACTTCATGTAATATTCTAAATCCTTTCTTGTCATTTCAACGATCTTCACTAAGAGTAGAAGCTTTATTGTAGTAGTCTGAACCAAACCTGTGACATCTCTGAGGTATGCCTTAACAGTGTTGAAAATAAGTGGTAGGAATCAAATTTTTTGTCTTGTTCTTGAACTTAGAGGAAAAGCAGTCAGTCTTATTTTTTTTTACAGGTGTGATATTTGCTGTAAATTTTACATAAATTCCTTTTATTAGATTGAGGAAGTTCCTTTCCACTTAAGAGTTTGCTGAGAATTTTTTATTCGTGAACTGGTATTAAATTTTGTCAAATGCCTATATCTGTTGAGATCATTATATATTTTTCTCCTCCATTCTGTTAATAGGGGGAATTCTATTGATAGATTTGAATGTTAAATCAACCTTGCATTCTTGAGATAAACCCCTCTTGGGCCTGGTGTAAAGTTTTTTCTCTAAGTTGCTGGATTCAGTTTGCAGTATTAGAAAGACTGTTTGCCTCTATGTTTATCAGTTGTGTTTGCTTAGTCCCTCAGTCATGTCTGACTCTTTGCAACCTCATGGATTGTAGTCTGCCAGGCTCCTCTGTCCATGGACTTCTCCAGGCAAGAATATTGGTGTGGGTTGCCATTTCCTTCTCCAGAGAATCTTTCCGACCCAGGGACGGAACCCGTGTCTCCTGCACTGCAGGCGCATTCTTTACCCATTGAGCCATTGGGGAAGCCACGTTTATCAGTCATATTTGTCTGTAACTCTTTTCCTGTAACACACAAAACATACTATTATTGTTCTAAGCTAGGGCCAGCAATCTATGGTCTGTGGCTAAATCTGATCCACAGTCTGTTTTCATTAATAGTTTTTGAACACAGCCACACTCGTTTGTTTCTGTATTACTGTCTCTGGCTGCTTTCACACTACAATGGCAGATATGACTAGTTGTGAGAGAGCCTGTATGACCTGCAATGTCTAAAATAATTACTATCAGGCCCCTTAGAGAAAATATTTGCTGACTCCTGCTCTAAACCCATGCGTCTAAGATGTGAAAATCTGGGAACAAATTCAGTCAGTGTTGACTGTAAGTTAGACACAGATTTTTGTGGGTGTGGAAGATTGGGCTCCCTAACTTCCACATTGTTCAGGGGTCAACTATATACAGTTTGGAGGCGTTTAAACTACACACTGGTTAGTGTCACTGCCCCCTCCCCATGTTAAAACCTAAAGCCCTCCACAGTGAATTCCTGTTGTACTTAGAGTAAAATCCAGACTCCTTTCCTCGGTCTACAAGGATCTATATGATCTAGTCTGTTCCCATCTAGCCATTCTCATTTTGAACCA
>NW_011490948.1:8479-9300 GCF_000754665.1 Bison bison bison | reverse complement strand
ACCATTCTTACTTCTCTGCAGCCATACTGGCTGTCTCAATTTCTAGAATTCTGACAAGCCTGCTCCCACCTCAAGACTGTTTACCTGTTGAGGTTTGACAGAAAACAACAAAATTCTGTAAAGCGATTATCCTTCAAAAAAAAAAATAAACAAATAAAAAAGAAAAGACTGTTTACCTGGAAGTTCACTTCCAACTCTGCCTCCAAATCCTGTCCAATTCCTACTCATCCTTTAGATTTTAGCTTAAGTGTTACTGACTCAGAGGAGCTGACTCTGAGGCTCCTATCAAATCAGCCTTCATAGTTTAGTTTTTTCCATAATATCCTGTTCTTTTCCTTCAATGACTTATTCAAATTAATAACTTAGATATTTATCTGTGATGCTTTTTAAAAAATGTCTATTTTACTTATTAAGATCACAATGGCATGGATTGTGACTGTCTCTTTCATTTCTGTATCTTTAACACTACAACAGACCCTGGCACCTAGGAGGCACTCAGTGTAAATACTAGTTGAATGAAGAGGGACTTTCAGTTGTAAAAGAATGTCTCCTATTTACCTATCTCTAATGAAAACTGAATCCTACTTATCCTAAGCCTTGCAATCCTTAAGCCCTCTATGCACTATAATCTTATTAAGTTGTTGTGACTATAGCACTACCAGACACCTGCTCCCGGTTTCACTGGGTGTGATTATGCCGTCATTTGTATTACATTTCCTATCATGTTTCTGAGAATTCCTGCTGGAAATAGCCTTTATGCTTTCCTGTAATGTGCTTCGTGGTCGATCCTCACCACACTTCACTGTCCAAGGCCCCCCCCC
>NW_011490948.1:4685-5329 GCF_000754665.1 Bison bison bison | reverse complement strand
CTATGGTTCACTATGCTAGGAATTTCAAGTTTTTTCCTTTAACTGTACTAAACTATCTTTTTGGTTGTATTTTAATTTTTTCTTATTAAACTACTATCTTTAAGATGAGCTTAAGAAATGACCTAGAGACATGTTAATGAAGGGTCACTTTGATTTTGACTTCCTATGATGCTGTCAATATAAATTCTTTGATTTTCTTTTAGTAAAGGTGAAACAGATTATGAAAGAAAACAGACACTTTTAAACAACCATGGACTGAGTGATAAAAGAACTTTAAAATCTGGCAAACAAAACTCTTTGACAGTTGGAAATATTTTGGAGAAAAACTTTCCTTGGCTTAAAGCTGAGAAGTCATTTGAATTAGTCTAGCATGCAAATTAATGTGCTTGAGTTTAGTGAAGGAAGATATGTGAATGTCTTGAAGATTAGCAGTTAGGATTATAAGTAATAAGGAAGGATGGCAAAGTACAAAGAAAAATGATTGAATTTAATAGTCCCCAAAGAACAATGTTCCAAATCTTGCTCAAAATTTTTTTCCTATTGCATTTTTTGGTACTGTGATCATTTAGAACTTTCGGAATAGCAAATGAAACGAGAATCCATCTAACTGGAGAAGAGTCATTCTAACTGAAGGGGAAGATATA
>NW_011490948.1:0-235 GCF_000754665.1 Bison bison bison | reverse complement strand
GGATTCCTCACAAACACAGTAAATCCTTCACCCTTTACCCTTTTCTTTCTTATGGGTTAAGATGGGTACCATCTGATGTGAAAATCACTGGTCTCTATCTGCTGGTATTTCTTCTGTAGACATGAAGTATCAAATATTTGCTTTCTTACTCTTTGAGTTTCAGGGAGAAGAATTTTTTCAGAAACAATTCTATGACATAAAGCAAAGGGGTTACTATTGATAAGATTTCGTATTA
>NW_011490947.1:18958-19834 GCF_000754665.1 Bison bison bison | reverse complement strand
AACAAACACCACATGAAAAGTGCCTTCACTCATCTTTTTATCAAGTAATTTTGCCTAAGAAATTCTATTTATTTGATGTTCTGCTAGGATGTAAATATACACAAATATACACATGTATATAATTTTTATCTCTATGTATATTCAATATTCCTAAACTATATCCTCAAGTCAAAGTCTCAAATATTTGGTTGAAGACTTCATAGCTTCACCATTTGTATATGTTACTTGAAATTATATTTTTCAAAGAAGTTTTGTCTCTGAAGGGAAGAATCAAAGAAATAATGACAAAAGGAACAGAAATTATTCTATATATTGAATTGAAAAATTAAAAAATATTCCTGTTGTATCGTTCACCTTCAAAAAGTATTTTTCAAGTGTTTCCCACCAGAAGTACAGATGGCCTTTGCTGTTTAGCATCCTCATCCCTGTTAGAAGAAGCCAATTAATATCATATCCCTATACTTCTAATCAAGGCTGCCTTATTAGTGCTCTGTTGAATGAACTGTTGCTGATTAACCGAAAATTAGTCAGTGAAACTAATGATTTTCCCTTCAGACCCAGTGGGCCCATAAAATGTTCGTCAGAATTAAGGACAGTTAATTGTGGTGTATGATTTGCCAGTAGACTGAACTTACTGAGTCAGTATGAGGAGCCCAGCTCGGGGAGGTGGGTGATATGATGCAGACTGGCAGATCTCTCTTCCACGGTTTGCTGTTTTCCTCTTAGCTTCCTGTCTCTTCTAGGCATTTCCAGGAGATGGTGTCTGGCAGCTCTTTCACTTAGTCTACAAGACAATCTCCCAAGTGTATCCTACAAGGAAGAGCAAAAGAAGAGTCTTTCATCACTGCTAATGTATTCTTTGGTAGGCAGCAGAAT
>NW_011490947.1:18043-18858 GCF_000754665.1 Bison bison bison | reverse complement strand
CAGAATTTCTAGGGAGGGTGTGTGTGACAAAGATCATTATGATTTTAATATGCTTTTAAGCTGCTGAAATCTATCCCAGTCAAGATGGAGATGATGTATAAGGAGTATATGCCACCCAGGTTATGCTGGATAGGCTCCATCTATAAGAGTATAGTGACCATTTGTGAAAATAATGCTCTTCTAAACCGTTGGTCACTGAGCTCCCAACAGAACGAAGAGAAGGTTGGGGCACATTTTTTTAAGAGCAATAAGGAGAATCCTCAACTAAATAAGACAAAACAGTAGATATACAGTGAAATGCCAAAGACAGAAAATCCCAACATAATAACTATCTGTCAGTTCAGCCACTCAGTCGTGTAGACTCTTTGCGACCCCATGGACTACAGCAGCCCAGGCTTCCTTGTCCATCACCAACTCCCAGAGTTTGCTCAAATTCATGTCCATCAAGTTGGTGATGCCACCCAACTATCTCATCATCTGTCGTCTCCTTCTCCTTCTGCCTTCAATCTTTCCCAGCATCAGTGTCTTTTCCAATGAGTCAGTTCTTTGCATTAGTTTGGCCAAAGTATTGGAGCTTCAGCATCAGTCCTTCCAATGAATATTCAGAATTGATTTCCTTTAGGATGGACTGGTTGGATCTCCTTGCAGTCCAAGGGACTCTCAAGAGTCTTCTCCAACACCACAGTTCAAAAGCATCAATTCTTCGGTGCTCAGCTTGCTTTATGGCTTTCTTTATACTGACTATAAGATACTGGAATTCAGGATATCTCTTTCTTCAGATCTCAAACTACAGCTTCATACACGGTATTGTTGGT
>NW_011490947.1:12773-14888 GCF_000754665.1 Bison bison bison | reverse complement strand
CGACTCAATGGACATGACTTTGAGCAAACTCTGGGAGATGGTGAAGGACAGAGGAACTTGGAATGCTGCCGTCATGGAGTTGCAAAGAGTTGGACACGACCTGGCAACTGAACGACAGAAACTTCAGAAGGTGAATTATATTTAGTAGAGTTATTCTACAATCAATTAAGGGAATGAGAGGTAGAACTGCATGAGGTAAAGGTATGGGGCAAACTCTGGGAAGACAGTGGAGGACAGGGAAGCCTGGCATGCTGAAGTTCATGGGGTCACAAAGACTCAGAGACACGACTTAGTGACTGAACTACAATAGCAAGATATGAACTGGGATGGCACATTGAGAAATATTTGTCATAAGCTGACTGGTACCTTTTATAATACAAAGTAAATTTCGTAATGCCAATCAAATTCCAAACTTAAGTTTAAAAAAATCATTTAAATTATTAGAGTTTATTTTTCTTTGCTTTTAGCAAAGAAAAAACTAGCAGGTTTTCTTTCTTACATGAGTAAATCCTGAATCTTGGGACATGGATTCAGGTTAAGCAGATGTTAGCACAAATTACTGTGTGTCAGCTATTATAAAAACAAAATTCTAATATCTCATTTTTGAGATTTATGGAGGTGACTTTCCTTTTCTTTGGAGATGATGAATATGTGCCGACTGGTGCCACTGTTTAATTATAGATGGCTAGCTGTGAGGAATGTGAAGATGATCTCAGCCATTTAAACCTCAAGGCAATCTCCTGGTGTGACCTAAAAGGTGTTCATTTTATTTATGTAGCTATTTTACCTACTCACCCAGATTTCTTTTGCACTTAGAAATTCCCAAATGAAGTATCTACAGTTATTTTGTAAAGGGTTTGAAATAATATTCCTTTCCTTCTCATTCTCAATCCCAGGACATTTTTGCTTAAAGGTGCATTTGGGAAATAGTGCATGGGAAACATCATGGTATGGGGCAAACAGAACAGACTTTAGACTTGGGCATTCTTGGAAGGCCCTTGGAAAGGTCACCATGTGTTCAGGGAACTTCCAATGGCTGACCATGCCTGGATAGCAGAGTGGATGCTAAGTGTGGGCAGCGGCATGTCTGCAGAGGTGATTGGGAGCCTGATACTGAAGAATGCTGGGTTCCATGCTGAGTAAGGGTAGTTCTCGAGGTAATATGGAACCACTGAAGGGTTCTAGGACAAAAATGTAACACAAATTTACAATATTGAAAAATACTCTGGCAGGGTAGATGATGGACCAAAATGGAGAGAATGAGGGCACAGAGAGATTTGAGGGGCTGGTGTCGGCACTGAGGTTTTCTAGGAATGATGAAGTCTAAAGTTGGGAGTATGTGAGTGCAGGAGATTGAATTGTTGAGGATATACTTGTGTGGCTTAACTGATAGAATTTAACTGTAAAAGGGATGAGGGAAGGGCCAGTTTTAGGGGCTGAGTTGACTGTAATAGGAAAGATAAAGAGGAGAACAAGGGTTAATGCCTATCTGACATACAAATCATGTCCAGAATCGAGGTCTGCCAAGCAAAGTGTTCTTGTGATTTGTCATACAATAGAAGATTTAAAAAAAATAAGGAAACAAAGCAAAATTTGGGTGATAATGACAGATGATGGCAAGAAAGAAGATTCATCTATAAAGATAATACTCATAGTCACAAATACAGATGCCAAGTGCCAGCAAGAAAAGCTGAGACTGCATTGTCTTCAAGGGGGGTGGTCTCTCTCTCTAGACAACTTTACCTATATAGAGCTTCCATGTGTGAAAGTAATATATGTCTGGATTCCCCATTAACTTAAGACCCTCAGACAAAGGTTTTAGCACACATTTAGGAGGTGATTACCAGCAGGGAGTAGAGGAGTGGGAAAGAAAAGTGAAAGCAGCCAATACAGGATGTGTTCATGAGTGATAACCACTGTGTGCAGCTGGGGGTTCAATCTTACTGAGGACCTCTGGGAGACAGTATAGAACATGCCTCAGCATTACCCTGCCTGAGCAGCAAAGAAGGTGTTTATCCACCAATTCTAGTTTGTTACTGCTTCACGGTCCCTGCTGGCTCAGTTAGTAAAGAACCCACCTGCAATGCAGGAGACCCAGATTCAATGCCTGGGTCA
>NW_011490947.1:8960-9835 GCF_000754665.1 Bison bison bison | reverse complement strand
GGTGGTTGAGTGTTAGTTGCTGTGTCATGCCTGACTCTTTGTGACCCCATGAACTGTAGCCTGCCAGGCTCCTCTGTCCATGGGATTTTCCAGGCAAGAGTACTGGAGTGGGGTGCCATTGCCTTCTCCATATATTAAAGATAGTTGTGAAGTAAAACAAAAAACACAGGCTAGAAGGGAAATTGGTTCTTAGTCATTATCTCTAAATCATGACAAATTGGGACAGTCAGATTATTTTAACAGGGTTTCCTCTGGAAACCAGGCATTCAGAGTGTCCTGAGGACTCAGGATAGGGGGTGTACAGATGAGAATAGAAAAGAAGTAGGCACCACTGTAAGACAGTACGATTCATCAGTTCACAACCACACCCTGACAGTCATTACTGGAGCGCTATAGCCATGATCACTTCAGCCTTATCCTTGTCACTATTGCCCTCAGTGCTAATTTGAACAGATTTTTACCTCTTTAGGATGGAGTGGTGAGCAGGGAACTCACTGAATCACTGTGATATGTTTTCCTAGGAAGGGCCCCAGGGGTCTCACAGGTGAGTGTAATGAATCCTATGGGTGTAACTCACTTTGCGTGAACACACACATACACACAGCAGTAATTTAGCATGTTGCAAATTTCTCAACCTGATACAGTTTCCCTTGGTTACTTAGGTTGCCTCTACCTCATGACAAAGATTTGCAGAAGGTTTGAAGATTTTACACGAAATCCTAGCTTTCCATAGATGTCTCACATTCTAGGGTATATGAAAGGGAAGCCAGAGTAGTTCTGAAAAACTAATTATAAGTTTGGTCAAACCAACAATAAAAATAAATAGCTTCATTTGAGTAATAGATACTTCTAAGACATGACCAGCTGTGGTGTTC
>NW_011490947.1:3763-5775 GCF_000754665.1 Bison bison bison | reverse complement strand
TGAAACAAATGCTGTGTTCCAGCAGCTATCTCACAGTATGTTTTAGAAGCACAGAGGCTAAGCAACTCAACAGGATAGTCAGAAGAACAGAGCTGATGGAGAACCCTTCATATGGGGGCACTGCCAGCATTTTAGAACCCTTTTCCATTTATGGGAGAACAACTTTCACACGTAAATGAAAAGGCCATTTTCCCCAAGGCAAAAGAGCTGATGTTAGTAGGACAAGGCCTGAGAAACCCTTTATAGAGAGTGTTTTCCCTTTGGATTTCTCCATGAATCTGGTATTTAGAGCTACCTCAAGGCTAAGAGCTGATATATTTACTATTACTCTTCACAAAAGGGCACAGATCAAGCAGGGCAGCCGCAAGGTGACCTTTGCTTGTGCTCAGTCCAGCCTTTCCCACACATTTATAGTAAGACACACAGTCCTGGAATTTATTTTGTCTTCCCTGAGGTGGGAAGGTCAAGGATGTATGAGAGAGCTAAAGGAAACTGAGGATGTGTTGAGAGAAAGAGAAACAGGGGAGCTAGTGAGAAGAGGTGGCATTTGCACACAGGTGAGCCCTGTAGGGTCCAGAAGGTAGAGGATCTAAACACAGAGCTGGAGACAGAGCACTGAGTTGGTGTCATACTGTGCGAGTTCCTACCTCTACCCCCAAATCTGAACTGAAGTTTCTATTTCCACTTAATCTTCAATGCCTGACCAAAAAGTCAAGGGAAGACAATCTGTAGTTATTACTTTGACAGATAATCTAGTCTTTGCCATTTCCATTGTATATCAACCTCAAATGTAAGGCAATAATATATATACCAACCTATATATGTCCTATACGCCACACACTATTAGTGTTAGGAAAAACTCTTAGGCTAGTTTATTGAGATGAATTTTCTTTATTCATCCAAACTGAGAAGTGTCTTTCATTTCCAAATAACACCGATTCTACCATGGGCTGATGGGCACTTAAGGCATTAAAGATCATTACAAAAGGTATTAAGGGAGAGGGGAGAGAAGCTACAGCAATTCCCCAACTGTATCTATCAGTGGTAGCAGATGAACACCTAGCCAGTCTATTGCAAAAATTTAACTACATCTCTTTCTTACCTTGAATGCCAGAATCAGTTTGACAGGCTGCTTAAAGCAATGGGTGTCTAAAGAACAAACTTTCTGAGGCAGGTGAAGTGAGTCTACCTTACAATAACATTTATTAATAGCAAATTAATGACTGTCAAATCTAGGACTCAACAATGACAAAGCTCTGTTGGAACACACCATCTTCTTTCTGTGTGGCATCTTTAGCTTTAAATGTTTGCCTGTTCTGTTCCTTGAAATCCTGACGTGTAAAAATCCTGATATGTCATCTTGGGAGCACTCCTACTTAAGATCTCTGCAACTTGCTTTAAGGAGGGCAGACAGACTGAAGAAGTAAAATAAATAACCTGTTTTTTTGTGGTGCTACTGCTAATTTACCCAGTGTTAGCGAGATTTTTTTTTTTTTTCCTTTGCAAAACAGCTAAAAAAAATTGCACAGATTATCTGGGGCTTGAAACAAAAGTAGGAATAAATACTAAGGAACTTAGATTACAGAAAGGTAAAATTTTAATTTAAAAAAGAAATGAAAACCCTTGGTATACAATAATATTTTAGTTCTTGGCTTTTCACAGTCATTTGTTGTGTTTTACTTGGGACATGATTAAGGGTATAAATGTTCTTTCAGGATATTTTATAGGCTATGGGAAATATTTGCCAATTAACAGATTGTTGCAAAGTCGGTACAGGATTCTTTGAGAATATCTGTACCTTTTCTAGAGGTGTATTATTCTAGAAACACAAACTCTTTCCTTGTCGTTTCTTCCATGGGTACTTGGAATCAGAATTTCTGGAAAAGGTGGGCATCACAACTGCTTTTTTATTTGTTTTTTCAAGCTCAGGAATGAGGTGAAGTGTGAAGAATGTTTGTGGCTAAACTGGAAAACAAAGGAAAAAGAGGTATGGGTTTTTTACAAAACAAATA
>NW_011490947.1:395-744 GCF_000754665.1 Bison bison bison | reverse complement strand
CCAGGTCTCCTGCATTGCAGGCAGATTCTTTACTAACTGAGCCATCAGGGAAGCCCAAGAACACTGGAGTGGGGAGCCTATCCCTTTTCCAGGGGATCTTCCCTGGGTACCCAACCCAGGAATCCAACGGGGGTCTTCTGCATTGCAGGCGATTCTTTACCAACTGAGTTACCAGGGAAGCCCATATTACCATGGAGGACTACTCAAGTACATGGAGGAGGGGAAACTTGAGGGTGATACTGGAGAAAACCAAACAGCTCAGAAAGCAGGGAAATGATCAACAAGAATTAGATATCTGCTGTCATTTCCCTCAGTGGCAGATAATCCATGCAAAAATAAAGGTCAACTT
>NW_011490947.1:0-295 GCF_000754665.1 Bison bison bison | reverse complement strand
ATATGCTCCTGTATCATTCATGGAGTACTTCCCCCAACTCCTCCCCTGAAATGTGATCTTCTATCACTATGAACAATTTAATTCTAAGAAAGATTTTCATCATAATAATGGTTAGGTAGCATGGACACAGAACAAATGGTGGGTCACTGGTTAATTTCAGAAAAATCCAGTGCTTGAAATTCATGCAGTTCAAGCTTAATATAAGAAATTGCCTTGGCGACAGTCTTTGACTACTTTTGAAATGAAATATGGCCATTTCACTCACCTTCTCAAATAATGGGGTGTCTCGGCTTAT
>NW_011490946.1:4791-5117 GCF_000754665.1 Bison bison bison | reverse complement strand
CTGTCCATGAGATTTTCCAGGTAAGGATACTGGAGTGGGTTGCCATTTCCTTCTCCAGGGGATCTTCCCGACCCAGGGATCGAACCTGGGTCTCCTGCACTGCAGGCAGATTCTTTATCGACTGAGCTACAGTAATACACAGGGAACTGGTTCTAGACTTCCTGTGGGTACCAAAATCCATGGATGCTTAATCCCTTATATATTGATAAAATGGCGAAGTATTTACATGTAACCTATTCATATCCTCCCATACTTTAAATCATTATAAAAGCTAATACAATGCAAATGCTATGTAATAGTTGTCTGCGCAAGGCAAATTCAAATTT
>NW_011490946.1:0-513 GCF_000754665.1 Bison bison bison | reverse complement strand
CTTTATTTATTTTTCATTTTTTTTTGGTCCATGCCACGTGTACAGGATCTTAGTTTCCTGATCAGGGATTGAACCGTGCCTCCTGCAGTAGAAGCAGAGTCCTAACGACGTACTCAAAGTAGCTTAAAAGTGAAACAAGTCTTTGAGAGGGTGCTGAAAGAAATGCTTTTTTAAAAAAGATGGAAATTTGTGTGTGTGTGTGTGACTGAAAATAAGGGGTCAAGCAACTTCTGGTAAGAAGTGTTTTCTTTTCCTTCTCTTTAAAAATATATAATGTGTTCTTAAGAAACAACTTTAAAAAAGTGAAGGACCATTGAGTAAGGACAGTCAAATGAGTACAAGTTCCACCCACATCAAGAAAGCAACAGTAGAAAGATCAGGGACAGGGACATCTTGAACAGGCCCAAAGGTACTAGAAATCAGGTACTAGAAACCATAAGAGAAGGTCAATGGTGAGAAAGCTTCTTTTGAAAAAAACTCTTTCTGAGTCATATTCCAGACTTTTAACATTTT
>NW_011490945.1:13532-15788 GCF_000754665.1 Bison bison bison | reverse complement strand
GGAAAAGGCAATGCCAAAGAATGTTCAAACTACTGCACAATTGCACTCATCTTACACACTAACAAATGTAATGCTCAAAATTCTCCAAACCAGGCTTCAATAGTACGTGAACTGAGAACTTTCAGATGTTCAACCTGGATTTAGAAAAAGCAGAGGAACCAAAGATCAAATTGCCAACATCCACTGGATTATAGAAAAAGCAAGAGAATTCCAGAAAAAAAAATCTACTTCTGCTTTATCAACTAAACCAAAGCCTTTGACCGTGTGAATTACAAAATATCTATGGAAAATTCTGAAAGAGATGGGAATCCCAGACCACATTACCTTCCTCTTGAAAACTATTTATGCATGACAAGAAGCAACAGTTAGAACTGGACATGGAACAACAGACTGCTTACAAATTGGGAATGGAGTATGTCAAGGCTGTATATTGTCACTCTGCTTATTTAACTTATATACAGGGTCAGCTCAGTTAGTTCAGTCGCTCAGTCATGTCCAACTCTTTGTGATCCCATGGACCACAGCACGCCAGGCCTCCCTGTTCATCACCAACTCCCAGAGTTTACCCAAACTCATGTCCATTGAATCGGTGATGCCATCCAACCATCTTATCCTCTGTCATACCCTTCTCCTCCCACCCTCAATCTTTCCCAGCATCAGGGTCTTTTCAAATGAGTCAGCGCTTTGCATCAGGTGGCCAAAGTATTGGAGTTTCAGCTTCAACCTAAGTACTTCCAATGAACAGTCAGGACTGATCTCCTTTAGGACAGATCTCCAGGACTGGTTGGATCTCCTTGCAATCCAAAGAACTCTCAAGAGTTTTCTCCAACACCACTATTCAAAAGCATCAGTTCTTCAGCACGCAGCTTTCTTTATAGTCCAACTCTCACATCCATACATGACTACTAGAAAAATAATAGACTTGACTAGATGGACCTTTGGAGAAGGCAATGGAACCCCACTCCAGTACTCTTGCCTGGAAAATCCCATGGATGGAGGAGCCTGGTAGGCTGCAGTCCATGGGGTAGTGAAGAGTCAAACACAACTGAGTGACTTCACGTTCAATTTTCAATTTCATGCATTGGAGAATGAAATGGCAACCCACTCCAGTGTTCTTGCCTGGAGAATCCCAGGGACAGGGAAGCCTGGTGGGCTGCCATCTATGGGGTCGCACAGAGTCGGACACGACTGGAGTGACTTAGCAGCAGACGGACCTTTGTTGGCAAAGTAATGGCTCTGCTTTTTAATATGCTGTGTAGGTTGGTCATAACTTTTCTTCCAAGGAGAAAGCATCTTTTAATTTCATGGCCTCAATCCCCATCTGCAGTGATTTTGGAGCCCCCAAAAATAAAGTCAGCCACTGTTTCCACTGTTTTCCCATCTATTTGCCATGAAATGATGGGACCAGATGCCATGATCTTAGTTTTCTGAATGTTGAGCTTTAAGCCAAATTTTTCTCTCTCCTTATTTATCTCCTCATTCATCAAGAGGCTCTTTAGTTCCTCTTCACTTTCTTCCATATTGTTGGTTTCATTTGCATATCTGAGGTTATTGATATTTCTCCCAGCAATCTTGATTCCAGCTTGGCTTCATACAGCCCAGCATTTCTCATGATGTATTCTGCATATAAGTTAAATAAGCAGGGTGACAATATATGGCCTTGACATACTTGTTTCTCAAAATGCAACCAGTCTATTTTTCCATGTTCAGTTCTAACTGTTGCTTCCTGACCTGTATACAGATTTCTCAAGAGGCATGTCAGGTGGTCTGCTATTCCCATCTCTTTCAGAATTTTCGACAGTTTATTGTGATCCACACAGTCAAAGGCCTTGACATAGTCAATAAAGAAGAAATAAAGGTTTTTCTGGAACTCTCTTGCTTTTTTGATGATCCAGTGGATGTTGGCAATTTGGTCTCTGGTTCCTCTGCCTTTTCCAAATCCAGCTTAAACATCTGGAATTTCACAGTTCACATATTGCTGAAGCCTGGCTTGGAGAATTTTGAGCATTAGTTTACTTGCATGTGAGATGAGTGCAATTGTGTTGTAGTTTGAACATTCTTTGGCTTTGTGTTTCTTTCAGATTAGAATGAAAACTTTTACAGTCCTGTGGCCACTGCTAAGTTTTACAAATTTGCTGGCATATTGAGTGAAGCATTTTAACAGCATCATCTTTTAAGATTTGAAACAGCTCAACTGGAATTCCATCATCTCCACTAGCTTTGTTCATAGTGATGCTTTCTAAGGCCCACTTGACT
>NW_011490945.1:9034-10391 GCF_000754665.1 Bison bison bison | reverse complement strand
ATCCAACATTCTCCTGCCAATGGTTGTTCAGCAACTAGTTACGATTTTGGTGCTGTTGCAGGAAGAGAGGAGCGTGTGTCCTACTTCACCATCTTGAACTGGAAGACATGATTCTCTGAGATTTCAATTGTATTCTAAATAATCCATGTTCTGTTCTTTTTCTAAATTTTCCGCATAGATCTTTGAAAGAGTGCTGATTCAAAGTTTGAGGAATTGTCTATTTATTTACTTAAACTTTCAATATTAAATTCTGTTTTTGTTTTTTTTTTTTCCCCATTGTGGTCAAAAACATTGCCTCAAAAATACTTGCTTCCAAAATGTATGTACTCTTTATATGCTACTTAAAACACAATCAAATTTTGTAAATATTTCATAAAAAATTTTTAAAGTACTATTGAAAGATGATAATTGGAATAGAAACACATTTTTATTCTGAATTTCTGAATTTCAAAGTAAAAAGAAAACAATAAATAATGATATCAAATATCCACAAACAATATTATAACAAAACTATGAGGAAAAATATTTCTCTCTACCCCTGAAGTACAGGCGAGTGGGGAGAAACCCACCAGGAACCATGAGATATGAATATTATCAGCATCTGTGTAGGAAGAAGCAGAAGACAATAGAAGAACTTCTGATGATCTTGAGACTCTGTGTGTGTGTGTGTGTGTGTGCACGTGCTTAGATGTGTCTGACTGTTTGTGATCACATGAACTGTAGCCTGCCAGGCTCCTCTGTCCATGGGATTATCCAGGCAAGTATACTGGAGTAGGTAGCCATTCCTTGCTCCAGGGGATCTTCCTGACCCAGAGATAGAACTCACATGTCTATGTCTTGTGAATTTTCAGGTGGATTCTTTACCACTGTGCCACCTGGGAATTTCAAACTTGGGAATAGAAGAATTCATACATATCCTACAGGTATTTACTGAAAAGTGCAGTGGGCTATTTTTAAAATAGACATTTACATTGCCAGTGGTTTTGCCCAGTCCAATAAAGGTTAAGTGCAAGTATCCCAATGTATAATCAGAGAGGCTACAACATTAAAATCATGTACTCTCAGAACTACTCTACCACAGAGTAGGGCTCGCTACTAAGGGGAAAACTACTCATAGAGAAATAAAAATTCAGCCGGAAATAGATAACAAGTATAACAGAGACAGGAAATATCTGAACCCAACCAGCTATATTTTTAACACTTCACAAAAACAGCATAAGAAGGATCTTTGAAAAGTTGAAAAAGCTTTCATAAACCATGCCTCCTGTAGGTTTAGGGAGACTATCTTTACATGAGGAAGAAAAATAGGAAAGTAATGAGATGAAATACTATACCAAAATTTTATATAAAAAAATAA
>NW_011490945.1:4484-5504 GCF_000754665.1 Bison bison bison | reverse complement strand
GCCCCAACGCATCCAGTATTGTGCATCGAACCTGGACTGGTAACTCGTTTCATATATGATATTATACATGTTTCAATGCCATTCTCCCAAATCATCCCACCCTCTCCCTCTCCCACAGAGTCCAAAAGACTGTTCTATACATTAGCGTCTCTTCTGCTGTCTCGTATACAGGGTTATTGTTACCATCTTTCTAAATTCCATATATATGCGTTAGTATACTGTATTGGTGTTTCTCTTTCTGGCTTACTTCACTCTGTATAATAGGCTCCAGTTTCATCCACCTCATTAGAACTGATTCAAATGTCCATCAGCAGATGAATGGATAATAAAGCTATGGTACATATACACAATGGAGTATTACTCAGCCATTAAAAAAATATTTACAATTTTATTGTTGTTGATGTTTAGTCACTAAGTCATACCCGACTCTTTTGTGACCTCATGGACTGTAACCCACCAGGCTCCTCTGTCCATGGGATTATCCAAGCAAGAATACTGGAGTGGGCTGCCATTTCCTTCTCCAAGGGATCTTCCCAATGCAGGGATTGAATCCATGTATCCTATGTCTTTTTAAAAATACAAAAGCATAATACACCCATTTAAAAGAATGCTATGAAATTATTTATTATAATTAATTTTAGAAATCACAAATTCAGATATTGAAATATTTTTAATTACAATACTATAAATGAGTAACAAAATGAGTTTGAAGTGTATAGTGCATTCCTGTACACTAACAATGAAAGATCAGAAAGAGAAATTAAGGGAAAAAATCCCACTTACCATTGCAACAAAAATAATAAAATACTTAGGAATAAACCTACATAAGGAGGTAAAAGATCTGTACTTAGAAAACAATGATACTAATAAAAAGAAATCAAAGACAAGGCAATCAGATGGAGAGATATATCATGTTATTGGATTGGAAGAATCAACATTGTGAAAATGACTATATTGCCCAAAGTAAACTACTGATTTGGTGCAATCCTTACCAAATTACCAATGGCATTTTTCACAGAA
>NW_011490945.1:0-168 GCF_000754665.1 Bison bison bison | reverse complement strand
AAGTTATATGCAGAGTACATCATGAGAAACACTGGGCTGCATGAAGCACAAGCTGGAATCAAGATTGCTGGGAGAGATATCAATAACCTCAGATAAGCAGATTACACCACCCTTATGGCAGAAAGTGAAGAAGAACTAAAGAGCCTCTTGATGAAAATGAAAGAGGAG
>NW_011490944.1:22951-24569 GCF_000754665.1 Bison bison bison | reverse complement strand
TTCTAACCACTTTGACCTAACCCGGCAGAGATGCCTTTGTTCCAGTCACCACAGACCGATCACACATCTCCCCTCAACTCAGGGTGTAAAGCAACCATTTACCAGCATGCTCATGGTGTATATGGATTGGAGTGGGTTGTCTCCACTGCATGGTGTCTGGGCCCCAGCTTAGGGGGAGGGGACTTTCCTGAAGGCTCCGTGGCTCCTTTATCTGGGAGCTGCCACTGGTGTCAGAGAAGGGACCCCTCCGCCTGGGCTTCCTCACCACATGGGTTCTCAGTGTGGCCGGCGGTGTGTAGGACCGGGTATGTGTGGGAGGGGCATGGAATGCCCCGGGAATTCAGAGCCTTACTCTGCGCTCAGGTCACAGCTCCCATGGGGTGCAAGGGGAGGGGCTTGGACCCCATCTCTGGGCCAGCGGATGGTCAGATCATCGGATGAGAAATCCAGGAAGAGACGTGCCCCCAGATAGTGGGCCCCCTATTAGGGGACTTTGGGGTTGCTGCCAGCTCTCCACTACTGCGGATCATGCCAGGATGAACAGACCTATGGGGTGGAGAGTCATCTGGGGGTGCATACCCGCCCTGAGCAGGACTCCTTGGGGGGCGGGTCTACCCAGACTCTGGATCATGAGCACTTCAGAAAGACTCTCCCGACTGGCTGTGTAGTCTTCCTTTCCTCACCTCTTGTGGGCACCTGGTCTTTCTGGAACCTCGTCTGGCTGGCTGGCTTGGTGATGAGTACAAGAAGGAAACCAGGGTGCTTTGGGTCATGATTCTCTGGCTGTGAATGGGGTGAGGCTGCTGCGCTCTAGAGATGAAAGCTGCCCCTGATGGGGGGACCTGGGCAGGGGGAGGGCTGGAGAACAGGGATGCAGCTTGTGCTGGAAAGCTGAAGGATAGGGTTCTTAGTTTGCAAAGTGATGGGGAACCACTGAAGGCTGCTGGCTGGGGAAGGGCCAGGACTAGAGCTGGGCATCGGGACCAGCACCTGAATGCACTAGCTCGTGCAGGGCGCAGGGAGACAGGGGGGTCGAGGAGGGGCCCCGTCACTGTCCTAGCGGCAAGCAGCGAAGCCTCAGGAGGGCAGTGGCCATGGAAAGGGGCCACATTCATCTCAGGTGTCCACCTGGTGGCCTACAGGCCTGGACAGGGGTGGGCAGGGTCGCGGAGCCTTGGGACTTGCTTATGGGCTTGTCCAAGGGTCCGCTCCCCACATCCCAGCCACAGACAGTGGCCGTGCAGCTGTGCGGGTGTGCACGCAGGCTCCAGGCTCCTTTCCCAGTCCAGTTGCTGAGTCCCACTGTGGTCAGGAGCAAGTCGCCCCACGCCTTCTGGGGACCTCAGCGTCCTCAGCGGTAAAGTGGGAATAACAGTCCCGGCCTGCGCAGGGGCTGGCCTGGGGTTGAGTAGAGGCAATGGGGCAGTTGAGCGAGCCTGAGGAAACGCTTGCTTTTGAAAAAGACCACATGTTTGAGCATGATTTTGGCTGCCTTTTGAGGTCCACCCACCTCCGGAGTGAGTCTCCCTTTAAACACTGAAAAGGGGAGGAAGGTGCTCACAAAGTGTTAGGTGGATGCTTCCCAGAGTTTCCAGTCCCTGGGAGGTTGGGGGACAGG
>NW_011490944.1:7851-19650 GCF_000754665.1 Bison bison bison | reverse complement strand
CTAGTGTGTGAGATGAATGCAATTGTGCGGTAGTTTGAGCATTCTTTGGCATTGACTTTCTTTGGGACTGGAATGAAAACTGACCTTTTCCAGTCCTGTGGCCACTGCTGAGTTTTCCAAATTTGCTGGCATACTGAATGCAACACTTTCACAGCATCATCTTTCAGGATTTGAAACAGCTCAGCTGGAATCCCATCACCAGTAGCTCCGTCGCCCTGGCGTGGGTGTGCCCTAATCCACTATGACTGGTGTCCTTACAAAAGGAATGCACTGCAAAGAAGCAGCGTGGCTGGGCAGGGACCCCACAAGGCTGGAGCTGATCCAGGTGCCCTGGGAGAGTGCCCTCGAGGGGAGCCCGGCCCTGGCCGCACCTTGGCCGTGGAATTCAGGTCTCTGAGTGAAAGTCATTCAGTGGCGTCCAACTCTTTGCGACCCCAGGGACTACAGTCCAGTTCTCCAGACCAGGATACTGGAGTGGGTAGCCTTTCCCTTCTCCAGGGGATCTTCCCAACCCAGGGATCGAACCCAGGTCTCCCACCCTGCAGGCAAATTCTTTACCAGCTGAGCGACCAGGGAAGCCCAAGAATACTGGAGTGGTTAGCCTATCCCTTCTCCAGGGGATCTTCCTGACCCAGGGATCGAACCAGGGTCTCCTGCATTGCAGGCAGATTCTTTACCAGTTGAGCTATCAGGGAATTGCAGACAGTTAGCTTCTGCTTTGGGGATCACCTGTCCCCCCTCTCCTCTCGCAGCCACGGGACACAGTGCAGCTTCCCTGGCTGTGGGAGGAGGTCTGGAGCTGGACTGATGCTCCCTCCCTGGAGAGCTGGGCGCTGGGATAGGGTAGAAGGATGTCACAGGTCTACACTGTCTGCCCTGTTTGAGTTTTGCACCAGGGGGGAGCACTCCTTGATTTTGCAAAATGAAGTAGACAAACTTAAAATCCCCAGAGATGCCCTGGCAGAGGGGAACTTTAAGGGGCATTTGGCAGAGAAGCTGATGGGGCTGGGGGACCCGAGGCTGCCAGGCTGTGGAATGACAGCAGAGGACACAGGGGCAAGTTTGGGGGTCCTGGCAGCCCGGGGTCCTTCTGTGCTCAGCCGGCCCTGTGATCGGGGTGGCAGTGGGGACAGCAGGTGTAGAGGGCCTGGGGGTTCAGGAACCATCTCAGAGGGCAAAACCCCACACTGACCGACAGACCCTCTGAAGTGAGGACAGAGGGGAGGTCCACATGGTGGGTGGACCCCCTCAGGCTGCCCCAGGCTGGCGTGAGGTCCCGGGGTTGCCTCCTTCCTTACTAGAGGCCACGGAGGGGCTGGGCTCTGCCTCGGGCCCACCCGCAGCCCCTGGACCGCTCTCGGCCTGAGTCCCTCACCTGATGGAGGAATAAACTGCGCCCAGACAGTGCAAGCGATGTTCGCGGACGATGCTGGTGACAGGCACCCCCGAGGGCACCTGCGACCTGCAGAGGCACCCCTGGCTCTCTGCTGGCCTCTCAGGGCCTCTGCCCTCAACCCACATTTCCATCCACAACCAAACAGCTTGCTTATTGTATGAATAATGCACGCTCGACACAGAGAATGTGACGAGTGCCTGACGACGGAGCAAATAACACAGCCATCTGGGTGCCGCCACCCAAGACCCCCGCCGACATCCTAGCACCCTCCTTGCCCCGCAGTGTTGAGAGCGGGCACAGCCTGGGCCAGAGACCCACACCCACACCGCACTCACTAATGCACACACAGATACACTCACCTGTACACACATACTCGTATACTCACAGACATACACTTCTCTACCCACAGATATACTCACTTATGTGCACAAACCTCAGTTATGTACACAAACACACACACATATATACACACACCCACAGTGGCTGACTTTATTTTTCTGGGCTCCAAAATCACTGCAGATGGTGGCTGCAGCCATGAAATTAAAAGACGCTTACTCCTTGAAAGAAAAGCTATGACAAACCTAGATAGCATATTAAAAAGCAGAGACATTACTTTGCCAACAAAGGTCCGTCTAGTCAAGGCTATGGTTTTTCCTGTGGTCATGTATGGATGTGAGAGTTGGACTGTGAAGAAAGCTGAGCACTGAAGAATTGATGCTTTTGAACTGTGGTGTTGGAGAAGACTCTTGAGAGTCCCTTGGACAGCAAGGAGATCCAACCAGTCCATCCTAAGGGAGATCAGTCCTGGGTGTTCTTTGGATGCTAAAGATGAAACTCCAATACTTTGGCCACCTCATGTGAAGAGTTGACTCACTGGAAAAGAGTCTGATGCTGGGAGGGATTGCGGGCAGGAGGAGAAGGGGACGACAGAGGATGAGATGGCTGGATGGCATCACTGACTCGATGGATATGAGTTTGGGTGAATCCGGGAGCTGGTGACAGACAGGGAGGCCTCACACCCCTACACGGGTGAACATGCCATCTGTGTCCGGGTGCCAGGTGACACCCCAGGTCTTCTCTTCCGTCACGCGCCCCCCATCAGCACCCTGCCACTTCCGTCTCGTCCCCCGAGAACCCGCGTGGCCAGCCTCACGTGCGTCTTTATATATTCTCCATACGCACTTCACCTACGTAACACAAACGTATGTGAACACAGAGGCACACAGCATGGCAACCAGTGGAGGAAGCCCCGCCACCTTCCGTGGGGGTTTCTGCCCCTCCTTTCTCCCTGGCATGCATGCTAAGGCACTTCAGTCATGCCCGACTCTTTGTGACCCCATGGACTGTAGCCCACCAGGCTCCTCTGTCCATGGGGATTCTCTAGGCCAGAACACTGGAGTGGGTTGCCATGTCCTTCTCTGGGGAATCTTCCCAACCCAGGGATCGAAACTGTGTCTCCTGAAGCTCCTGCATTGCCGGCAGATTCTTTACCGCTGAGCCACCAGGAAAGCCCTTCCACTGGCCCTGGCCCACAGAAACCCTGTCAGTCCCAGCTCAGCCCCATTCATCCAGGTCTCGGCCGTGTGCATTTACTGGGGGAGGGCCACACATCCCCACCACCCGCCCATTAATGGCATTTCCCTGTCCTAAAGGAGACCAACGCTGAATATTCATTGGAAGGTCTGAAGCTGAAGCTTCAAAACTCTGGCCACCTGATGTGAAGAACTGACTTATTGGAAAAGACCCTGATGGTGGGAAAAATTGAAGGCAGGAGGAGAAGGGGACAACAGAGGAAGACATGGTTGGATGGCATCACCGACTCAATGGACCAGAGTTTGAGCAAGCTCCAGGAGATAGAAAAGGACAGGGAAGCCTGGCGTGCTGCAGTCCGTGGGCTTGCAGAGAGTCGGACATGACTGAGCGACTGGGCGGCAACAACCCTGTACCCCAGCTTCGGGTTTTCTCAGCAGGTAACCCTGTCCCTGTGTCCACTGCCCAGGAGCTGGTCCTTCTGTTCCCGTGGGGGAGATTCCTGGGATGCGGCTCATGTGCCGACAGCCTGAGTGTGCGTGAGCGCGATGCGTTGCTCCAGGTTCCTCTTCTGAAAGGCTTCACGTTCACATCAGCGCTTGCTGGGAGTGCCTTTCCTCCGTCCTCTGCCAACAGGTAGTGTGGCTCCTTTCCATTCTTTTTGCCAGACTCGTGGGAGCAAAGCGGCTTTGACTCTGAGTCAGGGGACATTTGGTGAGGCTGTGCCCTCCTTCGGTCGTCCCTCCCCGGCCCCACTGTGGGTGAGGGTCCAGTCCGGGGCGGGCAGGGAGCACTGCATTGGGAGTGCCCCGCTACAGTGCCCAGGTCCAGCCTCCCTTCCTCCTCCTCCTTGGGCTTCTCTGAACACCTCTGAGCATCTGCCTCTCCCTGCCGCGCAAAGCTCCATCCACGAGCTCCCAGACCAGGAAGCATCTGCACCCACCCGGCCCCCAGCCCAGGGTGCGGAGGGGCCACCGGCACCCTGAGGACCTCGCGGGGACTGCCAGCTCCCTGTCCCTGGGGCCGGCTGTCCCAAACCACAGTGAGCCTCTCGGCAGGTCCTGGAAGGAGGGCATTATTTGCCTGACGGAGGGCTGAACTGTAAGCACCAGATCATCACTGGGCACAGAGCCGTCTCCGGAGCTGCTCGGCTGCATGGGGCTGGCCAGGGACAGACCATCCCATCGAAGGCCTTCCGCTGTTTCTTATCACAGCACCTGCAGAGAGCACCCACCTCTGGCATTTGCAGGGTAAATTTGATGACGTGTGAGAAGGATTTTGAAGAGGACTAGGCGGGGTGCAGTATTTAGCTTCCTCCCCACCCCCGAGTTTGTGTGCGGACCCGAGGGAGGGGGGCTCTCCCGAGGGAGCCCCCTGCAGACACCAGCAGGGACGGAGCAGCATCAGAACAAAGGCCCTTCTCCCGGGTGCCCCACAGCAGCAGCTGGGCTCTGAGTGTCTCCAGGACTCGGAGTTTGGTCTGTGAGACCCCAGGGACCGATCCCTGGATGCCTGGCCTTAACGCTAACGATGCAGCACACGCTGGGGGCTCAAAGCCACAGAAATGCAATCGCTCATGACTCTGGAGGCCAGGAGTCTGAAATCAGCGTGGCTGGGTTGAAATCCAGTGTCAGCAGGGCCAGCTCCCTCTGGAGGCTCTGCGGGAAGATCCTCTCTGCCCCTGGGGCCTCCTCTCTCTGACCAGTCTCCCTCCATCTCCAGCTGTCGGCAGACCTGTGATGGCAGGTGGGGCCCCTTGGAGAGTCTTCTCAAGATCCTTAACTGATCCCGTCCACGGAGCCCCTCTTCCCAGATCAGGGCATGTTTCTAGGTTCCAGGGACTGGGACCTGGGGATACCTCTGGGGACACGATCCAGCCCACGACAGCACTTAAGGCCTCACCACCCTCCGCTGCAGTAGCTCAGGCCTGGTCCCTCTGTACTCGTCGGGGGCATCAGCAGTGAGCTCTTTGGGCCTGGATAAGGCTACCCAGTATCTACAGAAAGTGGGGTTTTCATCTAATTCATCTATTTCTCTATTTTGGCTTGAGCTCGGTCTTCATCGCTGCACATGGGTTTTTCTCTAGCTGTGGTGGGCGGGGTCTGCTCTCCAGCTGCGGTGCTCAGGTTTCTCGCGGTGGTGGCCTCTCTCATGGCAGAGTGTGGGCTTTAGGGGTCACGGTCTCCAGAGTGCAGGCTCCGTGGTTGTGGCACACGGTCCCACTTGCCCCTATGGCATGTGGAACCTTCCCGGACCAGAGCACAAACCTGTGTCCCCTGCGTGGGCAGGCAGATTCTTAACCACTTGGTCCACCAGGGAAGCCCAGAAAGTGGGATGTTTAAATCAATCCGGGAAATCAGTTCAAGGGGAGGGTCCTAAACAATGGCTCAGTATAGACATCTCCTATCAGGGGTCCTCGAGTTGCTGCTCGCACACCTCTCCTATCAGGGAACTCACTCCCACACCCGGAGCTCACACCATCTTTTCCTGCTCCCACCCCACCCTTACTTATGCATGTAACAATGTGCAGAAACACTGCACTCCGGAGAAGCTGGTAAGACTCCAGCTGTGGGAGGGGCTACCCAGAGCTTCGTCTGTGTGGTCAGGGACAGTCAGGGGCCAGCAAGGAGGGGACCCTTAGTGGGGGAGGAAATTGGATCTGATGCCCTTGTCACCCAACTCCACACACACCCAAATGTATGTCATCGAAGGCAGTGGGTGATGGCAGCTCTTCTGAATGCTCTATGCCTGGGGGGTGGTGGTAGCCTCATAGCCAGGTTCCAGGATGCGTGAACCCCTCAGAGAGGCCTCTGTTTACACACACCCCTTTGCATGGACAACAAGCCAAGAACCTCCCACTGTGTGCTGCTCTCGGCCCCAACGCCCGTGGTGGAGCCCCTGACGGAGCCACTCCTGAACCCCGGCTGGGGCTCTGACTCGCGGCCTGTGTGGCCACTAGGCCTGTGATTCTCAGCCACGGGGGCGATCTCTCTCCTAACTCACCAGGCTGTTCTAAGCTCCCCTGAAGGACGCATCCAGCCGGAGTCACGGGATGGGGGACGCCATCGCCTGACCTGTGTTGTCATAAGGCAAAAATCCCTGGAAGCAGCTTGCAAGATGGGGGGGCCTGGCTCTCAGCACGTGAGCCCCTAGCTGGCCCCCAGCTCGGAGACGGCGAATGCAGATAGCGAGAAAGTCACTCTTGAGTTAACCGTCCAAACACATTTAACGTTCGAGGCGTCCAGCACCCCATCCTTGGGGCCAGGGGAGGATGTGCTAAAGCCAAACATCTTGGACCTGAATCTATAAATAAGCCAGATTTTGCTGGAACGTGCTTGCTTTCGTAGCTGGGCGCACAGAGGACGTATCATCAAAGGCTGATTCATTCTGAAGGCTTGAAAAAGCAAAAGCTTCACCAGGCCTGGAGGACGGGCCTGTCCCAGGAGCGCCACTGTGTGGACGCTTCCGGAACTGCGTCGAAGTAACAACCCAACAGCTGTCTTGGGCAGTTAGTTCGGCAGTCTCTCAGTCGTGTCCGACTCTTTGCGACCCCATGGACTGCAGCACGCCAGGCCTCCCTGTCCATCACCAAGTCCCGGAGCTTGCTCAAACTCATGTCCATTGAGCTGGTGATGCCATCCAACCATCTCATCCTCTGTCGTCCCCTTCTCCTCCTGCCTTCAATCTTGCCCAGCATCAGGGTCTTTTCCAATGAGTCAGTTCTTTGCATCAGGTGGCCAAAGTATTGCAGTTTCAGCCTCAGCATCAGTCCTTCCAGTGAACACCCAGGACTGATCTCCTTTAGGATGGACTGGTTGGATCTCCTTGCAGTCCAAAGGACTCTCAAGAGTCTTCTCCAACAATACAGTTCAAAGGCATCAATTCTTCGGCGCTCAGCTTTCTTTAAGGTCCAACTCTCACATCCATACCTGACTACTGGAAAAACCATAGTTTTGACTAGACGGACATTTGTTGGCAAAGTAATGTCTCTGCTTTTTAACATCTCTGCTTTCTTGGGCAGAGAAGCGGAAATACGGGGTTTGACCCTGCACCCCCACATCCCACACACTTCATACCACAAACATGTTACCCTAAGACAGCGTGTCCAGCTCGATTTTTGGCCTACCACGAGGCAGGACTGCAGTGAGGTTGAAGACATCTCTCCCTCATTCCCAAAAATGCTTGTCTGACTGTCTCTGGGAGAATTCCACACTCCCAGCCTGTCCCCAGGATGGGCCACCATCGCTGGATGGTGGTGACGCGGGAAGGCCGGCGGGGGGTGGGGACGGTGCTGCTGCCCACGCTGACCATGTCCCCCCGGCCCAGGCCTCCCTGCCTCGGGCCTCCCCGCCGGGCCAGGTTGTCCTCCACCCACAGACTGTGGACGCAGGCTGGGGACATGCAGGCACTTCCTTTATTCGCTCCATCATTTGTTCGGCATCCGCCGATGGGACGCAGTTGAGCATCCAGGCCCCGTTCTGAGAGAGAGGCCAGGCTGAGCCCGACTGGTCCTCACACACAGCGGAGACCAGGACAGACCCTCAGCCACGCATCTCGTGGAACCGTACCCACACAAAGGCTTCTGTGGACAGGCGCAGGCCATGCGGGACCCACCCCACGTCTCCTTCCAGCCCCCGCTTCGTGGTCCTGCCGAAGACCACAGGGGAGGAGGAGGGTGCCCGAGCTGCCAGCAGCTAAGGCGACCTTTAGCATCCGTCGAGGATGATAAGCTCTTGCCACACGGACCCCAGTTCAAGGGGCCGTGCCCAGCCTGGCCGCTCACGTAGGTACCCTGGTGGAATTGGCTCACCCCGCCCCCTGCTTTCTATAGCTGTCATGTTTCCGGGATGCCCTCATGGGTCTGAGGATAAACTGGGCCCCAGAGCCAGGGTCCAGAGGAAGAAAGTAGGGGGGGGGGCAGGTACAGACAAGAACAGTCCTCCTAAAACAAGAAACACTTGCAGAGGCCAGAGGGCGAAAATGCTTTCTCACCAGGACCTAACTAGCCAGGAGTCATCCGCCGGGCCCTGGAGCACCAGTTTCCCGAACTCCACTCTTTCCCCTTCGTTTGTAAGAGAGGTGTTTTGTGTGTGTGTGGCTTAGTCACGCCCGACTCTTTGACCCCATGGACTGTAGCCCACCAGGCTCCTCTGTCCGTGGGATTCTCCAGACAAGAATACTGGAGTGGGTTGCCATTTCCTCCTCCAGGGGATCTTCCTAATCCAGGGATCTAACCCAGGTCTCCTGCATTGCAGGCAGATTTTTTACCATCTGAGCCACCAGGGAAGACCTCACTTAATGAAATGACCATTGAGAAGGCAGGGGGTGAGAGAAGAACCAGCAAGCTTGGGAAGTGTGAGGGTCGCTGAGACTCTAGGCCAGCACAGTCCCACTCCGGGAGGGAAAGCGGTCAGGAGGAGCGGAGATGACTTGCTAGCACCTTGGGGGGCAAACTCCCTGTCCCGGCTGGGAAGCAGCCCGCACTCTACCTTGGACATCGTGGGTCCTCACAGGACAATTTGTACCTTGACTGAATCCTATGTTAAAGTGGAATCCCCCTCACAACATTGTAAATCAAATCATTGTGTTCAGTTAAAAATAAAAAAAAAATTCCAGACCCGGAATGTGATGGGACCCCTTCCTGGGCGCAGCCTTCTGGTCTGTGGGCTGGCGGGCCGGGCTTCCACCTGCAGGACCAGCCATCTCAGACCTTTCCCTGCGCCTTCATTTAATGCCCCGGGTCTACACCAAGAGGTAGGTGTCCCGGGGGGTCTGCCAGGGGGTCACAGCACCACGCAGCATCACGAGGCCAACTCAAGGTCTCTGAAAGCTACTCGGGTCCCTGCCCCTGACCGCACGAGGGCTCTGTCCTTGACGGGAGAGTCGATGTCATAGATATCACACCGCTGTCCGCTCAGCCCCCGCGGCCCGGACTGCGTGTCAGCCTCTGGCTTCAGGATATCCCTGGTTGGTAGATTCCACGCCCCACCGCCTCGTAAATCCCAGTGCCCTCAATGGAGAGATGGCAGGACAAACACTGTAAATCAATGATACTCCAACAGAAAAATAAAATAAAAATGGACACACTAACAGAACTGACAGCCAAGGGGTTGTGGGACTGTAGATTGGGGTGCCAGGGGGGACCTGAACCCCAAGAGGAGCCAGGATGAGGATGGGAGGCTGGGACGCTGTCCCCTCCCCAGTAGCAGGAAGGTCCCGGATTGCCCACCAGCCCGGGCGGCACACCTCCGCTCCCCCCCGCAGCTCAGTGGACCCCGCCAGGCGACCTGTGTGGCTAAAAAGCTGTTTCCCAGGGGAAGCAGGCCACCCCCTTTCCAAAGGGAGACAGGACAGAACCCCGGGGCGGCGGGCCTCCGCACATCCCGGTTCTGAGCCGCCTGCGCAGGCCAGCGAGCCAGGACCGCTTCCTCCCCTTCCCAGGGACCCCCAACTCCTCCCCGCACCTTCTCCTGGCGAGGCTGACACCAACGGCCCAGGCCCGTCGCCGCCACCACGATCTCCAGAAAGCAGTTGGAGAGCCAGCTTCTCTGCTAGGCGGCCTGCGGGCAGGGAAATGCCCTTGCCCAGCCCGGCTGCCTGGCCCCTCAGTCTGAGTCCCAGGCAGCCTCCCCCTGTAGCCCCAGGGAGAGCCGAGCTCCCTAGAGGAGGCAGCACCTCCCCCAGCTGCAGAAAGTCGAGTGGCTGGAGCAAGGTGCAACCCCCAGCCTCTCCCCGTGGGCTTTCATTCAGCATTTCAAAGGAGACAGCTGGCCAAGCTGAGTGCATCAAAGGGGGAAGAAGCCCCTGAAAGGCAAGCCCAGCAGCGGCCCCTTGTCCGGGGATGGGCAGCAGCCACTCCCTAGGTTCTGAGGTCCCCGTTCCCCGCTGCCTGAGGGAATAGCAGAGTTGATTCGACTCCGAGGAACAGTCTGGGCTTGTAAGGGATCTGTGTGGGAGCCCCGCTTCGTCGCTTCTCAAATGTGCTTCCCTCTTGCTGCTGTGGGGGCAGCCCCTGCCCACAGGACCCGGCGTCCCCAGCATCCTGGTGAACACCTGCCTGCTGGCGTCACAGCCCTGGGGTTCCTGTTAAGCTCAGTTTTCCTAGAACTCTCTCTGTCGGGTCCCGTGGGAGGCAGCGGTCCTCCCCACTGCCTCCCTCCCTGCCTCCTGTCCACCCTCCCCACCCCCTGCCTGCTGAAGCTGAAGCTCCAATGCTTTGGCCACCTGATGCGAGGAGCCCATTCACTAGAAAAAAACTCTGATGCTGGGCAAGATTGAGGGCAAGAGGAGAAGGGGGCGACAGGCGATGAGATAGTTGGATGGCATCACCAATGGACATGAGTTGGAGCAAACTCAGGGAGAGCGGAGGACAGGGAAGCCTGGCGTGCCGCCGTCTGTGGGGTTGCAAAGAGTCAGGCATGACTTAGGGACTGAAAACCAGCAAAGGGCTCTCTCCACTCCCTCCTCCCCTGCCTCCCTCCCTCCACCCCTTCCGTCTTTCCCAGCTTGTCTGAGCCAGGCCACGTGTGAGCCTTCGCTGTGTACAAGGCAGAACAGTCCGCAAACCTGGAATGAGAGGAGCAGACACGCAGGACGGGGCTACCTGTGGCCATGGCATAGTCTTGAGCCAGGCCCGGGTTGGTCCAGGCTTTGCTGCAGAAGCAGAAGTCTGGGAGGTGATGACACTCACTCCCCCAGGGCCACCCACTAGAGCTGGCAGAGCTGGGATTTCCCCCCAGGGGACTCTGAGGCCACCCTCCTCCCCACAGCTTCCAGGGCCAGAGGATGCATCCCCCTTAAGTAAAGGCTGAGGGCCACCCCATGGGGGAAAGATGGCCATGGAAACCAGGAGGACAGGGCCAGCCATCCCCCAGAATGGGAAGGGGCAGTGCCCATACCACAACCAGGTGCCCCACGCCTGGGCCACTGCACAGGACCTAGCTGGTTAGAGGGCCCGACAGCACCCCTCCCCGCATACGTGCTGTCGCTGCCCCCGACTTACAGGGGACGGAGTGCAGGTGAGGGGCTTACTAAACGCCCAGACAAGGCAGGGTACCTGGAACTCCACAGTTCACACCAATTTAGTTCAACACGGTTTGCCTGCTCCAAACTCTGCACCTTACCACTTTGCACGGCAGCTCTGATCCAAATTTGGAACCAGTCTGAGCGCTGCCCCCAGCTCGGGCCAGGCGGTTCTGCCAGGCTCCCTGCAAATTCCCCTCCCTGGACATGGCCACTAAGCTGGCCAGGAGACTGTGTGGACCCGGGTGTCCCTGGCCACCCTCGTGCCAGGTCCCGGGGTCTTCCCCAGGGCTGTGCCCAGCGGTCGTCCATCCCTCCCCTCCCCTCCCCTCCACATGCTGCCAGGCTGTGCCAGAGCAGAGGCCAGTCTCGAGCTTGCTTTGGGCAGATGCTGGCCCTGGGTGGACTTCGGTTTCCCTGGTGTTAAGCTGTCCCTTGAAGCGGAAGGCCGTCCCAAATGATTCTGACCTCTAGTCGACCCCAAGCCGGGCGCAGCCCCTTTCACTGTGTTCAAGGCTGTTTCGCTGAGTGACTCTCGGAGCCTTAGTCTCTGCATTGGAGAATGGGTACCGCCATGACCCTGACTTCTCAGGGCTGCTCTGGGGACCACCCTGCACCCACACTAAGCTGGGGAGCTGGGGTCAGCAGAGGGGAGAGGCCTGGCTGCCGGGAAGCCCCAGCCACACTGGCATCTGGTGGGGCTGGGGGGGTGGCAGTCAGGGCCTTGTCTTATTGAGAAGAATCGGCAGCAGAGGAATTCCAGAATCTAAGTTTCGACCTGCCCCCTGAAGCCCGGCACCTGCACCCCAGCCGCAGGGACCGCTGCCTGCCCCTTCCTGGGCACAACGACC